>NW_019154181.1:951072-1205458 GCF_002288905.1 Enhydra lutris kenyoni | reverse complement strand
GAGCCTCAATCCCAGGACCTTGGGATCATGACCTGAGCTGAAGGCAGAAGCTTTAACCCACTGAGCCACCCAGGCGCCCCAGATTTACCCATTTTCAGTGTACAAGAAGTTGTTACATTGACCAAGCTGTTGACCATCACCAGTTAGTTCTAGAACATTTTCATTGTCACAGTAAGATCCTTCCTGCCAACAGCTGCTCCCTGGTCCACACCCGGCCCTAGGAAGCCGCTGATCTATACTTTCAAAAATTAGAACAGGGTCCATTGGCTCACAGCAGATTATAACCTGCTTGGTTCCGTGTCAACAGCCAGACCACAACCAAGGTCCCTCGTTTATCCACCAAGCCCCCCGCTGGTGGACATCCATGCTGTTTTGTTCTCATAAACTGTACTGCAGTGGACCCCAGCCCAATCTGTGTGTGCATGGGTCCTCCTTTAGATCCATAGGCGGAGGCTCTGGGAGGGGAATTGATGCTCAGACGCCAGGCCTCCTTTTGAGGCTCTTACCTGCCCTTGGAGCGAGGCAGATTCAAGATCTAGAGAGAGTGACTTGGGGGTGGGAAGGCAGGGCCGGAAGGTCTCCCGGTCCCCTGAGAGGAAAGAGGATTGAGAGGTGGGCCAGGCAGGGCTCGAGCTCCTGGAAGGGTAGATGGACTGGGTCCTGGAGGCAGTGGGGAGTTTTGGGGGGATCGGAGCAGGCCAGTGCTATGCCTGGGTTATACGTGGGAAGCTTCCCCAGACAGCTGGGGTAGAGGACCACAACACAAACAGGGACCACCAATGGAGCACTGACTGTATGTATCCCAGGCTCCTAGCTGACCAGTGAGCCCTCCTGACAACCCTAAGTGGGTAGACTTAAGATCTTCATCTTACAGATGAGTGCCTTGAGGTGCACAGAGAGGTTAAGTGACTTGCCTGAGGTCACACAGCTAGAACATTCCAGGTTCAGGATTCGAACTCGGGCTGTGGACTCCTCTAAGAGTCGGGGTGGGGGCAGAAAGCAGTAAAATGGGGAACCTGGGGTACCTGAGTGGCTCAGTCAGTTGAGCACTGACTTTTTTTTTTTTTTTTTAAGATTTTATTTATGTATTTGAAAGAGAGAGAATGAGAGAGAGCGAGCATGAGAGGAGGCAGGGTCAGAGGGAGACGCAGACTCCCTGCTCAGCAGGGAGCCCAATGTGGGACCTGATCCTGGGCCTCCAGGATCATGACCTGAGCTGAAGGCAGTTGCTTAACCCACTGAGCCACGTGGGTGCCCCTGAGCATACTGACTCTTGATTTCGGCTCCGGTTGTGATCTCAGGGTCAGTTGTGATCTCAGGGTCGTGAGATGGAGCCCGGTGGCTGCTCTGCAGGGAGTCTGCGTCTCTCGCTTGCCCTCTGCCTCTCCCTGAAACTGCTCACCTGCACTCCCGCTCTCTCTCTCTCTCAAATAAGTCTTAAAAAAAAAAAAAAAAAAAGTGATCAAGGAACCCAGGAGACTGCTCCACTTGGGGCTCTGCTGGAGGCCTGATAGTAAATCATGAAGGGGTCAGAGACCAAGCGGCCGCCTCCCCCTCCCAGCCCAGAGCGCGGCCTTGGAGTCATGAGGCTGAGGACTGTCACCCGGGAGCCGGCCAAGGGCCTTAGCCCCACCCAGCCCTGCTGCCTCCTGCCTTTGCCAAGCCCTCTGTCATGTGAATGGGTTTTGGGGTGGAGCTGCCAGCAGGAGCCCTTAGCTGTGTGGGTGAAGGCGTTAACCTGGCTACGGCCACCGTGACCTCTGGTTTGCATCATCCCCTGGGGCCTCCTGGGTTGCTCTGTGCTTTGGGGTCCCTGGTGGCTGCGGGCGGGCGGCGGGGACAGGAGGGCAGTCCTGTGCCATGTTGGGGGTTATTAAGCACTTGCCTCTCTGCTGATTCATTGATTGGATCTTGCACATGCTTTTAGGTGCAGAAGAGGCACGCAGAGATGGGGTTCTGGCTGGGGGCCTTCCTGGCTACCACGGGGGTGCTGGGCCCGACCGAGGAGTTGTCCTGGGGGCTCTGGTTTGTCTGAAGCCTTGGTGGTGCTATTTGTCTGTCCTCTGCCTGGATGCCTCCACCTTTGTTCTTTGTCATATACTGGGGGTCCTCCAGGCCAGGGTAGCCTTCCTAGACCTCAGTCCTCTCCCGTCCTGCCATCCCTCCCAAGGTGCCTGGACAAACACAGGAGAGCCTGCTCCTAGGGCTATTTTCTGGGTCTAGGCCAGTCCCTGACCCCATGCCTCTCCCCATGGTATCTCATGCCCAGTTCTTTTGCTCAGTCCCACCAAGCTTGGGCCCTTCTTAGAAAACATCCTGAGGGGTGCCTGGGTGGCTCAGTTGGTTAAGCGTCTGACTCTTGGTTCCAGCTCAGGACATGATCTCAGGGTCGTGAGATTGAGCCCCACACTGGGGCCCAGCGTGGAGCCTGCTTAAGATTGTATCTCTCCCTTTCCCTCTGCCTCTGCCCATGGACCCCATGCGCACTGCCACTCTCTCAAAAACAAAAACAAAAACAAAAACAAAACACAGCTCAGGACTGCTTACCGCTCAACTCCCAGCTCCAGGCATATAAGCCCTCAGTTCCCAAACAGCCATGGCTCCCCAGTGCCCCCAGGGCAATGATGTTCCCTTGTGTTGGCCCTGCCTTCCAGACCTGCAGGGTATGTGGGACCTGTCTCTTTGGGGAGTGGAGAAAAACATGCTGGGAGTGGGTTGAGGTGTCTGGGAGTTACCTCGTGCCCGATGATCACCTCGTTGGACACAAACATCCTTGGTGACCTGGTCAGCCCCAGGCAGGGGTCACCGCCAGGCAGAGGCCTGGGATCTGGACTTCGCCTGCCAGCAGGGGCAGTTCAGGTGGGACTGGCCGTGCGTGCCAGAGAGGTGTCTGTGCCATTGTCTTCTGCCCACCACATGTGCATGTGCATGTGCCCTTTGATCCCCAGACCCAGCTAGGACGGCATACGTGTGAGACCTATGTCCCCTGTGGCTCCACGGACAGGAGCAGGGAGAGCCTTAGAAATGGATTTGGGGCTCTTGGGAAGGAGGGTGTTTGAGGCTGGATCCAGGCATGTGGGTCCCTTGCTGGGTTTGGGACTTGGTGGGAGCGGGCACAGGGAGGGGAGGTCCATCCCACCTGGCAGAGTTGGTGACCTTGGAGAGCCCACCCTGACCTGGAACCCTGCCCAAACTCACCACCTGCCCTCATATGACCCAGCAAGCCTTTCCCTCCCAGTCACATGCCAGGGCTACCCCTCCTAGGACTCTGGGGTTCCTGTTGGAGCTCAGGGGTCTTCGGATTCAACCCCTGTTGTGTGACCTTGAACAGGGGGCTTGACTTCTCTGAGCATCGAGTTCTCATCAGTGTACTGGGAATAATAATAGAACCATCTTCTTGGAGTTGTGGGCATCAGATGAGCTCATTTAGGTCAAGGGCTTAACCAGCACGTAGTAGGCTCTCAGCCAGTTTTCATCATTTAGAGCACTTACCTGGCACCTAATGGGTTTAGCTTAACAAATGTTGCCAGATTATCCAAGGATCCTGTGTTCGAAGCTTCTATAGGCTATGGTTTCAGGTTCTCAGCAGCCACCATTTGATTCTGGGTTTTTGCTTGGGAGACAGGGTGGGGCTGGTCAAGGTTAGTGGGGAGCAAGCACCCTGTCCTTAGCTACCATCACAGATAGAGAGAGTGCGGGAGGCCTGCGTGGCTCAGTCAGTTAAGCATCTGCCTTCGGCTTGGGTCCTGATCCCAGGGTCCTGGGGTTGAGTCCCACATTGGGCTCCTTGCTCAGCAGGGAGTCTGCTTCTCCCTCTCGCTCTGTCCCTGCTTGTGTTTCCTCTCTCACTGGCTCCCTCCCTCTATCAAATAAATAAATAAAATCTTTTTTAAAATAAATCTTTTAAAAAATAAATAAAGATAGAGTAGAGCTGGAAGGAAACTTCGAAATGCCTTTGTCACCTCCTCACCCAATGCACAGATGAGGACCAGAGGCCTTGAAACACCTGACTCATCATAACCCCCTAGGCTGCCCAGCCTGTGTGGCTCAGGCCTGGTGGTAACGGATGGGTTTGAAGGAGCTAGAGACCACTGAGAAGCAGCGGGAAGGCCAGACTCAGCAGGGATTGCTTCCCAGGCCAAAGAATCGAGCTGGCAGAGGAGGGCAGAGCAAGCAGGTGTTTCTGAGCCTCTGGTCATCCTTGGTAGTTCACTGCACAAAACATCTCAAAGCAGGCAGCCTTGGAAATACAAATTAAAACACCTTTGGGGTTCCAGTCACACAGCTCTCCGGGGCTAAGCAAAGCAACCAAAAGTAAATAAAAATTACAAAACCCAGTGCTGGTGACGCAATGAGGAAATGGGGACATGTTGCAGGGCAGGTTGTAAAGGGGTTTCTCTTTTCCAGAGAGCAGCCCAGCAACTCTAAAACAGCGTGTTCCCTTTGAACCCATGCCTCCACTTCAGATTTAAAACAGGCTGCGGGGAAACAACCCCAAAGGGGGAAATAGATAAAATTTGCCTTCTTTTATTTATTTATTTATTTATTTATTTATTTATTTGACAGAGAGAGATCACAAGTAGGCAGAGAGGCAGGCAGAGAGAGAGAGAGGAGGAAGCAGGCTCCCTGCTGAGCAGAGAGCCCGATGTGGGGCTCGATCCCAGGACTCTGAGATCATGACCTGAGCCGAAGGCAGAGGCTTTAACCCACTGAGCCACCCAGGCGCCCCAGAAATAGATAAAATTTGTGTAAAGAAATGTGCAGCACTGCTATTTAGACTGGGAACGGTTGCTTAGCAGTAGGGCACTACTCCCGGATTGCCACTGTCTCCAGCCTCTGGGTCGGTTTTCAGCCACCAGAATGAGAAGTCTGTGCCCCGAGCCCACACCTAGGACAAGATGTCTGAGTTGGGGCTGACCAGCATCTTTTTAATGGCCTTCTTACAGGTCATGTCCAGGGTCGTTTGGTCTGGGGAAATGGGACCTCGTGTGTGGGGTGACACAGATGGGAGAATCTGAGAAAGTAACACCAGAACAGGTTTTGAAAGAGGAACAGGAGTTTGGTGGGTGGACAGAGGGTAGTGGGAAGGACAGCCCTGGCAGAAGGAACAGCTTGGGTGAGAGCCCGTGGCTGCAGACCAGCAGTGGGGTGGCGGCTGGCTGGCTCTCATCACCTCTAGACTCAACCTTGTGCTGAGCGATGCTGGGGGTCACTTGCTGGTTCAGGCCCCGGCCTTTCTTGAGGGACTCCCCGCCAAAGCCTGGCCGCTAACAGTGGTCAGGAAGGTCTCTGGGAAGGGGCAGTGCCTGAGCGGAGGCTTACTGCGCTTCGTGCTGCCGCCTCTCCCGATCCTGCCCTCCGCACACGCCTCCTGACCGGAGAGAAGTGCTGCCAGCAGGTTGGGGCACAGCCAGGCTGGAGCTGGGGCTCCCTCCCATCTCTGGCAGGCTGGAGCTGATGAATGTGGCTCTGGGGTTGGTGGACCCGGCTTGGAGTCCCAGATTCTCTGCTTGGCAGTGGTGGGCCCTCGGACACACACACAGCCTCTCTCTGAGCCTTAGAGTCCTTGCCCAGCTAGAGGGCCCGTGCCCAGGTACCCCTGGGGCTCCCGCCATGGGCCCATCCCATTCCAGGAAAAGCCAGCACACGCTCGCACCCCCAGGCAGGCCTGAGTGCACAAAGAGCAGTCTGTCCCTGTTGCATACATGACTAGCTGAGGACATGCAACCCTGCTGACCTGAGTCCTTGGGAGGATGGTGGAGGCACTGGGAGGAGCAGCAGGCTCCCTGAGATGCCGGCTGAGCGCCCCACCCCTGCCATGTGCCCTTCATGAAGCGGCTGGAGGTGGAACGCTCCAGGGGTCCCATAAGCCCTGTCCCATTTCCTCTCCTGTGCCGGTGCTGCTGTATACCCTTCATTCTTCTTCACACTTGTGTGACCCTTTGCGATTTGCATTGCACCGGGCGGGTTGCAAACTTTCCTGCCCATTTCCTGGAGTGTTGGCATCCTTGTGACAGATAAGCTTGTGTTGGATTCCCAGCTCCTTGGCTGCCTCCCTGACCTCTATCCCCTCTTTGCTTCTTCTGTTCCAGTTGCACTGGCCTCCTTGCTGTCTCGTCTTCCTCACACCAAGCTCACTTCTACCTCAGGACCTTTGCACTTGCTGTTCCTTCTGCCCCGGACATTCTTCCTCCCTCCTGCCCACTCCTGTCATTCAGGCCCCTGCTCAGATGTTGCCTTCTCAGAGAGGCTCCTATCTATAGTGGCCCCTCACATTCTTTTTAGACTGCCTCAGTTTCTCCATGGTGTCCATCACCATCTGCCCCTACCTTCCTCCATGTATGTGCGGACCGTTGGTGTCTGGAACATAAGCTCCATGAGGGAAGGTCTTTATGCTATGTCCCTGTACCCCAGTGCCTGGCAGAGGCCTGACACACAGAGGACACTTAAGACAGTAGAGGGGTGCCCTGGTGGCCCAGTTGGTTAAACAGCTGACTTTTGATTTCAGCTCAGGTCACGATCTCAGGGTCGTGAGACAGAGCCCTGCGTCCAGCTCTGTGCTCTGCGCAGGGTCTGCTTAGGACGCTGTCTCCCTCTACCCCTCCCCCTCACGCTTTCTCTCTTTCTCTCTCTCTCAAATAAATAAATAAATCTTTAAAAAGGGGGGGGGAAGGCAGTAGATATTGTCAGAGAAAAAGATCTGGGCATCATGGACCAGGCCAGGTGAGTAAGGTGGTGAGCTCCCTGTCCTGGGAAGCATGCAAACAGAGCTTGTTTGCTGTTCAAAGCCTCATCCAGGCTGGATGGGCTAGAGGCTCCTGTGATGATCAGAGCTGGGCTCCTGCCAGTTTGTGGCATTGGGTCCTCCCAAGATTCCCATCATGGCCTCACAGAATAAACAGACCAGAGGATAAAAGGTTGCCCCACATCTGCCTTCCAAAGGAGGTTTGGAGGTAGAGCCAGGTGGGGGGGGGGCGAGGTTGCTGCTCAGGTTTCCTGTTGGGCCATGATAGAATCAGGGCAGGACTGGAAAGGAGAGGATAAAGGAGGAATCCGAGCCTGGGGAGCAGGTGGGGTTTGAGGGGGTGTGAGGTGGGTCACCTGAGGCCAACGGTCTACGCCCCCTCTTCCCTGTATTCCAGGAGGGCATGCAGGGGCTGCACAGGCCTTCTGAGTCTCTCTCTATGCTGGAGGCCCAGCACTCAGCTCGCTGGACAGTGGCCCATGAGCTGGGGGACGTGGCCAGTCTTTTGGGGCCCGCTGTCCCGGCTCCCAGGTCTGAGAGTGGGCACCTCTCTTGCTTCACCCCTGTCCCAGCCCAATTTACTCTCCATAAAGCAATCGCCATTAAATGTGTATGGAGTTCCGACTTGAACATTTCAAGTATTGGGCAACTCACTCCCTGCCTTAACAGTTCTACACCATTCCGGTTGCTGCAAAGGGACTAACCTTTATTGAGATCTTGCTGAATGCTGGATACTTCATGCACTTGCTTTTTTTTGGAGAGAGAGAGAGAGAGAGAGCGAGCTTGCGCAAGCGGTAGGAGGGGCGGGGGCAGGAGCAGAGGGCAGAAGGAGAGAGAGAATCTTAAGCTCGCTCCACATCCAGTGCAGAGCCTGACACTGGGCTCAGTCTCACGACCCTGAGGTCATGGCTGGAGCCGAAATCAAGAGTTGGATGTTTAACCGACGGGGCCAACCAGACGCCCCCATACACTTGCTCTTTTATTATTTTTTTATTTTCATTTTTGTAGTTAATATGTCGTGTTACATGAGTTTTGGGTGTACGATATAGTGATTCAGCATTTCTCTACATTACTCAGTGCTCATTGTGCTAAGTGTCCTCAGTCCCCGTCACCTGCTTCACCCATCCCCCACCCAACTCCTCTCTGGTCACCGTCAGTTTTTTCTCTAGAGTTAAGAGTGTGTTTTCTCAGTTTGTCTCTTTTTCCTTGGTTTGGTTATTTAAATTCCATATACGAGTGAAATATGGCACTTGTCTTTCTCTGACTTATTTCACTTCACATTCTGCTCTCTAGATCTACCCATGTTGTTCCAAATGACGAGACTTCATTCTTTTTTATGGCTGAGTAATATTTCATTGTGTATGTGTGTATACACAACATCTTCATTCATTCATCATTGATGCACAACCTAGGCTGCTTCCATAATTTGGCTTTTGTAAATAACGCTTGCCCTTCTAGAACCCCAGTGCTGTTACTTCTGGGAGATGAGGGATGGAGGCTCAGAGAAGGGGAGTGATCTGCCTGGCATTACACGGCAAATGAGGCTCCGAGGGAAGGTCGGCCCCTGGGCTGTGTGGGGGGGACGAGGTGGGCTGTGGGGCTTGGTCTCGAATTTCCAGCCCCAGTGTTAGCTCGGACACCCAGCTTCTGCAGGAATAGGCTGACGGATTCAGCTCCGGGGGAGAGTGAGATGGGGGATTAGGGAAAAGCTAACCCCTGCCTCAGAATCCTTTCCTGAATCCTGCTACCCTCAGGGGGACCTTGACCCTTCTCCCTGCCACCTCCTCAGGATGGAAGGGGGGCAGAGCCCAAAGATGTGAGGAATGGAAAACAAAGGCGAGAAAATGTGGTGAAAGGAAGAGTAGGATGAGACAGGAAGGGGGCGGGCAGGGCTTAACCCCTCAGGGCTGCCTCTGTCTCTGGCCTGAGAAGTCTCAGGCAAGTATGTACTTGTCAGCCCTGCTGTATTCTGGGCTCCACAGCTGGGGAACGTGGTAAGGAAGAACAGAGCCATGAGGGTCTGCTTTTGAAACTCCGGCCTGGAATTCAGGCCTCGGTGTCTAACCTGTCTTCAGTTACCCGAGTGAGGTCAGAGCCTTTCCAACAGCAATGCTTTGTTTTGTGGTTTGGGGGATGTGGGAGAGTGTGAGCACCTACCAGCTGAGGAGAGAAGGAGGTGGAAGTGCTAGAGGAGAACTTCCTTATCCTTGGCACCCCCTACAAAGCCATGGAAAGTTCTAGAAAGATTGGGAACTGGATGTGTGTGAGGGAGATGAGGCTCCGTTTCCTTGTTTAGGTTGGTGGAGAGGGAGAGAGATGGGGGCTGGAGTCCCTCCTGGCCCACGCTGCTCAGTGGCCAAGCCCGCCTGCCCAGGATTCAGCACCCCGCCGGGGCCACAGGAGACTGGGAGCCAGAGGAGGGGCAGGTTGAAGGCTGGGGGAGGACTTGCTGATGGTCTTTTTGGCCACGAAAGCTCAAGCTGACAGCCTGGGCAGTTGGCCATGCTTTGTTCATCTGTATGTGGGTTGAACTTTGACCTACTCAGAAGGCGGGGGCAGTCCTAGGTACCTCCTCAAAGTCACCCTAGGACTGACACCCCTGGCTGGCTTCCTCACCTTGTGTCCCAGAGATTGGGTTGCCTCTTGGTCTCCCAGGCCCCTACAGTGAACAAGTGAGTCACACTTGACCCGGTGATTGCTGGGGGCAGGTTGTGAGACTTGGAAGTCTGGGCAGACTTCACTGACCCCCTTCCCCGTATCCCAGACCCAGATCTCTCTGCAAAAGAACAACTGTCCAAAGACAGAGGAATCAGGTTCAAGTATTAAGTGCATGTGTACTTTGGGATAAGGGTCTCCCTTCCTCTCTCTGAGTCTCAGTTTCCCAGCAGTGACCTGTTATCAGGCGTCCATGTGGTGGAGGGTGGCCCCATGCTGGGGCTGCCCCAGGAAGGGGAGGTCCCTGCACCCACCACCAGGCAGCCCTTGGCCTTAATTCAGCGCTTCGTGGTACTGAGCGCCTCACCCGTTTTCTCCTTTACTTGTTTGCCATTTGAGGCTAGGGAGATTTGATTATCCCATTGTCTAGAGAAGTAAACTGAGGCCTAGAGGTGGGGACGGGCACGGAATGCCAGGGATTTGGGAAGAGTGTTGGGGCATCCTTGCCTAGGTCGTCCCGGTCCGGCGCCCACTCCGCCGCACTTCTTCGAGGTGCTAACGGAGGTGGTTGGAGCTGGCGGCGTAGGTGGGCCGGTGACCGCCAGTAACCCCGGCGGATGTCGGCGCGGAGTGGGTTAAGGGCCCGCGCCCGCGAGTAACCCCGGCCCCATTCAGCGCCGCGGGGTGAAACCCGAGCCCGAGCCGCCGTCGGGGGTGGGGCGGGGGCAGGGGCGGGGCCCTAGTGAGGCAGCGGCTCGGCCGCTCATTGGCCGCGCACGCTCACCCCATGCCCGGCCCGCGGCCCCGAGGGGCGGGGCGGGGCGGGGCCGCCGGGGCGGAGGCGGGGCTGGGGGCGGGGCGCTCCTTGGGCTTTATAGCGCCGCCGAGCCCTGACAGGTGAAGTCGGCGCGGTGCGGAGACCGGCAGGCCGGCGGCCGGGACGCCCCGAAGGGGCGGCGGGCGTGGGCCGCGGAGCCATGGATTGCACGTTCGAAGGTATTTTTGGAGGAACCCCCCACCCCTTTATCACAGAGCCTCCACCTCCGCTGCGGGGTCACCATCCCCGGTTTCCTCAGAGGGGGGCGTGTGTGTGCAGTGGCCGTCGAACTGCCGGCGTCCCCGCGGGAAGAGCGGGTTCCGTAGGGGGCGGCTCCCGCTGGAGTTGTTGGGCCCCCCCCACCCGCAGTAGTTACCCCCACCCCCGCGTTTGGGGTGAGCGTGGCGTTCCCGCGACCTCCGCCCCCCATGGGGCAGCAGTTGGGTGGGGAGGAGGAAGAAGCGGGGAGGATCCCAGTTGTCCCCACTCCCCAGAGCCAAATCCCGGACCCCAGTCCCGATTCACTCAGCTTTTCTTTCAGGGCCTCAGTTTCCCCATCTGTCAGAGGGGCTCAGGAGGGCCGGGGTCAGGGGTGGGGGGCCCTGCCGGTGTAAGAACTGCAAGCCTTCAGGACCTGCTATGTCCCGGAGCTCCCACGAGGTGTTTCCCATGGAGGGTCCGGGGACCGAGCCTGGCACCCCATCTCTGAGGCTGTTGGAGGCCAGGGGGCTGTCCCCTCCTACAGGAATGGCCCTGCCTCTGCACCTGGCAGGAGGTAGGCAATCGTGAGGTGAGGTCCGCTGTGGGCCAGCTTCCTGCCCTGCCAAGCCTCCCAGCAGCCCTGCCATGAAGGGCGTCGTCCTCTTTTGTTGTGCAGATGAGGAAACTGAGGTCCAGTGAGGAGACTTTTGCCCCAGGTTGCACATCAAGTGGGCAGTTGGGCAGGGCCGGGAGCTCAGGCTAGGGATCTTGCAGGGCACTTTAACCCAGTGGGTGGCTGTCCCTAGTAGGTTAGAGGGCCCCAGGCCAACAGTCGGGCAGCTAGTTGCCTGCCAGCTGGGGGAGAGGCTGGAGCAGTGGCAGGGAGTGTGTCCCAGTCTGTACGAGGAGGCAGGAGTCAGGACAGCCAGCATTTGCTTTCATGGAGGGGAAACTGAAGCCCTGAATGGCCCGGTCCCTGGCTTGGCTGCAGGCATGGTCTGGGCCTGTGCCCAGAACCTGCAGGGACACACTGGTTGGCACACACGTGGCTGGCAGCTGGGTCAGCCCCAAGCCTCGGTCTGTTCCACGGAGGAATGGGTTGAGGTTGGCAGTTCCAAAGTCAGCCATTTGGGGCCCAAACCCCAGTCTGCCTCAGCATAAGTGTGTGGCACTGACCTTGTCCAGCTCTTGTATGGGCTGCGGCATACATGAGAAGCACCAGGCGTTGCTCCCGATGTCACAGGTGCCCGAGACGTGGCCGTGTGTCTGGGAGCATGGGCTCGTATGGATGGATTTCTGTTTCTGCATTGCTGCCCCACACGTCTAGCTGTGTGGACCAGAGGCACGAAGTGTGTGATGCCCGGTACAGGGGCCAGCTCCCGCCCTCCTGTCACTCACACAGCCTCTTCTCCTTCCTCCAGACATGCTGCAGCTCATCAACAACCAAGACAGCGACTTCCCTGGCCTGTTCGACCCACCCTATGCCGGTGGTGGGGCAGGGAGCACAGGCCCTGCCAGTCCTGATGCCAGCACCCCGGGCAGCTTGTCCCCATCTCCTGCCACAATGAGCTCCCCACTCGAAGGCTTCCTGGGAGGACCCAAGGCGACACCTCCACCCTTGTCCCCTCCCCAGCCTGCACCTACCTCCCTGAAGATGTACCCCTCTGGGCCTGCCTTCTCCCCTGGGCCTGGTATCAAGGAGGAGCCAGTGCCGCTGACTATCCTGCAGCCCCCGACCCCGCAGTCCCTGCCGGGGTCCCTCCTGCCCCAGAGCTTCCCGGCCCCAGCCCCACCACAGTTCAGCTCTGCCCCTGTCTTGGGCTATCCCAGCCCCACGGGAGGCTTCTCCGCAGGTAAGGGGGGTGGTTTTGGGGGAAGGGGACCACAGGAGCACAGAGAGCAGGGTCTCCCCTGGCCTCAGTAGAGGAATTTGCAGGCTTTAGAAACGGGGCCTCAGATGCCCGTTACTAGCAGTACTTGTAGGTTCTTGCCATTGTCGGGTGAAGACTTGCCTCCCACTCTGCCATGGTGGCCACCTTGCCACCCTTCCAGGGACAAATGCGTGGCTGGAAAGCTAGCACACTTGCATCAGAGCCACAGGCAGGGGTTGTCCCCACAAGAAACTGAAGCCATGAGGGCCGATGACTCATCCTGGGTCATAGGGTGATAGGGCCCCGAGGGGTGGGTTGAAAGTGGGTTAGGGCGGCCTGTGTCCGCAGCCCCAGCCTTTATCTCTGCAGGGACCCCTCCAGGGAGCACCCCGCAGCCGCTGCCTGGCCTGCCACTGGCTTCCCTGCCAGGGGTCCCGCCCGTCTCCTTGCACACCCAGGTCCAGAACGCGGCCCCCCAGCAGCTCTTGACGGCCACGGCCAACCCCACGGCAGCCCCTGGAACAACCACGGTGACCTCGCAGATCCAGCAGGTCCCGGTGAGGCAGTCTGGCCAGGCATCAGGGAGGGGCAGCCCCCAGTCCCCGACTCAGCAGCTCTTGGCTGAGGCTGTTCCCTGTCCCAGGTCCTGCTGCAGCCGCACTTCATCAAGGCAGACTCGCTGCTCCTGACGACCATGAAAACAGACATGGCAGCCACCGTGAAGGCGGCGGGTATCAGCTCCCTGGCCCCTGGCACGGCTGTGCAGACGGCGCCCTTGCAGGTGGGTGGCGTGGGTGGGGCAGGAGTCCGGGGCTCCGTGCCTGAGCATGCTTGGCTGGTAGCCCGCCCCTGTCCCTTCAGACCCTGGTGAGCGGAGGAACCATCCTGGCGACAGTGCCACTGGTAGTGGATGCCGAGAAGCTGCCCATCAACCGGCTGGCGGCTGGTGGCAAGGCGCTGGGCTTGGCGCAGAGCCGTGGGGAGAAGCGCACGGCCCATAATGCCATTGAGAAGCGCTACCGTTCCTCCATCAACGACAAAATCGTCGAGCTCAAGGACCTGGTAGTGGGCACTGAGGCGAAGGTATGGGCAGTGGCGTTCAGAGGCACATTCCGGGGCGACCCTGGGGAAGCAGGGGACTGGAAGAACCAAAAGGCTTGGGACTGAACCTGGGCCCTGGGCTTCAGCCTGTTTGGGCCAGTGATTCAGCTGAGCTTTATGGCGGGTCCCCAGCATGCCAGGGGTGCATCGGGGCCCTGGGGACATCAAGGGAACAGACAGACAAAAATCCTGCTGTCCAGAGACAGATGTTCTAGTGGGGGACAGGGGGACGATACACACAGTAGAGAAGTAAGCGTTAGAGCCGCCAGATGGGGAGAAGTGCTGAGGAGGAAATCCACACGGGGAGAGAGACGATGAGGCTACACGTCGCAAGCACATCACAAAGGTGACATGATGGCAGCAAAGACCTGAATGAGGGGAGGGTGTCAGCCAGACACTGTTGGGTGCCCTTGACATAGGAATCCTCATGTCTGTCCTGGGCAATGGGTTCTACTAGGGGAAGAACATTCCACTTAGAGGGAATAGCAAGTGCAACGGTCCTGAGGCAGCGGTGTTGTGAAGTAGCCCCGCCTTGCTTAGGTGCCCACTCGTGAGGCCTGACCGGCCCCCCTGTGCCATCTGCCTCCTACCCCACGCAGCTGAATAAGTCTGCCGTCTTGCGCAAGGCCATCGACTACATCCGCTTTCTACAACAGAGCAACCAGAAGCTCAAGCAGGAGAACCTAAGTCTCCGCTCTGCTGCCCACAAAAGCAGTGAGTCCTGGCCTCACCCTGCCCGCTGGCTCTGCACCCCACCCCCCCAACTCCCACTCCCGCCCCTTAAGCCCTAACCCTACAAGGGCCTCAGCCCATCCTTTGGCCCCAACTTGGCCAAGTCCCATTTCCCCCTCTCCCCTGCCCTAAGCTGATTTGGAGTGGGGTATCTAGCCTTCACCCCCAGCCTTGCTCCTTTCTGGCCTACAGAGTCTCTGAAGGACCTGGTCTCAGCCTGTGGCAGCAGAGGAAACGCAGAGGTGCCCATGGAGGGCATGAAGCCCGAGGTGGTAGACACACTGAGCCCGCCTCCCTCGGATGCTGGCTCGCCCTCTCAGAGCAGCCCCTTGTCCCTCGGAGGCAGGAGTAGTGGCAGCGGCGGCAGTGGCAGCGACTCGGAGCCCGACAGCCCAGTCTTTGAGGACAGCCAGGTTGGGCCCAGCCCTGTTCCCCACAGTCCTTCTCCCCTTGATATCTGAGCCCCAGGAAGCCCCAGGTCAGGAAAAAGCCCCTCACATAGCCCACCTCCCGTTTGACAGAAACACTGTGGGTCCCACAGTAAGGCCCGGCGGAGGGCTGATCCCTCCTTTCCTGTAGCGGCCTCCCTGGGCCACTCCCGCTCTGCCCTCGCTGACCCGCCTACCCCTACCAGGTGAAGCCCGAGCAACTGCTGTCCCCCCGCAGCCGGGGCATGCTGGACCGCTCCCGGCTGGCCCTGTGCGCACTCGTCTTCCTCTGCCTTTCCTGCAACCCCTTGGCCTCCCTGCTGGGAAGCCGGGGTCTCCCTAGCCCCTCAGATGTCAGCAGCACCTACCACGGTTCTGGCCGCAACATGCTGGGTGCTGAAAGCAGAGGTAGGACAGGTCCCCAGCACGGATCTCCTTGGCAGGGAGGGGGATGGGGGACTCAGGGAGTGTAGCTGGGGATCTGGATTTCCAGGGTGCTGTGTCCCTGCCCCTTCTGTCTGCCCCTAGATGGCCCTGGCTGGGCCCCGTGTCTGCTGCCCCCACTGGTTTGGCTGACCAACGGGCTGCTGGTGCTGGTCTCCCTGGCGCTTCTCTTTGTCTATGGAGAACCAGTCACGCGGCCCCACTCGGACCCTGCCGTGCACTTCTGGAGGCATCGCAAGCAGGCTGACCTGGATCTGGCCCGGGTAAGGGCCCAGATCCCCGGGGGTGGGCTCAGGGGCTGGGGCAGGGCCAGGACCTGGGCAGCCCCTGGGGAGGTGCTGGGTGTCCCTTCTCTTCCCTTCCCCGCCCTGTCCTTCCTGCTCCTATCAACCCCTCAGACTCACGCTGATGGGGGACACCAGGGTCATGGTGGGGAGCCCGAGGTGGAAGGATCTTCAGAGCAGGAGGGGTAGCGTGTGTTCAGATCCTCTGATCCCCCTTTTCTCACCTGGAAAACCCTCATCACCAGGGGTACTTTGCCCAAGCTGCCCAGCAGTTGTGGCTGGCCCTGCTGGCCCTGGGCCGCCCGCTGCCCACCTCCCACCTGGACCTGGCCTGCAGCCTGCTCTGGAGCCTTATCCGCCACCTGCTACAGCGCCTCTGGGTGGGCCGCTGGCTGGCCGGCCACGCTGGGGGCCTGCACAGGGACTGTGCCCTGCAGGCGGATGCTCGTGCCAGCGCCCGGGACGCCGCGCTTGTCTACCACAAGCTGCACCAGCTGCACACCATGGGTATGCCGGGCAAGGGACCGGGCCAGAGGGGCTCCTGCCACCACACCCCTGCCTCACGTCCTGCCCATCTTCCAGGGAAGTACACGGGCGGGCACCTCGCTGCTGCCAACCTGGCCCTGAGCGCCCTGAACCTGGCGGAATGTGCAGGGGACGCCATGTCCGTGGCCACGCTGGCCGAGATCTATGTGGCCGCTGCGCTGAGGGTCAAGACCAGTCTCCCACGGGCCTTGCATTTTCTGACAGTGAGTGGGTGGGGGGCCAGTGTGGACCGGGCCGGGGGCTCCCTGGGCAAGGCGCTCATAGGAGGAGGCAGTTGGTTATTGGGTGGGGTGGGGAGGACTCCAGGCCCAACTGGGCTCTCAGCCCTGGGGGTGGGTTCGAGTCCCTGGCTGGGTCCAGGGTGACAGCCCAGCTCCCCTCCCCCACAGCGCTTCTTCCTGAGTAGTGCCCGCCAGGCCTGCCTGGCACAGAGCGGCTCGGTGCCTCTTGCCATGCAGTGGCTGTGCCACCCCGTGGGCCACCGTTTCTTCGTGGACGGGGACTGGGCCGTGTGCAGCGCCCCGAGGGAGAGCCTGTACAGCTTGGCCGGCAACCCAGGTGCTCTCTCCCTGCCATGCCCATCCCCTGTTGCCCCGCGTCCTTTGTGGCCCATTCCCCTTCCTCATTTCTGCCCCGTCCCTTGTCCCTGCATCTCTGAATGTCCTTGTCCCAACTCCGCCCCCGCCACCCCGTCCATTGTTGCTGTGGAGGCTGCAGGGGGGCGGGAAGACTGGGTCTGTCTTGTTGGGGCTCTTCAGAAACGAAGAGGGAGACAGGAATTTGGGGGTGGGTAGTTGATCTGGGAGCTGATCCCAGGCAAGACTGGTGTTGAGTAAGGAGATCAGACGGAAGGAACAGAGCTGGTAAAGGCGGGTTATTAAGCAGATTATGTTGTCTGGGGTAGGTTTATCCTATCCAAGGGCACCTCAGGGCACTTATCTGTCCCACTCGCGTGCCCAGGAAAGAGCCGGTGGTTGGAGAGGTGAATGTGGAGAGGAGGGGTGGGGCCCTTCCTGCCCCCGGCCCGCTCACCCACTCCTCCCCACAGTGGACCCCTTGGCCCAGGTGACTCAGCTGTTCCGAGAGCATCTCTTGGAGCGAGCCCTGAATTGTGTCGTTCAGCCCAGTCCCAGCCCTGGATCAGCTGATGGAGACAGGTGAGTGACCCTGAGCCTAGAGTCTGGGAGTGGCTGTGTCCAGGGCCATGGGTGGGGGGACTGAGCCAGGCTGCTGTCCACCTGCTGTGTGGCCTGAGGCACATCTCAGTTCCTCCCTGGGTCTGCCTCCCCAGAGGCTTGCCAGGAAGAGACAGAGCTGGGAGGTCAGGCTGTGCTCTGGTGGGAAGGCGGGTGGTGGGAAGGCGGGAGGGCTGGGGCCTTCCCAGGACCCCTGGCCCCCGTCCTGACCGCTGGGTCTCTCTCCTGCCATAGGGAGTTCTCCGATGCCCTGGGGTACCTCCAGCTGCTCAACAGCTGTTCTGATGCTGCTGGGGCTCCGGCCTGCAGCTTCTCCATCAGCTCCAGCATGGCCACCGCCACTGGTGAGCCCCCAGACCCCCCGGGAACCCTCCTCGGGCCCAGCTCCGCACTGGCTCAGCCTCAGCCACAGTGTGGCTCAGCTTCAGGGAGCCTCCCCCCCACCCCTGCTCCCTGCAGGCACAGACCCCGTGGCCAAGTGGTGGGCCTCCCTGACAGCTGTGGTGACCCACTGGCAGCGACGCGATGAGGAGGCGGCCGAGCGGCTGTACCCGGTGGTGGAGCACCTGCCCCGTGCCCTGCAGGAGTCTGAGTGAGTCCAGGCCGGATTCTCCCTGCCAACCTCCACCCCCCCAGCACAGTGCTGCCCCCCAGCCTTTACTCTGCGCGGCTGGGGTCTTGTGAAGCCAGAACCAGGGCAGTGGGAGCTTACTGAGGGCCTAGGCCCTGTCTGACCATCAGTCCTCTGCCCTGGCCCCAATAGGAGACCCCTGCCCAGGGCGGCTCTGCATTCCTTCAAGGCTGCCCGGGCCGTGCTGGGCCGCGGGAAGGCAGAGTCTGGCCCAGCTAGCCTGGCCACCTGTGAGAAGGCCAGTGGGTACCTGCAGGACAGCCTGGCCACCACCCCAGCTGGCAGCTCCATTGACAAGGTGAGGAGTGGTGCCAGGGGCCTGGCAGGTCTGGGCGGGGGTGGGGGTGTCACCGCTTTTCCATCCCTGGCCATTCCCCCTTGCACTGCAGAAGACTGTGGGGTTAGCCCTGCAGTACCGGCTGGGCTTGGGGGCCGCAGCTTGCCTTGCTTTTCTGGCTGAGGCTTGAGTTCAGGGGAGAGTGGCTGTCCCCCTCTGGCCCCAGCCTCCCCACCCCCAGGAGGGGTGGGGTGAGGGGTCTGGCAGAGCCCTCCTTGGAGGCCGCTCCTGTGGCAGGTGGCAGGCGTGGGGGCCCGGAGAGGCGGGCGGCCCCGCGGTGCATTGCTGTTGCATTGCACGTGAGTGACGCGGGTGCAGTGCCTCGGCAGTGCAGCCCGGAGCCGGCCCCTGGCACCGCGGGCCCCCACCCGTCCCCTCCCACAGCCGGAGCCCCCCTGTGAGCCCTGCACTGCACCCCACCCCCATCCCAGGCCATGCAGCTGCTCCTGTGTGACTTGCTCCTGGTGGCACGAACTAGCCTGTGGCGGCGCCAGCAGCCGCCTGCTCCCACCCAGGCCTCGCAGGGCCCGGGCGCTGGGGCCCAGGCCTCCGCCCTCGAACTGCGCGGCTTCCAACGGGACCTGAGTGGCCTGAGGCGTCTGGCACAAAGTTTCCGGCCCGCCATGCGGAGGGTGAGTGCCCCCGGGCCCTTTCCCCTCAGGTGCGGGGGGAGTGGGGTCCCGGCCTGAACCCCAACTCTCCTGGCCCTCTCCTGCCCAGGTGTTCCTACACGAGGCCACTGCCCGGCTGATGGCGGGGGCCAGCCCCACAAGGACACACCAGCTCCTGGACCGCAGTCTGCGGAGGAGGGCAGGACCCTGTGGCAAAGGTGAGTGGACACTGCCCTGGTAGGGGTCGGTTTGGGCCCCCGCCAACATCCCCCCCCAACATCCCCCCCCATCCCCCACCTCCGGGTTGGGAAGGCCTGATGGATGCTGAGCACCCCTGTATGAAGAGGCAGAGACCGAGGAACTTTATGGTGGTTGCCAGAGGGCAATAGTCTGAGAAATCCACTGGGGTCCACTGCCACCTGTGGGATAGGCGACTGTGCCCGAGTGCCCTGTATGGGGCAGGTCCTGGGAAGGGGATCTGAGGCTCCACTGGTGCCCCTGAGGTGGGCGGGGCTGGAGGGGTGGGGCCAGGTCCTGAGCCGACTCCCCATGACGTGTGCGTAGGCGCAGGGGCTGAGCTGGAACCGAGACCCACGCGGCGGGAGCACGCCGAGGCTCTGCTGCTGGCCTCCTGCTACTTGCCTCCCGGCTTCCTGTCGGCGCCGGGGCAGCGTGTGGGCATGCTGGCCGAGGCGGCGCGGACGCTCGAGAAGCTCGGCGATCACCGCCTGCTGCACGACTGCCAGCAAATGCTCATGCGTCTGGGCGGCGGGACCACCGTCACCTCCAGCTAGATCTCTGTCGGTGGCCCCAGTGGGGCTTGTATTCCAGGCCGGAGCCTCGACGGCCAAAGGCAGCGCTGGAGACCCCAGGTGTCCGCGGCCCACCCATGTACTGCACTGTCTCCTGGGCGGATGGGAGGTACTCAGGGGCTTTTGCTGCCTCTTGACCTGGGAGGCCGGAGGGGGCGCGACCCTACCCCCCCCCCCCCCCCCCCCCCCCCCCCACTGCAGCCCAACCCGATGGGCCACGGCCAGCGTAGTGCTGACCTCTGGTGGCCAATCGGGGGATTGCAGGGGCCGGGCAGACCGCTGTGACCTTGCTCTGCAAAAGCCCAGTGGCTTTTCCCTCTCGTGTCTCGCAGAGGGGTACATTTTACTGAGCTGAGGGGGGCCTACTTGGCTTTCCCAGCCAGCTAAGGGGGTCCTACTCCAAGGCGCCTCTCTCCCTTCTGGGAGATATGTACATAGTGTAGATCAGGGCGCACCAGCCTCCTGGCCTCTGAGGCTCAAGTGTTACTTTGCCTTTTGCAAACTTTATTTTCATAGGTTAAGAAGTTTTGTACAGAGAATAAAAGATGAAATTATTTATAATCTGGGTTTTGTTCCTTTGGGGAGGAGGGTGTGTACTTTAGCTGATAGACTAGCCCAGCAGAGGGAGGCCTTTGGGCCTCCCCCTCTCTTCCCACCTCAGCACCCAGGCAAAGGATTCCCACACCCATCAGTCCCAAGGGACCAGAATTTCCCCTTCGATGTGGGAGGCCTGTCCTGTGACCTCCAGGTGACCTGGATTCCACCAGTTTATGGACCACATGGTTGGGCTCTATCAACCCTTAATCCTGAAGGGCTGTTGTGGTCTGAGCTGTCCCTTCCCACCTCCCTGCTTCTACCCCTGAGTTCCCAGGGTGACATGAGAGGATGTCTCCATGACCTGAAGGATCTGTTGTGACAGGAGCCACAGCCTGGTATCCCTGTTTGTCGGGGCAGTTGGTCTCACCTCCCCCACCCTGTCTGGGCTCTCCCTCTCCCATGCTTGGGGAAGTCTTGGATCCCCATCACAACCTGAGACCCTGGGGCTGCATGAGGTGTGGGTGGCTGGGTGGGTGTCCACGAAGCAGGGGCCTGTCTCTTGTTCCTGCCCAAAGGGTAACAACTAAAATCCTTTGGCTGCCCTTGGGCCCCGCTGAGCCTTCCTCTCTGTTCCCACCCACCCCACCTAAGGCCTGGCCCCCTCTCCCAGCGGAATCTGGTTAGAATCCACGGGCTGCAGACTTCCAAAACAATCGTTGTATCTTTATTGACTTTTTTTTTCTGAATGCAATGACTGTTTTTTACTCTTAAGGAAAATAAACATCTTTTAGAAACAGCTCGATACACACAATCTTCAGTGTGAAGCAATATACTAATAAGAACACTAGTCGTCTTAACATTTACAGTCTTCATATATATTATATATATGTATATGTATACATATATATACACTATATAACGAGGCCAGATATAATACACACGTTTACCATTTTACAGTCATATGTACAGGAAGTTGCTAGGGCGGCCCCAGTCTGGGGGCTGCGTCAGGCCTATCGAAGCGTGGACAGAGCTGAGGACACGGACGGACAGGCGGACGGACTGGCGGGGACTGGCTTGGGCCGGTGGTGGCTGCGTGGGGAAGGCGGGCATCTTCAGAGCCCCCTTCCCGGGAAGGGCCCCGTGCTGAGAGACGCACGACGCACGGCGGCGGCGACACATGGGAGAAGCGAGCATGTTCCCAACATATATACATTCTATGTAACATATATATAGAGGGGTACACAGGTTTGTACACGAATCTAGCGCTGTCTCTGCTCCCGTGCCGGGTGGGCGCTGCTGTCCCTGGAGTCGGGTGGTCCTGCAGAGGGACTGTCACACACCCACCGGAGGTGCGCTCTGGTCGCCACTCCTTTCCTTTGGGTTCCCAGGTGGCGCTCCAAGGGTGGGGAGGAGGACTGGAAAGGGGACGACAAAAGCCAAAGGGGGGGGGCAGCCCCACCCACACCCGGGGAGCCCGCATCCCCTGAGCATGGGTCCCGGACTCCCCCGGCTCTGCCCAAACCGCACGAGGCCAGGTGGGTGGGAAGGACACAATTCGAAAGGTTCCTTTCAAAGCCTCCGGCCTAGTCCTCTCCAGCAAGGCTTCCGCTCCCTCCCCACCCACCCCTCACCGCCTTGGAGCCTGGGGCCGCACTCGGCCACTTCCAGGGCCCTTTGGACCCCCCACCCCCACCCCCAGGGCACCCAGCTGCAAGCCACGCCAGCTGCGGTGGCGGCAGCACCCACGTGGAATGTGTGCCACGTCGTCTTAGAACTACCCGGGGAGAAGCGTGTCCCCAAGCTAAAGGCGTCTCCAATCCCCGCCGGAGGCTGGGTGCCCCAAGGAGTCTGGCCGCTCCGCGGGCTCCCCTTCTCCAAGCCTGGCCCCGAGGGTGTGGGCGGGAACGCCCCGTGTCGTCCTGTTCTGGGAGCAGGCGGCCCGGGAACGTGTTTTCTTCCCAACCCGGGACCGCAAGTTTCAGCCCTAGGCGGCCAGATCCAAGACCCGGAATCCGGATCAAGGATCGGCTCTGGCCCCGCGCTGGGAGCAGCTCAAAGGCCCGGGGGCTGCGCAGGCGGCTCCTCTCCTTCGGCGGCCGGCGGGCAGGCGGGCTTCCGCGGCTTCTCCGGCCGTTGGGGTGGATTACAACGGCAGCCTCTGCAGGACGAGAGACGCCCGAGCGCCCGTTATTGCCGGTGGTGGACACGTGCTAGGGGCTAATAAACCCCAGCCCCGCCCCTTGCGGGGTGGCCCTGGCCCCGCGAGAGGCTCCCAAGAGAGGCTCCGACCCTTCCCGCCCGGTCCGCACCGCGTGTGCTGCGCGGAGTCTCCTAGGCTGGAGGTACCCCGCCTCACATTAGGCCTTAACTTTAGTCTAGCTTGGCACCGTCACCTCCCCCCGCACCCATCGTCCTGTGCCCCTGCTTGCCCTTCCTGTCCCCCACCTGCGATGGCTCCCTCCCTCAGGACCGTCTCCTTGTAAGGCAGTCTTTATGACCAGCGTGTGCCAACCTGCCCCTAAGGCCACAGATAAGCCACGGAGTGGACAGATGGGGGCTGGGCCCTGCTGAGAGTCAGGGGGCGGGGCTCCCCTCCAGCCTGGACCCCTTCCAGGAAAGGCTCCTCGTGGTCACCTACCTTATGTTTGGGACACTTCAAAGAAAAGTTCTCTTCGATGAATATGCAACCTGGCACCAAAGAGAAGTGCGGGTGGTTAGGACGGCTGCAGGTGTCGCGTTGGGGCGCCCGGTGGGCGGGGGACCTAGTGCCCCCGAGCCTATGGGCTACAGGGCTTCTTTGCAAAAAGTAAAGCCGACCTGCTGGAATCCTACAGGGTTTAAACTCCGTCCGGGTTGAACTGACCTCCATCTGCCCCTAGCCCTGCTGGCCCATGTGTTCCTGTTCTCCCCTGGACTGAAGGGCCTTCTTGTCACTTGGGAGGGCTTCCCTGACTCCTAGCTCCAGCAGACCCCCTGTGCCTGTCTCTCCTCTGCTCCCGCCTCACTTCGCTTGGCCACACTTGGCATATCCTCCTAGTGGTCTATATACCAGTCTATATACTTCCTAGTGCTCTATATACTTGCTCATGGTCTCTGCCCTACTGGAAGGCAAGCTCCATGTGCCTGCTTTGCCCTCTTCCCTGGATGCATGCCCAGCCCCTGGAAGGCCTTGATACCGAGCAGGCTGATGGACTGGGTGGTGCAGTCACAGGTCTGGATTCAAGTATCAGCTACTTCTTCGAGCCTCGGTCTCCACATCTGTAAAATGGGCCTTTATGCCACCTACCGTGTCTCTATCCTGGGGACTGATGAGAGCCATGCATGTAAGCCACCTGCATGTGTGTGGCTCAGAGCAGGCACTCACGATATGGGTTTGTCCTTGTGGGGGCCTCGAACGGGAGGCAGACCTGAGTCTGGGGGCAGGGGAAGACTGAGGTCTTGGATCTGGGTGAATTCCAGCAAGCACGTGGGTGCCCACAGCACTGGCCACTCTGGGGGAACAGAGAGGATGGCTGTGCACGGCCAGTTTCTGCTGCCCGCCGCAGCCCAGGCGTGCACGGGTATCTCAGGAAGTCCCCACTCTGGGGCCTGCTGCCACCTACGGAGGCCCTGGCTTCCCTACCACCCCCAACCCTGAGTCCCCGTCCACCACCCCCAGTCCCTCCCTCCCATGCCCCACAGGCCATTGTTCTGAACAAACCCCAAACCCATAAATAGCCGGAGGCCTGAGCCGGCCAAGCAAGTCCTCTCCCTCCAGCACATTCCTCCTGCTCACGCTGTGGCTCTGTGCCGTGGCATCACAAGAGTGTGGTGGCTGGTAGGCAGGGTGGGGAGGCAAGGGCAGATCCGAGGGCCCGAGAGCAGGGTGGGGAAGGCTCCAGGCCTGCGGCTATCTCCCCTTTTTTCCGACCAACCGCTGCCAGAAGCTGGGGAGCCTCAGACTGCAAAGTGCCATGTGTCTCTGCACTTCTGGGCCAGCGGCCGGGGGCATGTCATGTTTTTCGTCTTCCCTCTGCTCAGACAAGCCAGACACAGCGTGGGGACCGAACGCACACCTTCCAAAGAGCATGGAGCTCAAACCCCAGGCTGACTGCACACATGGTGTCCTCCCCGCCCCACATCCCACAGCAGGCCCTACAGTCAAGGGCTTGGGTCTCCACATGTGAAGGGCAGGAGGTCACCAGGGCCCAAACCAGCTTGCTCAGCCACCACCCCCAGCATCCACCTAGGACGTGTGGGGACCATAGGAAGGAGCCAGGTCATCGATTCCCCATGCCTCTCCCGTTGTCTGCACCTGGGAGACCTGGGGGCCTGGCTGCCAGAGGGGGCCCGTGGCCTGAGCATGGAGAGGCTCAGATAGGACCTGTGGTGCACTGGCTTCTGCCAGCAGTTCTGAGTCATTTAGCCCTGGGAGGTGCTCCTTAATGGGGTTCAGTGGATGGGGTCAGTGGGCCAGGGTGGCGGGGAAAGGCAGAAGGGGACAGTCCCGGTGCCCTGCGGTCCGAGAGCCTGTCCCCTGGACAGCCAGGGCTTGGGTAGGTGCCCGGTGCACCCGGAGGCCTGGGGCTCCCGCCTGCCATACGCCGGATGGCCTGCCCAGCCCCCAGCCTTGGTTCCTCTGCCCCCCACCCCTCTTGCCCGCTGCTGGCCGCCAGGCTCACTTGTTCTCCCAGCTTCTCTGGCTGTCGCTCCTCTGATGCCCAGGGCCCCACCCCCACCCCCCTGCCAGCCGTGAAGTGCTGACACCCACTCCCCGCACACTGCCCCCTCCTGCGCTCTGATGACCCTTTGGGCTGACGGCCGGCGAGTTTCTGTCCACAGGGAAGCAGCCACGTGTGGCGGACGACAGGTGGCCAAAAGATTTGCTCCAAGAGCCCTCCCTGGATCGCCAGCCTCCTCAGCAAGGTGGCTCTGCCGTTCCGCCCATGCAGAGACAGCCAGCGCGGGAATCTGGGCGGCCTGGGAGACCTGGTGGGGTCAACTGTGGGGGGCTTGGCCGAGCCCACTGGGTGGGAGAGACTGCGTGGAGCAGGGCGGAGCTGACCCGACAGCCGACCAGAGCCCCCCCACCCCTGAACCAGTGGTGCGAGCAGCACACCCCCGCAGGCCTCACACCTGCTTCCCAACATGGGGAAGTCTAAGGTCGGGCTCCACACCCCTCTCCCCCTCAGGCCTGCACATTCAGTGCCAATGTGGTCTCTGCACCAGCAAGCCCCTTCTGATGGAGTCAGCTTCTCCTCCCCCAGCTTCCAGGCCCCCTTCCTGTGGCCATCCCTGGGGCTCTACAGACATCTCTGTTACATGGAGAATCCTCTGAAGACTTCATTCAAAACAGAAGTTGTATCACTCTAAGCCTGGTATGTACGTCCGCCCACTACCAGTTGCTGCGCACCTCCCCTGACCTTGTGAGGCCTGGTGACAATGCCACCTCCTCCGGGAAGTCCTCCTGCATTCCCTCCCAGCTCAGACAGGATTAATCTCTCCCACAGCACACACACTCTCTACCCTGTCTGGGCTCCATAACTTTGGGCAAGCAAGGATCATGATTTCCCAGTCTATCCCACTCACTGGTGAGCCCCCAGGAGGCTGGACGGTACTGGGGGGAGAGAGAGAAAGAGAGAGAGAGCACAGGATGTGGAGCCAGACAGGCAAAGTCTGTCCGTGCTGCTCTGCATGGCGGCGGGGGAGGCAGCCTATCTGTAAAGACATAACCGGGGATAGAGCCGGGGATAGAGCCGGGGCCAGGAGCCAGGGCCAGACGCTGGGCCTGGCACAGAGAGGGTGCTGAATTAATCCCCGTAGAAGGAGGGGTGCAGCTCGCAGTAGCTATTCCCGGGGTAAGGCCATGCGTCTGGTTAAGTGGCTGAGTCCACATTAAACTCGGGTTCATGGTGTGCAGAGTGGGGAGTGGAGCCCGTGAGCAGCCCAGCCCCATGCCCCCCTGCAGCCAGCCTTCTCCCTGCGCAGTCCTAGCGCCCCAGCCCCAGCCAAGGACCTGTCACCACTCAGTCCTGCGTGAGCTCCTGCGGTGGCTCAGCTGGGGCTGCTGCTGGCCTGGGACCAAGTGGGCAGGCAAGGGGGGGGTACAGTGAGGGGGTCCCTTCGGCCCACGGCAGAGGCAGCAGGTCTTCAGGTGGGGAGGAGGGGGCCCCAGCTAGTGGGAGAGCCTGCTGGGG
Source organism: Enhydra lutris kenyoni (assembly GCF_002288905.1). Taxonomy (NCBI): domain Eukaryota; kingdom Metazoa; phylum Chordata; class Mammalia; order Carnivora; family Mustelidae; genus Enhydra; species Enhydra lutris. Next base: position 1,179,334 of record NW_019154181.1, on the reverse strand, counting down.
GCTGTGTCTGCGCTGCTATCCGTGAGGCAGGGACACTGATAACTTCCCCCCACCCAGTTCTAGGTCAGAGGAGTCGGGGAGGGGAGGCGGGGGAGGCAGCCAGAGTTGAAGGGCTAACAGGACTGGGGCTGCATTTTCTGGGCAGTGTTCATTACTTCTTTCCCTGCCCCGAAGAGCCCCAGCAAGAAGAGATGACCGATCCCAGGCTCCGGGCAGCCGAGGGCAGAGGCGTCCTGAGCCCAGATCCCCTCGGTGAGAACGCCACTGCCTGGGAATGCAGACCAGAGCGGCCTCTGAGGCCGCCTAAAATCTGGCCTCATGGGGACTGCCGTTCCACAGTGAGCCATCTCTTTCTTTGGACGAAGGGAGGACTGTCTGTGAGCCTGGGTTTCCATGCCTGCTCGGTGAGGTTTGGGGCTCCCGGACCCCTCCGGCCCATGCGGTCTGCCGTTCTGTGCGCCCGCTGCTGGCCCCGGGGACAGGGGAGCGAGGGGAGAAGGGGATGAGGGGGAGCGAGCAGGTGCAGACGGGCCCTCCTGTCCCCTGGGGCTGGCTCTTACCCGCATCGCTGGCACACGGGTAATGGTAGGTATGGCTGCACCCTTTGTGACCGCACCCGATGGTGGCCCCGGCTTCTTGGCAGCTGGAACAGGTCTGGTGAAGAAAGAGGGTAGATGGGGTGAGTCTGCAGCTGAAGGCCCGGGTCCCCCACGGGCCCCCCACGGGCCCCGCCTCCCTCCCTCCCTGAGAGGGTCCCTGGAGAACGGCTGGGAGGAGGATGCAGGTGGCCTGAGGGCTGATTCTGTGGCAGCCCCGGGCTAGGATGAGGGGAGCCCCCTGGGGCAGGGAAATGTTGAACCTCATGGATAAATGTTGAACCTCGTGGGTTCACATCCCAGCTCTGCTGTTCTGCTCTACGTGACCTCAGCTGGTCACCCAGACTCCCCAGGCTCCACCTGGGCAAGGGGGACGGGGCCTCCCCCTATGGGGCGGTCGTGAAGATCACACGGGAGACACCATGTGCCCAGCAGACAAGAAGTCTTGACGCCAGTCACCGCTGTGGCTGTGGCCACGGGCTGGTGCCATGGGGGTGGGGTTCGGTGTGCAGGGTGCGGGGCGTGTCTTTACCCACTGGCTCCTCCCAGCAGCTCTCGATGAGGGGGAACTGTCATGAACCCCACTTTCTAGACAGTGAAACTGAGGCCTCCACTCCAGGCGAGCGTGAAGGCAGTAAGCATCGTCTTCTACCCTTTCTAGCAGCCACGAGAGCACGGAGCCCAGGATGGAACCGTCCTGCCCTCTGAGGGGCCCCCCCGCACTCCCTGGGTGCAGGGAGGAGGGGACAAGGCAGAGTTGCTGTAGATGTCACGCAGTGCCCCACACCTTGCCCAGCTGTCCGCAGAGGGATGTGGCTGGAACAGCTGGGCCACCCCAGGAAGGCCCTCTGAAGATCGAGAGCAGCCCTGGGGCTGGAGAGGGACAGGCTGGGCCCCAAATCACCCAGAGTCCGGAACTAGAGCCCCCTATGTGAGTTGGGGAGTAGATGGGCAAGCAGAGCGATGGTAGGCCCAGGTCCCAGCGCTAAGCCACTGGTATGGGTCATTCATGAGGGGCCCCGGGGCCTGGAAGCAGCCACCCTCATAACTTATGATGTTGATATTATCACAATTCTACCCAGGTTGCCAAGGAGAGCTCAGAGAGGCCGAGTAACCTCCCTGACAGCACACAGCAGCCAAATAGCTGAGCTGGGCTTGGAGTGGGCAGTCGCCACCCGTACTGCTCGGGGCCAGGGGTGCGCTTTGTCCCAGGTCCACGACTGAGACCCCACACCCAGCATCTGGGAGAGGCCAGGAGTGAGAAAGTCTTCTCCCACCTTCCCTGGGGAAATGCCTGGGAACGCTCCCTCTGGCATCAAGCTGGGAGTGGGGCTGGGTATATTCTGGAACATCAGGTTTCCATGCACGCCTTTAGATGGGCCGTTGCCTTCGGGTCAAGGCTGAGAACTCCTGGGGCTCTGGAAGCCAACAGTCCCTGGATTTCCAGCCCAAGAAGATGTGACGGAGCAGGAGGGGGCGCCTAGCCCAGGTCCAAGCCCTCAGGGAAGGGGAACCGCCAGAAGAGTGGCTTCACGCCCCCTCCGCCTGCACGGAGGCCCCCCAGAAAACCAATGAGGGGCGTTCTGGACATGAAGAAATCAGGGCGCAGAGAGACAGAGGCCTTGAGCCCTTCTGAGCCTAGCCCCCCGGCTCTGAGCCCCGGCTCCCCCAGCCAGGCTCGTGAACCTGCCAAAGGCTCCCAGGCTGGTGGAGAGGCCCAAACTGGGGTCTGAGCCCTTGCTAGCAGCTTCCTAATAACACCCAGCGAGAAGAGCGCGCCCCCATCCTCTGCATCCGTGGCCAGGCCTCACCTGGATAGGAGACGGGGTCCACAGTGGTTCTAGGCAGACTGAGAAACTGAGGTCCCAGGAGGTGGCGTGGGAGGGCTGAGGGACAGCAGGAGGGGTCAGAGGAGAAAGAGGGCTGTCCCTGAGGGCCCCTCAGAACTTCTGGCCCCCAGAGGGCGAGTGAGGCCAAGGTACCAACAGGTGTGCAGGGGCTGGGAACCCTGCTGGACGGGGCCCCCCTGTGAACTGGGGAGCCCCACCACCCGCTAACGGAGGGCAGCCTTCCAAGGCTCCCAGAGAGCAGTGACTTTCTGGAGTCTCAGAACCTACTCTTGGCAGAGCTGAGATTTGAACCCAGGTCTGTGTGTCACCACGGGAGCCAAGGTAGTAAGAGGTCTTGGTGGGGACAGGAGGCCTAGGCTGCAGGAGGGGAGGGCATGGAGCCGGGAGCCTCGGAAGTCTCAGAGCCTGACCGTCTCTTCAGAATGTTCTGAGGGCATGGTCTGCTCCTTTGGGTGGGGGGGGGGATGCTTTAATGGGCCCCTCTGAGGGGCACCTGGGTGGCTCAGTCGGTTAAGCGTCTGCCTTCGGCTCGGGTCATGATCCCAGGGTCCTGGGATCGAGCCCCACGTTGGGCTTTCAGCTCAGCAGGAGCCTGCTTCTCCCTCTCCCTGCTGCTCCCCCTGCTTGTACTCTCTGTCAAATAAATAAATAAAATCTTAAATAATAATAATAATAATGGGCCCCTCTGAGGCTCACAGCCCAGCTGCCAGCCCTGGCCCAGCCCAGGACCATTCGTGGCAGGGAGGCCTTTTAGATCCCATCTGAGCTGCCCTGGGGGAGGTAAGAAGATGTGGCTGGGGAGCAGTGAAGCCTGCTGGTGTGTGTCCTCACCACCCCCCAGTTCCCTCCCCAACCCCATCTTGACCTTCCCAGGGATGGTCCCAGTGGTGGGAGGCCACGAGGCCATTTTGGGCATAGGGCAGGTCCCACAGGTAAGACCAGAGCCCTGGAACAGACTTAGGCTTAGCCCATGCTCGATTAGCTCACCACCATGGAAGAGACTGGATCGGGCCCTGCCTCAGAGAAGGATGGAGAAGCAGCACAGCCTGGCCCAGAGCCATGGAGGCGGGGAGGGCCTGGATGGGAGGCCTGGTGGGGCATATGCGTTGGAGGAGGGAACTGGTGTTCTGAATGTATTACTTTCTAATGATGGACGTGCCCTGAGCCCATTTCAGGATGGCTGGGAAGGAGCCAAGAGCAGTGACAGAGAGAAAAAGAGAGGAAGGGATAGACATGGAAAGTGGCAGGTGTCCTGTTGGAGGTGGGGTTTCCTCGGGCCTGGAAAGGTCTCCCACCATGGCCCACGGCAGTGGAAGGTGGCTGCAGGAAACCAGCGGAGGTGGAGGCCCTCGGGCACAGCGGCTGGGCAGGCAATGGGAGGGGCTGTGCCCTGGGGCCGGGCAGAGTGTCCCGTCTCAGAAGTGGCTGTCCGTCTGTGTGTGTGTGTGTTGGTGGGGGCGGGCAAGAGCACAGGCCCCAGGAAGAGACCGCTGACCCCAGCCCCAAGTCCCTGACTGCTCACTGGGGCCGCCTGCACCCTGGGAAGGGAGCGTGACAAGCGAGGACCCCCCGTAGCTGGAGTGGTACTAACAGAGCTTGCGAGCCGTGACCCGGCCGTGTTCCGCGTCCTGGCGGAGGACCGTCGGTGGGCGTTCAGACAGGCCTGGCAGCTTCACGGGCATGAACTCACTCGGCCCTCACAGCCCCCCAGCAGTGGCAGCCACCACCGTGCCCACGCCTGCAATGAGGACGTCGGGGTACAAAGAGGTGACGACCCATGCCCTGGTCATGTGGGGAGGGATGGGCCAGTGTTGGGATCTGAAGCAAGAAGGCAGCCAGAGCTCCTGCTCACAGACCTCAGGGACTGGAGGTCCTCCAGGAACACGGTATGACTGGTGCTGAGAGGTCCCCAGACCGCCCTGCCTTCGGGGGACACATCCGACCCACCGTGCGCGGAGAGCTCTCTCCCTAAGCCCCAGCTCCACCTTAGAGCCTAAGGGGACCCGTAGGTACCGGATGGGGCAACCTGCTTTTGTAGGCTGCCCTGATGTCCCTTCTGGGAGGCGGCCTGTTTTCTGGGGCCCCCGGCAGGTCAGCTGATCGCACAGCATGGGGCCGGAAGGTGCTGGGTGCCAGGCTAGGCAGGCCGATGGGCCGAAGTGGGAAGTCAGGGACGGGGCAGGCGAGCATGTCCTGCCTCGGCCTCCGCTCCACCCCAAAACTCCCCAGAGAGGAATCTGTGACGTAGGCTGTGTATGGCCCAAACCTTGGCGCTGGCAAAGAGGAGGGGGCTTCCTGATGGCTCACCTGCCTGTCCTGTGGACCCCAAGCTCCCCGCCCCAGCCGGGCCAGCCTCTTACCATGTCCATGGCCACCTTCATGGCCTCCTGTAGCCCAAAGAGCTTCCCGGCTACCAGGTAGATCCCGCCCGTCCACACGGCGCAGGCCTCGTGCACCCAGTGTTCCTGGGTGTCCCCGCCAGGCTCGGCTGGTGGCTCCTTGCTGCACTCGTGCTTACGGCTCTTGTCGGTGGGGGCTGCCTCCTCACCACCGTCCCCCCGACCGTCACAGCAGTAGCAACTTTGTAGCCGCCGGGACAGGCCCCGGGCGCTGGTGCGCAGCGAGCCCTGCTTGGCGGGGTCGGCCGGGCCCTCGGGCCGCGGGGGCTTTCCAGCGGCTGCTGTGGCTGCGCACTCAAGGTCTTTGAGTGTTCTCTCGAGGGGCAGCGAGGCCTCCTCACAGGTACCCTCCGGCCGCACCTTCTCCTTGAGTTTTGGCTTCTTTTTGGGGAGGCAGTGTTCGGGATAGTAGGGCCCACAGAGGTCCCCGAGGTCCTTGAAGTTGGCCGGGTTTTGGCAGAGGCAGCAAACAAGGCAAGAGGTACTCAGGGCCTTGGAGACCACGGGCCCCAGATGCATGGTGGAGGAGAGGGGCAGGGAGGGCCGTGGCTGCAGGACAGAGCCTCCAGGGAGCGTGGCCAAGGAGGCCCCGGTCGCATCCAAGGAGAACGAGCATGAGGATGAGGAAGAGGAGGCGGAGGAGGAAGGCTTCCTGTGGGGCTTGGGCTCCTCCCCAGGGGAGTTGACCACAGTGCATATGGTGGTGAATGCGTCTCGCTTCTCCACCCGCACAAAGGGCGAGAAGGCCGGGGTGCGGCTGTCTGCTCGAAGCCGCTTGCACGAGGAAATGTACTTGAGTCGGATTTCAGGCTCGGCGGGGTCCAGGGGCAGCACCTGCTGCTGCCGCCGCCGCTTGGCACGTCCTTTACAGGGTGAGGAGGTGGTGTTCTTGGCCCGGCCCCGAGTGAGGCGCTTTCGCTTGGAATAGCTGCTGTAGTTGGCGTGGCCCGGCTGCTTCTGCGCCCTTGTCTGGGGCTGGCAGGGCCGGCCCTCAGGGGACTGGGAGGCCAGGCCCAGCTCCTCCGTCTTTGGCTTTTTGCCTCCCCCACCAGTGCTGTCCTCACCGCCCCCCTGAGTGCCATTGGCCCTGTCTCGGGGGGTCAGGAGCAGAGCCGGGCCTAGATGGGGCCGCTTCTCCAGGGGACCTTTGGGGAGTCCGAGGGCTCCAGCCCTGCCTTTCCGGCTTCTCTTCTTAGGTGCCAGGGCAGTCCCCCCGGGCAGCAGGGCCTCTGGGGATGTGAAGGCCTCAGTTTTGAAACAGTCAGTCGAGGACAGTTTTTTACTGTTTAGGAGTTTGCCTTTTAAGGATCTGTTGGTTGGATTTCTGCATAACAGGTCGGCCCCCGGAGCTGCCGGGAGCTTCTGCCCAGGGCCCACATTTAAGAGACCTTCTCCTGCCCCAACTGGGCTGCCCCCCGCACTCTTGAGCCCACGGTCCTTCTCAGGGAGAGAAGGACTCAGGGGGTTTCCGGGAGGGGCCCCCGGAACCTTGCACGCAAACTTTTTCAGGCTGGGCGAGGTGATCTTCTGCACGATAGCCTCCAGCTTGAGGCCCCTGCCTTTCCGGGGCGGAAGCACCTTGGTCTTCATGGCCCCCTGGAAGGCCGCCCGCGAGGCGAGCTTCAGGCAGGTGTCAGGGGTCTCCGGGGGCGGGGGCTTCACGGCAGGCTCTCCGTTGCCCTTGGCGGGCTTGGCCTTCTTGGGCGAAGCCATCCTCTTGAAGAGGGGGGAGGGGTCCTCAGCCCCCTCCTCCTTCACGTCCCCCCCGCTGCCGCTCCGCAGAACCAGGTTCCGCTTCTTGGTGGGAACAGGCGCCAGGAAGGCCGACTTCCTCTTGAGCGCATGGAGGGGCCGGTCGGAGAGCTTGCTGCCTGCGCCAGGCTTGGCCACCCGGGCCCGCTGGCTGGCCCTGCCCTCCTTCTGGGGGCTGCCAGAGACCTTGAACGGGGCAGGCAGGTGGTTATTGGCCAGCAGTTTCTTGGTGGCACGGCAGCTGGGGAGACGGCTCTCGGAGGGCCGCCGCCGCTTGGAGTGGAACGCCTCCTGGGTTTTCGTGCGGGACCGCAGGATCATGGAGCGCTGGTCCTTGCCTGGGGTGCCGGGCGAGTCTGTCTCCTTGGTCTTGGAGCCCATAGGGCTGCTGTCTGAGGCCACGGGCAGGGCGGCTGGGTTACTGGGGCTGGAGGCCGCCTTGGGTGACGGCTTACCCACCCGCTTGCCGGACTTGAAGGCGGCTCGCTGCTTGCCCCCCAGTTTGTCCGGGGGGGCGGGGGTGGTGGTCAGGCCTGGGGGTCCAGGCGTGCGGGGCTCGCTCAGGGCCGTGAAGGAGCGTGTGCACATCCTCGGGAGCCCTTCCGAGGCCCCCCGGCCCGGGGCTCCCGCTCCTTCCATCTGTCCCTGCGGAGGGCCGGTGCAGGATTCCGGGAGCAAGAGGTCCTTGGGCAGCACGGGCGCCCGACACGGGGAGTCCTCGGCCTCCGGCAACCCCCGGTGCACCCGCCGGCTCCGTAAGCTTTTGCCGCGTGGCACGGGCTCTTTCTTAGCAATGGGCGCCTCGGGCACGGCCGGCTTGCTGGCCTTCTGGGCCAGGGAGGCCTCTGGGGCCAGGGTGGCGGTGTCACCGGGCGCCAGCACCCCGTCGGGGCCTTCTTCGCCCGGCTTCATGTGCGACAGGGAGGACTCAAACCAGCTCTGGACCTTGGACTCGGCGCCCACGGTGGGGCCCAGCAAAATGACAGAGTCGCCGGACAGGTGGCACGGGGAGCCCCAACCGGTTTTGGAGTCCAGCACCTCCTCCACCTCCTCCTTGGTGCACAGCAGGGGTGCCTTCGGTGAGAGCGGGTCCGGCAGGCCCGGCCTCTGCTCGGGGCTGCCCAGGAGCTCGCACAGGGAGGAGTACTCCTCCTCCGCCTCCAGGTCCTCCTTCCTGCCGGGCGGCGGCAGCAGGGGCAGGTCCCCAAAGTCGGCGGCCGAGCAGCAGTGCCGGCTGTCCTCTAGCCAGCGGTCGGCCTTGCCCACCTCGGGGCACTGCAGCAGCCCGCCCACCTCCTCCTTCACCCCGCCCGCCTCCTCCTGCGTGGAGTCCCGAGGCACGGTGGCCTTCTCCCCAGGTGGCGCCTCCTCCTGGAAGCCTGGGCAGGCCGAAGCCTCGTGGGCATTCTCCTTGCCCACGCCGTCGGAGGCCTTCCCGCCCTGCTCCAGGCCCTTGGTGAGCTCGCTGGGGTGCAGACCCCACCGGGGACAAGCGTCCCCCAGGTTCTCTTCGGGCCAGGCAAAGGGGTTGGCGCCGTCCGCCGAGCTGGCGGTGCTCGCGTCCGGGAAGCAGTCAAAGGTGGCCGCAGCAGGGTCCGACGTGGCGGCCCCAAGCGTCGCCTTGGCGCTAAAGGAGAGGGGACCGGTCGTCTTCTTGGGGTCCGGGGCGGCGAAGGCCACAGAAGGGTCTTCGAACAGCCCCGGGCTGAAGTCCTTGGCGCTGCCACCCTTGTCCAGCTGCAAGGACTCGGGCAGGGCCTCTGGCTCCCCCGGCCGTGGCCACGAGTTCTTGGCCACGGAGTCCAGGCAGGCGCTGTGGTTCTCCAGTGAGAAGGGAGGAGGCTTGCTGGCGTCCTTGGCCAGGCCGGGCGCCTCGGCCCAGGCCTTCTCAGCCTTCTCGCCAATGGCCTCCTGCAGCCCGAGGATCTCGGAGGCCAGGTCCTCCTGCGCCAGGGCACTGAGCAGCAGCCGCGGGCAGTCCCGCTCGCCCGCCACGAACTTGGAGAAGCTGTCGAGCGGCAGGCTGCCGTGCAGGCTCTGGAAGGAGTCGTCGGACTTGGTGGACATGTCGTCGGGCGAGGTCACCGAGCAGGTGGACACCGACTCGGGCTTGGCCTTCGAGTTGCTGTTGACCCTGGCGGGGCTGCCGCGGGCCTGGTTGCAGTAGAGGAAGCTGCGCTCCAGCGGGTCCTCGGAGCCACTCAGGTAGTCGGCCTCGGGCGGCTCGGCGTGCGTTGACTGCGGCGTGCTGCTCAGTGGCTCGGACAGCGGCGTGCCCGCCGGCTCGGCCGAGTAGCCGCTGCCCTCGGGGCTGCAGTGCTGGCTCCGGTGCTGCTCCGGGGTCCTGGACACCAGGTTCTTGCCGCCCTTCTTCTGCGGCACGGCGGCCTTGGAGAGCAGCAGCTGCTGGACCGTGTTGGAGATGTTCTCCACTTGGGAGGTCAAGGCCGTGAGGCTCTGCAGGCTGAGGTCCGACAGCAGGTTCTCGGGCAGCTTGTCCTTGGGCGGCGCCTTGCAGTTGCCGGGCTGGGTGTCCACCGTGCCGGCGGCATCGGTCGGGGAGGGGTTGAGCAGGGGCATGAAGTGGCTGTGGTCCGTGATGCCCGCGGGGAAGGCGCCGGTGCCGAGCGGCTGCTGGTTGTAGGGAAAGTTCTCCAGGTTTGGCATCAGCGGCGACGGGGTGGAGCTGTAGGAGGGCGAGCGGCCCACAGAGCGCGCGGGCGAGTGGCTGGAGCTGGGGCTGAAGGTCTGGTAGTACTGCTCAGGAGTCCGCACGGCCGCGTCCGGCTGGCAGTAGCCCGCGCCCTGCTGCCCGTAGTGTTGGTACTTGGCGAGGCTTTGGTAATGGAGGGTTTCCTGGGCATGGTGCCGGCTCTGGAGGGCCGCCTGCTGCTGCTGTTGCTGCTGCTGCTGCTTCTGCTGCTCATAGCCCAGGCGGCCGGACTGGTAGGCGTGAAGGTTCTGGACCCGCTGCCCCGGGGCCAGGCTGGCGTTGGCGGTCAGTGGCCTGTCGTGGGGCGGTGCAGATGGTGCGGTGCAGCTCTTGTAGGAGTGGGCCCCCTGCCCGCCCCCGCCGCCCCCGCCACCGCCCCCCTGCGTGCCCTGGCCCCCGGAGGAGTAGGTGGAGGAAGGGGGGAAAGACTGTGAGTGCTGGGGGAAGTGGCTGCCCTGGGGGAAGGGCAGGGGTGAGGCCATGTCGTTCTGCAGTTTCTGCCTTTGGAGTTTGGGGTACGCCAGGGGCTGCTGGGGCTGCGGCAGCTGAGGCTGGACGTGCAGAGAGTGAGTCCGGAAGGGCAGCTGGGCACCCTGCTCTGGGTACTGCCTGCCAGGGGGCACCGCTGCCTTTTTCATCAAACTGTCGTCATATTTGCCCACGCCCCCGGGCAGGGGCTGCGGCTGCGGGGGCGGCGGCTGGGGGGCCCCCCAGGCCTGCAGGCTCTCCTCGCCCGAGTAGCGGCCAGGGTACGGGCTGCTGTCCGGCACACTATAGCCCGAGAAGGCCGGCCGGCCCTGCAGGGACGGCTGGGAGGCCAGGCCCTTGCTGCCCCGCACCGAGCCAGCGGGTGTGCCGGCGCCACCCTCGTAGGCTGGGTAGGGCTGCGGGTTATAATAGTCCTTAGCCAGCAGCCGCTGCCGGTCGCAGCTCAGCCCGGCCTGGCCCGGCTGTCTGTAATTCTCCAGGCGAGATGTCTCCTGTGAGGTCTGCTGGTAGTTCTGTTGTTTGCCATGGAAACCACACCTTTCTCGAAAAGACTGCATGACTCGGGCTGGTTATCTGTGAAAAGAGAAAGGGAGAGAGGGAGGGGGAGAGTGATTCAGAGGGGCCATTTCCCTTCCCCTCCGAAAGCCGAAAGCCGGCCTCCCGCCTGCCCTCTCCCCTGCAGCTCTTAATGGTCTCTCCTTGGCCTGAGCCCCCCTACCAGCTGTGCACATATTGACAACTTGTGTCAGGGAGGTGTGCTCTGTAATTCCCGCTCCCACGTCGGCCCCCGCTGCCCGGGCAAGGACAGCCACTGCAGCGGGGAGGCGCAGACCTGCCGCCCCCTGCCCCCCTCTGGGTCCCCCTGCTGCCCCAGGGCCCCCAGACCCTGCTGGGGCGGGCAGGTCCTTCCCTCCACCTCACCCACCACTCCCTGAGCCTCCCTGCCAGCAGAATCATTTAGCAGAGCAATTCCCACTCCCCTGTCCCCTGGGGCCGGCTGGGTCCTGCCGGGTCCTGCCATCAAGTCCCAGGGCAGCAATGTTCGAATGTGACCCAGCCGTGCCAGGACCAAGGAAGGGTCGCCCCTGCCCAGGGAAGCCACTCACCAAGGCTGGCAGAGACCGCGCGCGTACACACACACACACACACACACCTCTCTATCACTGCCATGCCATCTGGAATCTGTCTGTTCCTCCTAGCAGACGTCGATTAGGGACTGTGGAGCCATTGTAGGCATAAACGTCCCCCTTCTCCGACTCCCAGTAACGCAGGACAGCAGCACCTGCCTTCTGTTTTTGATATCATAGGTGCGTAAACAAATTACGTGGCCCAGAGTGAGGGAGTGCATGCTAATGGGGGACAGAGCCGCAGTCCCTTGGCCACAGAGAAGCACCCCACAGCTGGGCATGAGGCCGCCCTGGCCCTCCTGGTTGGCCCCTCCCGTCTCCAGCTCCACAGGGTCAGCACCCAGGCACGCCAGGCCAAGAGCCCATCTGTTTATGATTTCAGGGGCTCAGGCCCCTGGTGAGGTCTAAGTAGTCCCAAAGCAGGATCTTGGACCAGGAAATGACCCCAAAGAAGGGGGGGGGTGCTTCAGGGCAGAGCAACTAGATTCACACAACAGGCCGGCCTGCAGCGCCCAGGCTAAAGATGCCCCTGACCGGAGGCCAGGTCGTCCCAGAAGGCCCTTGGAGGAGGGAGGTGGGGGAAGCAAGGAATGTTCCAGGCTCAGGAGATACTGCATGGAGGAGTCTGGCACTCAGCCAGAGGCCCAGGGGGATCAGGATTTACCCACAACCATGCCGCTGGTCGGGGGGCCAAGAGGCGGAAAGAGAGGCCCGGGTCCCCCAGAGGGTACGGGGGACGGTCCAGTTCTCAGCCATTCCCAACAGCGACAGAGGAAGGGGTGGTCTGCTTCGGGCCACAAGATTCCAGGGTTACAGGAGGGACCGGAAAGGAATAAAGAGGCACCGAGGGCACACGGACACACAGACGTGAGAAAGAAGACAGAGATGTGGAGTGAGGGGATGGGGGGCTCCCTCCTCTATTCTCCGCCCGGATCCCACTTAGAGCCTTTCGCAGTGCTGGGACTGACCAGGGAGGGGGACGGGGAGGGGCTCCATCCAGCTGAGCGGGGCGAGTCTGGGGAGCCAGAAGCCCCCAGGAGCCCTGTTAGCACAGCCCGGGCCCACCTCCCCTGACCTGGGCAGTCAGCTGACCCTGACTCAGGGCTAGATGTGCCTGGGGCTGCTGTGAGAGGGGACCCGTGTCCCACAAGGTGAGCCCCTGTCCACCAGGCCCCACGATGAATGAATACCGCCCGGCGGCCTTCCCTCCTGCCTGTCCCCGGGGTTTTCACAGGCATCCCCAGCAAGGAAAAACGTGCCCGCCCTTCTGACCCACTTCAGTCCCATCCCTGGTGGCGTGGATCCAACGTGACGTGAGGTGCCTGCCGTGGTGACGCCGCCTCGGCCCAGAGGAGCGGGAGGTGGCACTTGGTTCTGGCTCGGTGGCTCAGCCAGGGAGGCAGCTCTGCGGACAAGGGTGCCGGCAGGCCCCCTCCCACCCTTGGGCAGAGGAAATGAGTAGGCGCACAACGAGGCTGGCAGGGGAAGTCACTTTTTTTGAGGTGTCACCGCCTGGCAGCAGCCCCTGGCCAGCAGAGCCCGCTCTAGGGGCCACTGCACTGCGCGCCCCGCCTCCGTCCCCAGCCCGTGTTTATGAGCCCGGAATGCGCCCACCCAGGCCCCCTGCACTGGAGACAGGAGCCTCGTATATCTGCACAAATTACATTTCGGCTTTTATTAGTCCCAGATCGCTCCCATTTCCTGCTGAGTGTCCTGTGGATATCATTAACATTTCTCCGGCTTTTTTTATGTTTTATTTTTTATTTTTCTTCACATTCTCCAAAATGCATTACCAGAAACATTACTTAAAAAGAGAGTGCTATGACCAGTGTCGTCCTTCTCCCCCCGCCTGCACCCCTCCCCGGCTTTAATCAGTCCAGCTGCTGTGTCTTTTAATTTAGCCGAGCTGTATTAAAGGCGGGTTTCCCAATACACCCGAGCAGCTGGGTGCGGAGGAAGCATCTATCTCTAAGAGAAGACAGTTCAATTAAAATACGAGAAGCCCAGTGCCTGATGGAGAATGCAGGCAAAAATGCTCACCCCAACACCACCCTTCAACCTCCGGGGGGGGGGGGGCGCGTGCGGGAGGCGGTGGGGGGGGTGCGGGAACAAAGGCATGGCATCAAAGCTGGGCTCCCAGAGCCAATGAGGCCCACCAGCTCTGCCAGGAGAAAATGGGGCGCTGCCTCTTTAAGAGCTGCCTCAGGCCTGCCACAGGCTCTGTTGTTATTAATTATTATGATTATGATTACTTTTCAAGAGCACTAGGACAGGACAAGGAAGGGGGAGAGAGGCAGGCAGCAGACAGAGGTGGGCGGCAGCAGGAGGGGGCCCCTTTGGCAGAGATGGTGACCTCTGAACCTGGGCAGGGGAGGGGGCAGAGCGGGGACAGACCCGGGGGTTTGGCCTTAGTGGGTTCAGCTGGAGGGAGAAGGTGTGGGGCCCAGGGAGGACACCCTCTAACACATCCTCTCGGGGCTCCTTCGGGTCCAGTCCACCTCCCCATCCTTGCTTCCCGTGTCCACTTCTTGTGGACACTGGGTCCGCACAAGGCCTGATCTCTGAAGTTCTTGCGGGGAGGGAGGAAGTCAGCCTTGAGCATCCTCTAGGCACCTGATAAACAGTGCTTAGGACACAAGTCCCTTATGAGGACTCCTGAAGGGCAGTCGTCCCAGGCCCCTGGACCGAGGGAGCAGAGCAGACCCTGGGCTACCGACTGATGCTCACTGCCGTTCCCCCCATAAGGCAGGAAGTGGGGGGCGGGAACATGCCGTGCCCAGCCCTCTGCCCTCGAGTCAAAAGCACTGGAGGTAGGGGTGGCAGGGGCACCCTTGGCATTGGCCAGAGTGCTTACTCTGTGCAGGTCTGCTCAGTAACACTTTGTTCTGCTCTTCCAGGTAAAAAAGATGAGGTTCAGAGAGCAAAAGACCGACCTTTGAGCCTACCCATAGTGCAGTTCCTTTTGCCAGATCACCAGACCCAGAGTGCACGTTCCCTTCCCCGGACCCCACACCAAGAACTCCCACCTACAAGAAAGCATCTTGGAGGGGCGCCTGGGTGTCTCAGTGGGTTAAGGCCTCTGCCTTAGGCTCAGGTCATGATCTCAGGGTCCTGGGATGGAGCCTGCATTGGGCTCTCTGCTCAGCAGGGAGCCTGCTTCGTCCTCTCTCTGCCTGACTCTCTGCCTACTTGTGATCTCTCTCTGTCAAATAAATAAAATCTTAAAAAAAAAAAAAAAAAGCATCTTGGAGCATGGCAGCAAGAAGGTGCTGGAAGGGGAGGGCAGAGGGGCCCTCTGCAGCCCCTGAGGACCTGAAGGCTAGGCCAGGACCCCCCCTCCCCACTTATTCAGGGAGCCAGACCCCACAGGGAAGTCCACTCATGAGCAGTGGTGGTCACTGGCCGCCTGCTGTCACCCAGGTAACTGGTGTCCCTGGGCAGCCTCAGAGAGAGGTCCCTGGGCCCACAGCCCCTCCAGTACCCCGGGCAGGGTAGATGAGAGCTGCCGCAGCTCCCACGGGGACCCAGTGGAGCCCAGCTGGGAGGCTGTGACTGGAAGTCTCCCTGAGGGAGAGGGCTGGTGGGAGACAGAGAGGAAGAGAGGGAGAGGATGAAGAGAAAAGGAAGCTTTCCGTTCTCCAGCAGCAGCTGTGAAGCCGCTGGTTCCATCCCACCCACTTACCCAAGGTTGTTTTATGACCTGGTTTCTTGATTTGTAGCTGCAGGGGAAAATGTGATAACCCAGCCCACTCAAGGCCTGGGAACTAGGAAGAAGGAGAAAGTTACCCAGGTCAGGAGGCAGGGGATGGGGCAGGGGGTGTCCAGCAAGGAGTGAAGAAGGTAGGACCACCCTGGGCCTCCCCATCCCTCCATGGTGAGTGCTGAATACTAAGTAGGAAACCTCGATTAAAATGATAAATCACTAGCCAGTTTTCCTGCTGTCCTGTGGGGTCTACTTTGAATTCTAAGGGCCGGGCTTGAATAGGGGAAGGGATGAGCTTCCAAGAAATCCACAAGACAAACAACTCAGTCCTTGCAGGCTCTAGGGGAGGGTTAGGGTCCTTGGCCCCCCGGGGCTGGTGGGGAGGGAGGGACCCAAGCCTACTAGGGCAAAAGGGGACCATCCTGGGGGATAAAGAATCCCAGAGAACAAGGCAGCCCCCACCTCAAAGGAGGGCCACTGAAGACCACCCCATATGGGTAGCACCCCCAACACACTTGACACGCACTGCTCTTCATTCACGGGCACCCATGCAAGCTCCATGGGAGAACCCCATGGGGGTCAGCATACACCCCAGCGGCAAGTTACAGGGAAGAAGGGCAAGCCTTGGGAAGACCGCCTTGCCTCTCTCCAGATGTGGGGCAAGCCCCCAGCCAGCCTCCGTCTCTGAGGCTAGGAACCCCAGGCGAGGCAGGATCTCAGGGCTCTTTGGAGGAAGTCTCAACAGGGAACAGAGGCTTCTGGACTTCCCAGACGTTTGGAAAGCCTTGCCTTGAAGCCCACCAATGCGGTCTCCTCCAAGGCCCCAGCTGCAGAGGCCTCTGAGACACTCCTAAGGCCCGTGAAGATCCCGTCCTCGGGGTCTAACCTCCAGGAGGGTGCCCCTGGGGCAATGCAGGGTGTGTGGAGTGTGGACTGTGTGGACTGTGCTAGTTTCTGGAAGTGCCAGGCCCAGTTAGGAAGCCACAACACCATTTCCAGGAGGAGTAACCTGTGGGAGTCTCACAGCCCAGACCTGGCAGGACCCAGGTCTCCCCAGAAGGCTGACTTCTAAAGCTGAGGGCCACTCCACAGCCACACCCCAGTGCCCCACATCCGGTTTCAAGGTGTGGTGGTCAACGGGCCCCCGGACCTGGCCTCGTGGTCTGGGTGGCCAGGCAGCTGTCCCCCGCTGGGAATCATGGGGTAACAGGACAGCAGGACGGGATTGAGCAGCAGCTGCACTGTTGGCCTTCCAGAACCCGGCCCCCCACCCCAGACCAGAGCAGGGGGGAGACTGGCCTATTAGCTCAGTACTTACCAGTCTCTTACTGACGGTAATTGTTTTTAGATCATTTTATTCACCATTCAACAAAAAAGAAATCACCACCTCTCCCCCTCGTTGTCAAAATGAGCACAAAAGGGGACCGGGTTGGCGGGGGGCAGCGTCCTGACTCCTAGGAGGGCTAGGGTCTGGTTGCCCACCCATTCAGGGACCCCAGGGTCAGCAAATCAACGCACTGATACAGAGGCTGCTGTGGGTGTCTGAGGGGACCCACAAGGCAGGGCGGGGAGGCCTCCAGGTCTGTTCGAGATGCCCCCCACCAAGCCCCCAGATGCTCCCGGCCTTGCGGGCAGCCACGCAATGTGGATGAGACGGGATCTGCGTGTCTGACAGCTCTGAGGGCAGGCAAAGGTGAGAGAGAGCCCAAACCCTCACCCCAGCCTGTCCTTGAGGGACACCCCACAGGCCCCGAGGGACCCTGACTTCCCTGGAGACGTGGTCTCATCAGCTACTAGCTTGTCTGGCTGCTTCCTGAGCTGGGAAGATGAAGGCCGTTCTGATCTATGCGCGCCTCACTCCCTGGGCTCCAACAAGACTTTTGCTCGTGTCACCTTCCCAGGGACCCCACTCTGACCACTGTGCCTGGAAGAGTCCCCTTGCTCTTCTACCAAGTGTTCCTCTCCTTGTCATAAGTCACGTGGCTGGCTTTACAGCTGGTCTCTCCTTTAGATACGGTTCCCCGAGAGCAGGTGTTTTGGCCCGTTTTATTCACAGCTCTATTCCCATATCTCCGCACAAGAAATATGTATTGAATGAATAACGTGTCCATGTCACATTAATCCTATGGAAATATCCAGAACCAGCCGTCGATGGCAGCGAAGAGAGCAACCGGGTGGGCATGGGGGGCTTATGGCCACAACCACTCATTCATTTGGGCCTGGCAGGCAATGCACCTGGGTGAAGCCAGCAGGTGGGGATGGAGACACAGGGAGGGTCCCAGGTCCCAAATAAAGCGAGGGGCGCCCTGCTGAACTGGGGGCCAACTGCTGCTGCCTCGTGGGAAGAAGGGCTCCAGTTTCGGAGATCTGTTTTGTTTTGTTTAAATAAGAAGGGAAGTCTCTCATTTTAATAAATGTTACTGACCAAGTAAAAAGTTTAACACCCCAGAGTTGAAGAGGGCCCGTCTGTGGGCTGCCGCTCATGACAAGCTCCGGGGTGTCGAACGCTGGCGTAACTGGTCCACATTTGCAAGGACAGAGCCAGGGCCTGGTCGGGAGCAGAGTCTGGGCACTTAGCAGGTGGCCAGGGCGCAGGCAGGCGTTCAGTGTGAAGGAATGACAACAGTGGGAGCAGCCAGAACCTTCCCTGGGCCCTGGGAGAAGTCCCGAGACCAGGGAAGCAGGGAGTGGAGCTGCAGGTTGAGCTCCCAGGCCGGGCTCAGGGAGGAAGTGGGGCCTGAGCAGCTCGGGCCCTTCAGGGAAGGTCAAGTTCAGAGGTGCTCAGCCGTGGGGGAGCCGCAAAGGCTGGAAGGCAGGAGGCCTGCCTTCGGGCCATTCCACCCCAGGTGCCAGATGAGGCCCTGCTGATCCCCCCTTCCCTTTGCTGGGTCCCTGCAGGGATCCTTGGTGGCACTTATCACAGTGGTAATTACATAATTAATGGCATAATGAGCTGCTTTACATGCACCGCCCTCGGCAGAATGTAGCCTGATGAGGGCAGGGGCTTCTTCATCTGTTTGGTCCTACGCCCTAAGTGCAGAAACTGTCCAGGCTAGCTGCCAGTTAAATATTGCCCAGATGGCTGGGCAGATGGGATGGGTGAGGGGTTCAGCGCTAGCCTGGGTGCATCATTTAACCTCCTCACAGTTCTAAGGGATGCTGCCCAAAGAGAGGCCTGAAGACCAGCCAGGACTGATGCAGTAGCCAATCAGGAAGGAAAGCCCTGGCTTCTGCTCTGTCGTCCACATCCCCAGTCACAGCCACTCCCTCACCAAGCCCATTTCTATACAGCTTACTATCAGATGGGGTGGGGTGGAGTTGGGGGCTGAAGATACAGAGGAAAAAGTAGCAGGGCCCCTGTCCTCCCAAGGCAGACAAACACCCAGGAGGGTGCAAGGTTGGGGTAGAGGTGATCAGGGGAGGCTGGCAGGAGGGTGTAATTAAGTGAGGAAGGGTGAGGGCCCACCAGATGGAAGGAGCAGCCCAATGAGGCTGGAGGCAGAAGAGAGCAAGTGGGAGACCTGCACTTATCTCCCCTCCCCCACTTCGGGGGGGCCAGCTGCCAATAGTCAGATCTCCCCCGGCCCCCGCCCCGTTCTCAGGGCACCAATCCCTGGCAATCCTGCAAAGTCAAAGTCATCCTGATTTGTTACCTGCCCATGTGGCTGCTGGGGGGCTGGTACTCTCCCATGTGCCTTTGGGGCCCACTGGTCTGCAGCCCAGGCTGGAGAGGGGTTTCTTGACCTGGTGCTGCCTACCTCTCCCTCTGGCTCCTGCCCACAAGGCCAGCTGGCAGCAGCAGTGAGCCACCAGAAGCCACTTTCTACAGAGCATATTCTAGGTCAAACTTCCCCCCTTGTTTTGGAGAGATTAACCAAAGCCCAGAGAGGGACGGTGACTTGTCCAGGACATCCAGCAGGTCTGAGATCCCTCTACAGCTCTGGGCCCCTTGGTGCACCAGAAAATGAACTCTGGAGCTGGAAGCCAAAACAAGGGAGAGGTCAAGGTTCTCCTATTGGACACCCCAGCTTTCTGGAGGGGCCAGAGAATGTCCCCCTCCTTCCCCAGCCTGGGTGGGAACAAGCCCTCCCTTCCCTGCCTTTGACACCCACTCTGCGCAGCACCCTCACGTTGGGGAGGCTCAGCAAGCCAGCCCCTCCCAGCCCCGTTCCACCTGGGGGCGCCGAGGAATTGGCGCCCCCCATCCCCCCAGCCCCCAGGGGAGGAAGCCGCCTGTCAGGCCGCCACGGCGTGTCAAATCCTCTTGCTGCCTAATTGTGAGACGGCGGCGTTTAAAGAAACGCTTTTCTGGCCGCCTGCCACACCGCAAACTGCTTGGTATAATTTTATTATTAAGGAGAGAGAAAAAGAGGGAGGGGGTTGGGAGAGAGAGAGAGAGAAAGGGAGAGAGGAGGAAATTGCTTAGTCCAAGTCAGCTGGTGGAGTATTCTGCTCAATGTGAAAGCGGGGACGGCTTTCCAGTTGGCAAGCTGACTTCGTTAATTGCGCATTCAGTCTCTACTTAGGGTAATTGAAACGAAGCGGGGCCCAGGTCTGACAATTAGGGTCTGCGACTAGGCCATTAACCCTTTCCGCCACCGCCCCCCGATGGCTACTACGTGGCCACTGAAAGTTGGGGGAGGGCCGCTAGGCACCCCAGCGAGAAGCCCCTCCGAAGCCGGAGGTTAGGGGGTCCCAGGCGGGGAGGCGCGTACTGCGGCAGGGGGCTGCCGGGCGGGCGTCCCAGCGCGAGCAGGGTTAACGAGGTGCCGGAGTCCGGGAGCCCGGCTAGGGCCGAGCTGGGGACCAGGGAGCCGCGCGGGGTGTGTGAGGGTTGTTTGCGGCCTCGCCGCCCCTCTGCAACAGATGTTTCAGCCGTGTAAGACAAAGGCAGAGCGCCTGCTGCTGCCGGGAGAAAATCCGCAGGACTCCCTCAGGAGCAGGTAAAATTTCACCTTCTATTTGTGTTCCCCCCTCACACCCCCCGCTCGCCCCCGCCCGCTCTCCCGGCCTCTGCGCCAATACGGAAAGCGCCACCAAAGACGCCGCGCCGCCTCCTCCGCAGCCCAACCCGCTGACCCCAGCAAGGTCACGGCGACCTCGGGCTCCGCCAGCGGCGCGCCCGCCCATCCTCCGCCCGCGAGGGGTGCCTCTCCGTGCCCGGCCCACTCCCGGGGCGCCCCCCGCCCCCGCGCCCGCGATCCGCGGTAATTGGAGGCGCGGGGAGAGACAGGAAGGGGGCGCTACGCTCGCCACGAGGCGGAGGCGGCGCTGGACGCTCCGCGCCTCCCTCCTGCCTGCGCTGGGACCCCGGGGGGCTCTGCCCCCCCAGCCCCCATCATTCATCTCCCTGATTCCCGCTGTATCCGCCCTCGGAAGTCAGCCGAGTGAAGCAGCTGTTCCTTGCACACTCCACTTGACCAAAGATGATGATAAATGAGGCCCGGGCTGCGTCGGGGACGCGGCGGCTGCCGCGAGGGGCGCGCAGGGCGGGGCGTACGAGCCTCCCCACGGCTCCGAAAGGGCGAGGACGCGGAGGACAGAGGCCGAGGGGCACAAAGGGCCGCACTTCCCTCCCGGCGCCCGGCGCAGCCCCGGTACCCGGCTGTTAGCAGGCGGCGGGTGGAGGTGCGCCCGGAACGCCGGGGCCGAGGCGGCGACCTCTTGCCCGCGGCCCGCGCCGCAGCCCCGCCTCCGCCCTGCTCCCTCCCTCCCCACCCCTTCCCCTAAGGCCGCGGTCCCCACGGCGCCCTCGCCCCCCACCCTCCGTGCCTCAAACCTATTAACGCTCGTAAATAATGAATAATGGAGCGCTTCTCTCCAGCCGCGCGGGGCTGCGGGCGGGGGCCGCTGCCAGCTGCGCCCGGGCCTGGGGAGGGGGCGACCCCCGGCCGGGTGCAGGGGGCCCGGGCGCGCGGCCCCGCACACGTGCAGCCGCGGCGCGCAGGCGGGCACCCCGCCCCGCGGAGGAGGGGGAATCCCGCGCTGCCCTCCCCAACGCCACCTCCCCTGGAGTCCTCTGGCACCGAACGAGGCGAGAGAGCGCGCGCGAGCTTCCCAGCCGGAGAGGGTTATTTTTAACCTGCCCCCCTTTCTATATCTGCCTCTCGGGTTTGCGCGCCCGCCCGCCCGCTCCACCAGCCGAGGACGCGGGCTCCTCACCTCGCTCGGCGGCTCCGGCCTCTGAGCGCCTCCCCCGGCCCGCGGCCCCCGCCCCTGCGCGGGCATCGCGCGGCTAAATCTCAGCCTGGAAAGGACCGATTAGGAGCCGCGTGCCTTTCTGCGAAATATTGGAACCGGGTGGGGTGGGGGCGGGGAGCCCGGCGCTATCGTCCCCTCGCCTCCCTCCCTGCTTGCCGTGACTGCGAGAGGCGGCTCCGGCGCTCCCTCCGCAAAACAGGGGGCGGCCAGGCCGGGGAGCCGAGCCCCCCTTTGCTTTTCGCCCTTCACTCCTCAACGCCCACCCTTCAGTCATCGACAAAGCTGGAGCTTCTAACACACCGACCCTCCGGCGGCGGCGGCGCCAAGTGGGGCGCTGCCTCCCCCATCTCGGCCTCCTCCCCGAGCCACTCCAAACAAACACACCATTTAAACAGCAGCGGGCTTGCACACCAACTTCAAGGCGGACCCCGCCCATGCCCGTGCCAAAGGCGCACGGAGTGTGGGGGGGGGGGCTCTTTCCCCAGCCTTGTCTCCCTCCTCTCGGCCTTGGCCTCCTTAAGGGCCCCCCTCGCCCCCTCGCTCCCATTCCCTTCCCCTTCGCGCCCAGCAGCCCTGACCCCCCAACCCAACCCCCCTTCCAGGGGGAATGAGGTAGCAGGAAGTTCATGTCCATTCCCATTACCTTGGTTTCCAAAAGGCCACCCACCCAAACCCCAGCCTGTCCTTACCCCCAAAGGAGGGGGCAGCAGAGGAACTGGCTGAGCTCAGAAACCCCCTCCAGGCTTTGACTGGATCAGTCACTTGACATTTTCCAGACTCTGCTCACGCCCAATCCTGGAGACCCACAGGCACAGGGCCCCCTGAGGACCCCCCTGCTGAATGAGGTGGGGTAAAAGACAAGCGGCTGCAAAATACAGGGGAAAACTATGGAGGAACTGGTGGGCTGAGGAGGGAGAAGGGCATTCCAGCAGCAAGGAGCCGTCTGGCTTAGTGGCAGGAAAGAACACAGCGTATTTGGGAATCCAAGCCGGATTTCTCTCCCCAGCTTAGCTAGAGTGTGGGGGAGGGCCGGGCCCCCACCCCAAGGGAGCCACCTCTGGCTGGGATGATGGTAAGAAGGGGGGCAGGCTGGGGCCGGGGGGGTGAAGATGTGTGCGGACTATAGATGTGAGGACAGCAGGTGCCACGGGGTTTATCTAATGACACCTCTGAGCCAGGAGCTGGAGCTGGGGGCCCCAGCCGGCCCTGGAGGTGAGACAGGTCCAGGAGGCAGGAGAGAGAGGACCCCTTAGCACAGGCAGGGCCTGGCAGGGCAGACTTCGGGTTCTCCACAGGATTCTCTCTAACCGCCCCCCCCCCCCGCCAGCCTACCTACTGAGCCTGGGGCCACCCTCCGATCTAAAAAGTTCTCAGTAACCTCAGACCATCTGATGGGGTGTAACAGCAGCAACAGCAGACAGCATGCTGGCTGGCCCCCTCCTATGGCCAAGGTGCCTTGATAGATTTTACTTCTAACCCTCAAATTGCCCTTCTAGGAGGTGACGTCACCTCTCTCAATTCACAGCCGTGGAAACTGAGCTCCAGAGCGGGGGAAGGGGCCATTCTGGGGGCCTTTTGCAGTCCCCCCCCTTCCTGCTGGGCCTGTGGGTAGGGCCTCCAGCTTGTTTGCTTTGCTTCCCGGCAGCTGGGCATGAGGGAGGTGCCCAGGGGCTTGAGGGCACGAGATAATGAGGTCCTGGTTTGCTCCTTCGGAAATTTCAGAAAACTGGTTTTCTCAGGAGAAAGAAAAGGGCAGGGAGTTGGTATGGTGGGGGAACCGGAGAAAGAAGTCACAGTGCCCACCACCACCAACTCCCCCCACCCAATTCCTCCTGCAAATCCAGTCACCTGCCAGGCCCCCTGCTGAGGGGCCCCGGGTCGGGGTCTGGCTCCTGAGGCTGCATTTTTTTTTTTTTAAGATTTTAATTATTTATTTGACAGGCAGAAATCACAAGTAGGGGTGGGGGGGGAAGCAGGCTCCCTGCTGAGCAGAGAGCTCGATGTGGGGCTTAATTCCAGGACCCTGGGATCATGACCTGAGCCAAAGGCAGAGGCTTTAACCCACTGAGCCACCCAGGCGCCCCTGAGGCTGCATATTGTAAGGGAGGCTTGGAGTCCACACGTGGGCCTCCCGTACTATCTGTAGCCCAAACAGAAATCTCACACACCACGTACCACCGCTCTTCCAATGCGCACATGCGCACAGCTGTTGTGGTGGAGAAGTTACAAATTCATTTAGGGCCTGGTGGCTCTGGGGGGTTATAGCCCCCTGCCCCCCAAAATACACTAACAGCCCCTATTTTGATATGAAAAGCATCTCTGCCCCAAGACTGGCTGCGGAGTGGGGGACCCCGACCAGATGAACAGCTGGGACCACGGGACCACCCTGTCCTCCTGGCTACCATTGCCCTCCCCCTCCCCCACTACCTTGGCCGCCCCCCCTTGCCAGGAAGGGAACTTCCATTTCTGGGCAAAGCTTGGACGGATGGCCTCCTGCCCCCAGCAATCCCTGGGTTGTGGGGGGAATCCTGACCAGCCCCCCACCACCCACACACACGTAGCCTGGTGACCAGAAGCGATGACCTTTGGGGAAAGTGAACCACCAGCCACTGCCCCAGAGGCCGGGCCGGAGGTGGCCTGAGCCTGCTTGCCTCAGGATGGAAAATATTTGCCTTTGGTTTTCAGCGGCCGCTGCCTCCTGCCTGATTTCCCTCCCTCTCTTCCACACAGTTGTGAAATATGGGGGTGCTTAAGGGTAAAAAGAGAGGGAGGGCAACTGTCCGAGTCCAGCGGCTGGCCATTCTGAACAGCATTCTGTTTCTCCCAAGGTGAAGAGAGAATCCTTTCTGCCTGCTGGCCCGCACCCCGCACCCCAAGTTCCCTCCGCCCAGGCCCAGCCGCCTCGGGCCTCACCTCCAGCCGCACCAGGCCCCGCCAGAACTCCCCCCCTCCTCGCCATCTGGGGCAGACAGCCTCTTCCAGCTGCTCACAGCTAACTTCATCTGACCCCAGCGCTGTCTCGTTCTGGAAAGTTGTTTAGGAGAGTCCTTCCTGGTTGGTTCCGCACGGGGAGCGGCAGCCTCTCTGGCTCCCAGGAGAGGTCAGATTCACAAGGGCCAGGCCCCCACCAACTGGGAGGGCTCCCAGGCAGCCGGCCCTGTGGCTCTGGGGTGCAGAGAGGTGACATTCTCCCCCGGACCTACCCTGACGGAAAACACCAGGACCCTGATGCCGCACGGCTCTGGGTTCAAATTCCACTCCTGCACGCCATCTGCTGGCTGGCCCTGGGCAAGTCACTGACTGGCTCCACGCGTCGGTTGGCTGAAACCTTAATACCACCCCACTTACGAGGCTACCGCGAGACGGGAGGCTACGCTGAGCTTCGCACCTCGCAGCCCCCACTGGCACTGTCCAAGGGGGGTGAGGGCCAAGTGCCATACCCTGTATGTGTGTGTCTGAGACAGAGCACGTCTTCTGGTGCATAGGGCTTTACAGGGGATGATGATACCCCCCCGAGCTGGGGAGGCTTCTGGGACTGAGAATTAAGGTCTGTCCCCAGACTGTGTCCTGTCCCCCATGGCAGGTGCATCATTTCCCAGCGGGAGTTCCGGTGTTTCTCACACAGCACTGTGCACGTCTTAGGAAGAGGCAGGTTCTGATGTGGGGGGCCAGGGCTGCAGGCTGGGATCCTGCATCTGTAAGAAGCATGGGCTCCTCCAGCTGGAGTGAGAACTCAGCCCTCAGACACTCCGCGTCCCACTGAGTCCTGGAGGCTGGGGTCGCTGAGGGGCTCCGGGTCTTGTCCTGTCCTGAGGACCTAGGATCAGGCTCTGGTTCGGCAGCTCTGAGCCTCATGTCTCAGAGCTGAGTCCCTGCAGGGGCACGAGCAGCCCCTAAGACTCTGCATTTGGCCTGGCTTCCAGACAGCAACACAACCAATGAAAGACAGCTTCATGCTGCTAAGCTTGTGACCGCTTCCAGGCTGGGCTTCCTGGGCCTCGGTGTCACCATCAGTACAGTGGGAAGCCGGAATAAACTGATTCCACTCTTTCCATTGAAGGTTCCCCACGCCTTCTTCCGTTCCCTGGTCCCTTCCAAAGGTACCGCAGATCTCAATGCGAGTACTGACCCCAGGGGCAGACCCTAGCAGCTGCCTTCCTAGGGACCCAAAAGTCCCCAGACTGACAATAAACAGCACCCAGTTCTTGCTGGCTTCCCTCTTGTGCCAGGCCCTGTCCCAATAAGCACTTTGCATTTACATACCTCATCCTCCTGACAGCCCCCCGAGTGGAGATGGGGGTGGGGGGGTGTACGTCATTCTGGAAGCTCCAAAAGCTGAAACTCACCGCCTGAGGTCACACCAGTGCTCAGGAGTGCAGGGCCTGCACAGTAACTGGACTCCCAATCTTTCCAGGCCGGGCCCCTCAGCCATACACGGCTTTTGAGGGTTTCCTTATGGGAAAGAGCCACATTGATTTCCTAGGCCCAGGGCAGGTGTGGATGAGGCTCACTGTGTCTACCTGGCCAGTCAGGGGGTGGGGAAAGAGGGGATGTGGGGAGCAAGCCAGCACTATCACTCCCAAGAGGTTTCTGGCCACACAGACCCAGATGAAAACTGCATGTGCCCTCTGGCCCCGCAGTCTTGCTCCCAGCCTGCCTGGAGCCTCCTTCCCAGGGCAAGAACCCTGGTGTCCTTTGCAGCAGTGAAACCCTGGAGGTCCCCTGCTGTGTTCACATGAGGAGGATGAAGGACACACACTGGGGGAGTTCCACAGAGGGGAGTCTGGAGAGTAAGGAAGGCTCCGTGCACAGAGGGTACAGTCTTCAAGTCGGGGAGCAGAGCACAGTGTAGAAAGGGTGCAGAGGGGTGCCTGGGTGGCTCAGTGGGTTAAAGCCTCTGCCTTCAGCTCAGGTTGTGATTCCAGGGTTCTGGGATCAAGCCCCGAGTCGGGCTCTCTGCTCAGCAGGGAGCCTGCTTCCCCCTCTCTCTCTGCCTGCCTCTCTGCCTACTTGTGATCTGTGTCTGTCAAATAAATAAATAAAATCTTAAAAAAAAAAGAAAAGAAAAGAAAGAAAGTGTGCAGAGATGTATAAAAGAGGAGAGGGTAGTCTATTTTTTTTTTTTTTTAAACCATGAGCATATAACTCCTACAAGAAGATTTTAGAACTTATATGGCTAATCTCCATCCCCTAGGCTAGCCGAGGTGGCTGAGCAAAGAGCTTTGTTTTGGGCTCCGGGCTGGCAAGGCTCGTTCCAGCTGTAGGATTATAGGCCAGATGGTCACATGACCGCAGCCTCATCAGTAGGGTGGCCTGAGGCCCCACTGCCAAGAGGAGTCAGCATCCCTGAGTCCCTCCCTGGGCAATGGGTGCGATGGGGATCGTGCCCCCCCATTTCACAGGTGGGGCAACTGAGGCCCCAGGTGGTGGGATACGAACTGGAATCCCCATATAGTCTGCACTGTCACTTCTGGGCTCACAGGCTCGGGGGACACACAGGCCAGGACTGGCTCGTGATAAACCTGCGGCCTACTCCTGGCGCCATGTGTCACTGAACGTCCCAGTCCCTTCCCACCTGCAGTGGTGGGGAACGTCCCAGTCCCTTCCTACCCCATCCTTCCGTCATGAGAACAAAGGCAACGCACATTCTACAACTTGAAACCATAGGCTGATCTGGGCTTGGCTGAAACAGAGGTGGCCCAGGAGTGTCTGTGGCCAAATCCTGGCTTTGACGCCACTGAGCTGTGTGGGGCCCCAGTGGGCAAGTCCCGTACCGTGCCTCAGTTTCCTCGTCGGTGAAGCAAGAGGAAAAGCAAGTCCCTCAGAGGGTAAGAATTAACTGAGAAAGTGGACGGTCATCCAAGCCATGCCCGGCAGAGGAGGGCCCAACAAGTGAGCTGTTATTTCTAAAGGGTAAATATTTATATAATTTTTTATAACAGAGGGAAAGTTCAGGAAAATCCCTGACTGGTCCTAGCTGGCTTGGGAGGTGGGGCCGGTGGGGTGGGGGGGGGGGTGTGTGTGTGGCGGGAGCTTCTTGGAGCGACAGGAACCCAGGTCTAGCACCCCGGCCCCAGGAGCAGCTGGTGCCTTCCCCGGGTGGGCAGACACGAGGTCCCAGCACCAACAGGCAGCGGCCAGAGCGGGCTTGGCCGTCTCTGTGTTCTCTAGCTGGCCAGTCGGGTGGAGCAGACTTGGCCAGAGGCCCCTCCAGCCCCAGGCCCACGGAGAGAGGGCTCAGAAAGGGCCCTGTGTTCTACCCTGCTCCGGGGCTGGCTTTTTCCAGACCAGAGCCTCGTGAGTCTTTGGAAAGAACGTCAAGTCCCTGAGACCCTACACTGACTTTCTGTGTGACCCCAGGTGAATCACCTCACCTTTCTGGGCCTCTGTTCCTTTCCTCATGGGACCCGAGGGGAAAACAGCCATCAAAGTGCTCTGTCACCACCACAGTGCTCATGTGTGCAGGGCCCTGGTTTAGGAAGCAGCCTACACATCTGAACTCCTCTTCCAGATGAGGCAACAGAAGCACAGAGAGATAAGGTTACTTGTCCAAAGTCACACAGCTTATAAGAAGCCGGAAGCAGTAACAGGAGGTCAATAATGGGAAGTCGGATACTATTAATTACAGTCCATGGCTGTGAGGTCAGGCCTAGGATCTGAAAGCTTTGAACTCAGTTCCTGGAGGCAGCTTTGGCCAGGGTAGGAAGGCCCAGGAGGGAGCACTGTGTTGTGCTTGGCTGTGATTTTTGTGGAGCAGAAGCTGCCGCCCAGGCACTGGGATTTTACATCCCATATTTCCTGGGTGCCCTCCACAGGCTGGGCATCAAAGTGCCTTCTTCCCTGCCACATCATTTTAATTCCAAGAGGAACTGTGCAAAGGAACCTAAGAGCATCCCCATTTTGCAGACAGCACCATTAAGGCCTGGAGGCCAAGGGCATTTCTTGGTGAGCAGCAACATTCAGACTTCCACTCAGCTCATTGGGCTCCAAGTCTGCTACTCAGGGCAAGGATCCTGGGCACAAGCAAGGACGGTGGGCACCAGAGATCCCCCCGAGGGAGACTTCTGGAACCTACAGGGAGTCCCTGAAAGCTTGCTCTGCCTCCATACACCGTCCCTAGAGCATGTGCTGTGCTGTCTCTGGGCCTGTGCCTTCGCTTCCGCTCACCCTGAGCCTGACTAGCCACAGGTGCGGGAAGGACCATCTCACAGACAGGGACAATGGGGAGCCACAGAGGGCAAGGAAGGGAGTGAGTGGCACTATTGCACACATGTGCTTTACGTTCCCTGGCCTGCAGGGATGGACGACGGAGTGCTGAAGGTGGGGACAGGAGGCCAGGGAGCTACGACAGTTTCCCTGAGAGCAACAAGGGGAGCCAGAAGCACGGGGTGGGGGGGCAGCTGGAAAGGACGGGTGAGATTCTAGAAATGTCAGGAACAGGGCACCTCGGGACTCAACAGCCGATTCCAAATACTGCAGGGGGAGAAGGAGGGACAAGCCACGGGGCTCGCCCAGAGCCCATTCTCCCAGCCACCTGCCAATACCGGCCCCTCCTCGGCTTCACCGCTCCCGTCACACTTGTGTCCCCAAAACCTCTCCTGTACATACCGCCAGCCTGAGTGTGGCTCATGACAGCCGGTGTGTCGGAACCCTTCAGACCCGAGGTGGCAGATCGCGTGTCTGAGTCCCAGCAAGGGCAAGGAGGCCAGGCAGCAGGGAGGCTCAGAGCTGAGTCCTCCAGGGCCGCAGGGCGGGCCACCTTGCCTCTCCCTGGCCCGTCTCTGCCGTGCCTGTCTCCCTGGCACTGCTGTCCGGCTGGGCTGGGGCATAGCTTGGGGCATGGTGCTGAGAGGCCGGTGCTGGGGCCTTGGCAGGTTGTGGGGGGCGGACTGTGATTCCCATGGCAAGGGGCTGGCTCTGGGCCCTACGCCCTCCAGGCCAGCTTTACTGGCAGAGAAGCCGGGCATCTGCCCCTCACTGGGAAACAAAGGCAGCGGCAGGCGGTGGCCGTGGAAACATTCGCAGGCAAGCCCCTAAACAGCCCGACCTTGCCCTTCTTCTGCAGAGGCACTGTCTTTATTCCTGTCCCTCCTTCTCAGGCCAGCACGCCCCTCTGGAGGACTGGATGGGCCATCAGGTCTACGTATCAACCCCCCCATCCCCTGAGCTCCTTTGTCACTTCCCCTCCCGCCCTCAGAGCCACCGCTGGAAAGATTTTGTCTTCTCAAACAAACGGGAGTTTAGACATCACCCACTTGTTCTCTCTCATTGGGTCCAGCAGCTAATTGGGGCCTTTGATGGATGTGAGGCAAGCCAGGGGGTTGTGGGCAGTGTGCCTGTGGAATGAATGAATGAGTGGGTGGGTGGGTGGGTGTTGGATGCGTGGGTGGTGGATGCAAGGCAACGCTAGCCCCAAGTAAAGCCACTGCTATTTTTGTTAGCTTGAGCAAAATATGATTTCCGTAAGGCTTGTAAGAACATGGCAGGTCATTCCTGGGGTCCCACAGGTCCCCTCTGCAGCTATCTTTCATGATACCTGGGCTGGGACCCTCAGAGGGGAGCAGGCCTGCCAGGCCCCACAGGGAGGGGCCACTGGACCACCCTCCTTCCTTCCCTGAGCTCCTGCCTCCCCATCTCGTGTCATCCTATCTCCTCCAAAGTTCCCCTTTGTGGCGCCCTGGCTGCCCTGTGGCTCCCACAGACCCCCGGGGAATTCCCCTGACCTGTAAATGTCCCCAGGCCCGGGGGGTCCCATGGAGCCTCTCCTTGGGGGCCAGAAGGGCGTGTGAGGAAGGAGGGAAGGTGCCTGCCTGAGGCCGCCTGGCAGCTTCACAGAGCTGGAGAGAGCTGAGCGTTTGTCATATGCTGAGGACAGTGGGGATGGTTTAAGGTGAAATTTAAGCCCATTAGTGCCTGGCTAATAACATCAGCAGAACAGCGAAAATGAAGGCAGGGTGTGTGAGCGTCCATAAATTGTCAGAGCTCGCGCCGCCTCCGTCCTTGGGCCTGGCTCCGGGGGGCCCCTCCTCCGTCCTGGGCCAAGTCCCGTCCCCCCCCCACCCCGCACGCCCCTGTCCCCTCCCCCTTCTCTGTGTCGCTCGGGCGGGCCCTGCCTGGGCCTGGCCAGGCCATGCAGGCTGGGGCCCCGGGGTCAACGTGCGGCTGGGGCCTCCGCCGGGGCGTGAGAAAGGAATCGGCCAGGGAGCCCAAGCATGGAGGCAGCTTCTTCTTAATCTCCCTCCTTTTATAACTTCTGTCTTTTTTATGCACACGCAAGGATCCCGGCTCAGCCACTGGCATCTCTTCCCCGGGCTAATCCCTGACAGCTCTGTTTATGTCTCCCATAATTCTCCAGTTTTATGGTTTTTTTTCGGGGCCATTAAGCTCCCAGCCACAAGCTCCTTCCCCTGCCCCCGCCTGCCTTTGTCCTTGAGGCTTGGCAGCCCCACTGGCCTTTGGGAGACAGGCTGTCCTTCCCCAGCAGGTGGACAAGGACCTCGGCCAGAGGACTCGCTCAGGACGGCCCTGTGCCTGCGGATTTCTGGTCCCCAGGCCCTCCAGACACCGACTCCCCTGTCCCTCCCATCACAGTCTTGTCCCTCTTGTCCACACCACGGTCCAGGAGGGCCTAGCAAAGCAAAGCAAACCGCTCCGGCCCTGGGCCACGCCCACCTCCTCCGTGTCACTGTTCCTCAGTGCCATCCCTTGACCTCTCTTCCTGGCTGACCTCCTCCCAGGGTCCTGACCAGCTCCTGAGAACAAAGTGCCCCACCTTCCCCCTACCCCAACTACCCCTGCAGCTCCGGACCCCTGGGTTCAGTGAGGCCCTCTTTGCTCCAAAGACCTTGCTTTCTGCCCATGTCCTGCAGCTTGTCTCTGAGGAGGCTTCAGTGTCCTGGGGGCGTGGGGGGGGGGGGCGAACCCTGCCCAGGGTCTTCTTATTGACCCCGCCTTCCACTCTCAGAGCCACAGCCCAGAATCTGGCCTCATCACCTCCCTCTGGGAATTCCGTGCCCATCTCCAAGCTGGGTTTCCCGGTTCCCAGCCTCAGCCCCGTATGGCCTCTCATAAGCTCTGCTGGTGGCATAATATCCCTTGCGATAAAGCCCTCAGTGGCTCCCCAGTACTTTCACCTGCTTGAGTCCCGTGTTGGTGCTCAGATGTTGCCATCCCCAGTCCGCCCTGCACCGCCGTCTGAGATCAGACCTCAGCTGTTCCCAACATGGGTAGTTCCCGAGTTCCCGAGTCCCGGGCTACCCTTTCCCATTGCTGCAGGCCCATACACAAGGCAGTGGAGGCCACTTAGAGCCTTTCCTGGTTTCCTCCATAGAAGCAGTTCGCTTGCCTCTGGATGCACACAATCCCCTTCTAGGACTCCTACATCTTGTGGGGTGCCTCGTCCCCTCAGAATGGACACCAGGCTTCTTGTGTCAGTGTCACCCCACAAAGGCCAACATGGGGCATTTCAAGGCAGAGCCTCTCCTCGACTCCCTCTCCTTTCTGGGTACACCCCCTCCCCTGCTACTCTCACTCTGAAGCCAGCACCTCCTGGGGGCGACCCAGCACGAAGACCTCCCATACCCAGGCTCCTTCCTGAGAACACCTGTGCCCCTTGGGAATCTCAGTCCGTCCTCCTGTCCTCTTCTCTCTTCTGCTGAGCTGCCTTTAGCAGCCAGAGGCCCCTGGCCCCGCTGGCCCATCCACAGTGTCCGGGATGCCCTTTCCCTGCACACGCAGGCGGCCCAAGTCCCACCTGTCCTGTGGCTGCTGCCTGGGCCTCTCGCACACCACGTGGCCTGGGCCCTGCTCCCTTTCCTCTCTCCCCACCTGGATAGGTGCTGGGGGGCGAGTCCACCTCCCTGAAAACGGAAGGAAGGAAACAGAGCCCGGAGCGCCTTCGCGCTGGGCGTGCCGCCCCCGCTCCCATTCACGTGCGCGCAGCGGCCCCAGTGCCTGGCTGGCTTTCAATCGATTCCAACCTGAGTCGTCTTGCGTCTCCCCAGTGTGTCTGGCCGCAGCCCGACAGGCCCCCCGCTCGGCCCTGCCCGCCCCGGCTGGCATTCCCCCCAGACAGCTTCCTGCCCTTGGCAGCCTTCACCGCTGCACTCGCAGCCCCTGGCGTGACGATTGGAGCCCTCCTTGGCGCCTGCCTCTGTGTGCGCCCCGGGCCCAGCCCCAGACCTCACGGGACAGCGTTCCTCTCTGAACGGGGGCAGGGAGAGCTGTCCTGGCCCTGCTTATCCCTGGCCAAGAGCTCGGAGCACGGACGACGTGTGGGGTGCCAAGCCAGGTGAGCCCTTGGGCTAGTGCGAGGAGTCCCATGAAGTACGAGGCACGCTTTGTGATGAGCGGGGCCCCTGCTGCAAGAGCAGGAGTCTCAACACGGCGATGCCCAAGCATCAGAGCGAGCACAGGGCATTTGAGCCCCGGCCCTATGTGGCTGCTCAGGTCATGGGCCCACGAAGCCAGCCCTGGCTCCAGGAGAGGGTCACGGCCCCAACTGTCACCCTCTGGTCACGTCCCCTAGGCCCCAAGCTCCCTCCAGGATGCTGCAGGAAGACTATGATTTAATCCACCAGTCACACCAGAGAGGTCCCAGATAATGTGAATCGCTCCCAGTGACTGAGCACTTACTATGTGCTAATTGCTTGGCGCAGAGTAGGTCGACAAACTATCACAGCTCCCCTCCACCCCTGTTCTAGCGCCACTGAGATGGGGTTTGAAGAGACAGTGCCATCTGCCTGAGACCGCACAGTGGGAAAGTGCTGGAAGCAGGAGGACTCCCACTCCGCCCAGTCCAGGCGGGTGGACTCCATGGGCTAGTCCCACTTGCCCCCTGTGCCAGGCAGGAGGGCCAGCCCTGTGCCCACCCTGCCCCAGATGTCACCGTGCTAGGCGTCAAGCCTGCAGCAGACAGGTCACTGTGGCCGGTGAAACGTCTACACTCCTGATGTCATCTCTGAATGGAGCCTGGTCCACCGCCCCCAACCTCTCCTTGTAGAGACGCAGAAGCGGGCTCAGGGAGGGCGGCCGACCCTTGCAAGGTCACAGAGCACAGCGGCATCCCCGCGTCCCAGC
Organism: Enhydra lutris kenyoni; assembly: GCF_002288905.1. Taxonomy (NCBI): domain Eukaryota; kingdom Metazoa; phylum Chordata; class Mammalia; order Carnivora; family Mustelidae; genus Enhydra; species Enhydra lutris. The sequence continues at coordinate 1,146,426 of NW_019154181.1, read as the reverse complement.
CCCCAGCAGCCCTGTTTCCGCAGATCCTTTTCCGCCCCTCCGGCAAACGCTCACGATCTGATGCATGAGAGGAACACGGCAGGACGCGAAAGCGGGTGTTCAACATGATCCTAATTTTGTTCCACAAACTGGGCGGCAAGGCACAAAAATGTTTCGCACACCAGCCTCTCCTCCTCCGAGAGGCTGGAGGGGACTTCTGTTTTCTTCTCCTCGCTCTTTGGTATTTTCTGTATTTTCTTCAGTGAGGTAAGATTTTTTTTTTTTTTTAAAAGACCAACAGCTCTGAATTTTTTAGAATGAACAGGACCAGGAGTTTGTGGCACCCGGCTCTGGTTGATGGAGAATTCCCATGGATGTCAAGCAGGGATCTACACACTCCCCAAGAACCAGAGCACAGCAGACTAGCTTCGGGCCCGTGCTGGTCTGGGTCTCTCTTCCCTTCTCCCTGGAGGGATCAGAAGGTTCCTCAGAACCCGGAGGCCTAGGATTACTCCTGGGTTGTCCTTTCCTGGCTCCCTAGGGAAGTCTGGGTGGCCTGGATGGTGCGGGCTTCCAGAAGCTGGGAGTCTTGGCGTCACCCCGGTTGGCTCTGAAGCGAGACCCTGTGTATAACCAGACCAGGAGACTGGCCCTCATTGGTCCCCACCTCCCTCTGTCCTCCTATCCCAGAGGCCTCCCTCAACCTCGAATCCCCCTCCTTCCGCATCATAGCCAATCAGATCCCCATGAGCCCAAGACTCAGGAGACCAGACTCCTGCTCCGGCCCCCACAGCCGGCCTCAACCCCATGCCCCCAGTGCTCTCTGGCCCCTCCGAGACATTTACATGCTCCCGGGCTCCGCACCTTTGCAGTTGCCTGCCTGGAACACCGTCCCTCACCACCCCCTCCGCCTAGAGCAGGTGGCCGAGCAGGTGGCCGTGTCAGTCCTTCTAGGTTCCCAGCCCCTGGGGGCCTCGTGCCGTGCTGGAAGAATCCATCAAGAGTCCCCTGTGCCCCTCGGAGGTGGGGCCCCCAGCACACCCTCCGCTGACGCAGGGCCTTCCGCAGACAGCGGCAAGCCACCTCCTGCCTGGAGAGCCCCCTGGGTCTCTGGCCTGAGGACAGCTGACAGTTCCTTAATAAAAGTGGGCCACGACGCGCCTGAGTGACACCGCGCCAGTCCGAGAGGCGGCGGCTTGCTTCAAAGCCTCATTTTTCTCCTTACTGTTAGGCACCGAAACAATTTACATAAAGAGCCCCACATGTGTCTGTAACAAAGATTCATTTCTTCTCACGACTGGCCAGTGTCTCCCCCGTCCTCTCCCTCCCCTCCTTCAGCACCTTGGCCCACTTCCTCAGGAGTAGGGGTCTCGGGGACCACCTCATGCCTGGGTCACCCACACTAGGGCCAGGGGAGGCCGGCGCAAAGAATGACCGTGCCATCTCTTTAATAAACAAAATGAAACGAAAACCGACCAACCCCTCAGGGCTTGGGGGTGGGGCTGCCGGGCCAACCGCTTGGTCTGAGGATCTCAGCAGAGCCTTGTTCTGGTCTCAGATGGATAAAGGCATTTGGGCAGAACAAGGGCTGGCCACACGCAGTGGCTTCATGTGCACCTGTGAGTTCACATGTGACACCCGTACCTCCCCGCCACTGAGCAGGTCATCTGTCCAGCCCTGTCGATCAGGCCAAGAAGCCACATCTTCCCAGCGCCGAGGCCCAAGCCTGGAGCCCACGGCCTCTGCTCAGCTGTCCTGAATGCTGAGGCAAAGCCCCCAGACGGTCCCGTCTCCCTATGGCCAAAGCCTAAAACCCCACTGTTCTCTTGGTTTCATCTTGGGCAAAGAATGACCCTCTCTTGGCTCCTCTATGAAGAACTGTCAGCCCAAGAAGTAACAGGGCAAGTCTCACCACCCTGTGAGCAAATGACCCAGGCCCCCGGGTCCTATGCAGCCCAGGGGAGGGAGTGGAGGGAGGCCCCAGGAGCCGGGCTCCCTCTGCGGACTCGCTGGATGGCCTCAGGCTTCTTGCGTGTCAGGTGGGCGAGGAGGCAGCTCTGGGCGACTTGGGGGTGCGGATGTGCCTCACACTCGTGGCTGACAGGTGTGAGCTTTAAAATCCGATACGATTCTTCTTGCCTGAGTACTAGAATGTGCTATGTTGCCGCCTGACTCCCACAGTTAAGACCTGCAGGCTATCGTCTGGGGCTGAGCGTGCGGCCCCATGTGCGGGGCCTTTTTTAATGGGATTTTAGGAGGTACCAACTATACATGATTTCCTTTTTTTTTTTTTTCTTTTTTTCATTTAAAGATTGTATTTCTTAGATTGCAGAAAGAGAGAGAAAGACAGCGGGGGTGAGGGGCAGAAGTAGAGGGAGAAGCAGACTCCCCGCTGAGCTGGGATCCTGAGGTGGGGTCGATCCCAGGACCCTGAGATCACGACCTAAGCCGAAGGCAGAGGCTTAACTGACTGAGCCACTCAGGCGCTCCTATGTGATTTCCGTCTTATGTTCATGATATAGAAGGCCCAGTGCTGTGGACGATAAGGCTGTACTGGGGATGTTTCTGGATTCTGAGGTTGAGGGGCCTAGGGTCTGGCCTGACCTCTGCCCATCTCCTGGTTTGGTTCACTCTCTTGGGGTCTCCCCAGTGCCCCTGGGGGCCACCTTAAGTACCATGAGACTGTGATAATTCCACTTCCAGGCACACAGCAAATGCTATGCAGGGGCACCCAACCATGCATTCTAGAATGTTTGCAGCAGGTTTACTCCTAAGATCCTCAAACCGTAAACTACCCAAATGGTTGCCAAAGGCAGAAGGCTCACACTGGAAGACTACATGGCCATGGGACAAGTGCCATGCACAACACAGGCAGAACTGCTCGCTGAGTAAAAGAAATCGGGCTGCTGACATTGACGTGGGATGAAATCTGCAAGCCGATGGACGGATCCCGGGGCAGCCGATGCCCGGAGGGGGGCACTGGGACTTGGTGGGGGGCTGGTGCTGCCTTTAACGTTGCTGTGAGTGCAGGTTATATACATGTGTGTTCAGCTGGTAGCAATTCGTCGGCTGCTTCTTTGTGCCCTTCTCTGCATGCAAGTCAATCAAGGGCTCAAAATTAAAACAGAAGAGACTCCAGTCTCCTTTCCTCAGTGGTCCCCGAGGCTCCTCACTTGGCTTGGGGTGAAGTACAGAACCCGCCTTGGCCTGTGTGATCAACGTCGGCACGCCACCAAATACTTCCTGGTCTTCTCAGCCATAGGTGGCAAGTGCGTCCCCTCCCCCGCGAAAGTCAGGATGGAGGGGGTGACACACTGGTCAACGGAACTCAAGTGACGGTGACAAGCACTGCTTTAGGGGGGCTGCACAAGCCCATATGGCTCTGTCTCGCTCCCTCCGTGACACGCAAGTGTTCCAGAAGGCTGCTGGGCCGTCTGCTTGGATCCCTCGGTGACAGCAGTGAGCGGTCCCTCCGCTGTCTGGTCACGGACACGGCTCCAACAAGGAATAAAGCCCGTTGGAAGGCGCCGATCTTTCGGGGATGTTCGTCATGCGGCACGACCATCCTGCCCAGTACACCGGGCATTCAAGGCTCTCTGTGGCCTGTTCCCCGCCAACCTCTCCGGCTTTTCGAATCAGAAATATTCCTGCTGTGAGCGCACAGGGACTTCGGTTGTACAAACACACTGGGTTTTTTTTTTTTGGTTTTTTTTTTTTTTTTTTTTTTTTCCATGGCCTGTGTCTTTGGCACTCACCGGCATCCCTCCCCTGCCCTGCCTCCCAGGCAGACTGGCCCACGTGGCGGCTCCCCCTCCTGGATCCGTGGCCCCTGTCTTGCTGCTGTAACGGCTCCTTGAAGGCAGGCGCGGAGTCGGTGAGCCATCATTATTCCCACGAGAGCCACGAGAGCAAGTAAGGAGGGGAGTGAAGACACACAGGCGTGACCTCAAAGGCAGCTCCCACGTGAGTGAGCCATCACAAAGCCGGGAGGCTGGGAGCCTGGTGGGTCGCTAGGCCCCCTCCCAGCAGTGGCCACGCTCCTAGGCCAACTCCTGCAGCTCCCACGGCTGGTCTTACATCTCTCCTCCCTACTCATGTTTCCACGGGGCACCACTCCCGGCTGGGGGCCTCCTGCTGGCTGGGGAAAGTTGGGGGTAGAAGGAAGGATCTGGGGGCCCCCGGGGAGGGGAATAGTGCTGCCCATTAACCTATTTTAGAGGATACAGATTGGCACCCCAGGGAAAGTACGTTTTTTTTCCCCGAAAGGCCTCCATCTGAGGCCACGTGGAAAGTGATCCCAGCTTCAGCACTGGCCTCGGATTTCCAGCTACGAATGCTGCCAGGGAACCTCCCAGAGCTGCAGGGTTTCAGAGTGGCCCATCATTGGGCAGCCCTGGGGGAACCTTAGTTGTGTCTTGCTCCAGCCCGGTGACAGGAGAGGGCCGAATGGGAGCCGCGTGGACAGGAGTCTGGGATGCATCAGGGAGCCAGTCGGCCATGGAAGCAAAGTCCTCCTGGACCCCCCGTGTCCCTAGGGCTCTTAATTCCACTGAACTGTCTCTACCTGCTTCCCCCACGAGTCCCAAATGCCCAGCCAGTCACAGCAAGGAGGGCTCCAAGTGAGCACCTGTCTTCCTCTCCATTGTCCCAGGACAGCTCGGAAGCTCAGAGAGGGTGGGCGACTTGCTCAAAATCACATAGGAGAGCTAGTATGCTGGGCTAGCTTTCCTGCCTTGGTGGAGGGTGGCGGGGAGCTCCCTGGCTGCCAGGGGTGTAGAACTTCCCCTCGGATCAGACTGAACCCCTTGGCTCAGACTGCACGGTTCTACATGACGGCACTCCTCTCTAGCTCCAGTTCCCATCCTTTGCCCCACGTGCTCTCCAGCCGCTGGCTCCTTGTGCACATAAGGCCCTGACCTCCAAGGCTTTGCACACACATTCTTCCCTCTGCCTGGGACCCTATATCTTCTCTGCTCAAAAGCCGCCTCTTCCTGGAAGCCCTCCCTGACTGCCCACCTAGGGGAGCCCTCCACCCCCACAGCTCTTACCACTCTTTGAAATCACCTCCCTCGTGTATTTGGTGACTCACTTTTGGTCCATCTGCCCCAAGGATGGTAAGTTCCATGAGGCAGGATCCTGTCCATCTTGCCAGGGCACACAGGAAGCACATGTGAAAGGGACTGTGGGTGCTGGTATTCCCAGTCCTGAGCCAGGCACAGGGCCCCAGGGCTGGGAGTGAAGTCTGTGGCTACTCCCAGGTTCCAGGACATCCTTACATTCAGGAATTCCTGGTTCGGCCCACAGGCCCCAGGCCACTGAAAGTCCTCCCTCCCCTCCCCCTGCACCTGCTGGCCCACCTCCTGAGCCCACTCTGCCTCCCGTGCCCTCCCTTGTTCCTCAGACTCCTCTGTCTTTCTCCCAGCCCTGCCCCCCACCCCACCCCGCTCAGACCCCTGGCACTCAGGAGACAAAATGTTCCTACCTCATTGGCCTGGCATTCAGGGATGACCTCCACCCACCTTCCCAGCTCCCAAACCTCATGCCCCAACAACTCAGTATCTTGAGGAGCTCCCTGTCCTAGCTGCTCTTTCCTGTCCCCCAACCTTCGGTCACACCGGACACGATCCTGGGGTATGCCTCCCCCTCCTTGTCTGCCTGGCACAAAGCTAACGGGCCTCCTTACCTCGGCCCAAGATCGCCAACTCTCAACTCTCGCTGTGGCTTTCCAACAGACAGCTTCCCGGTCTCCCTCCCAGCCCCCTGCCACCATCCACTGTCACATCGGTCACTCGCCCATCGGGACCTGCCGCTTTTGGTTCCCTCCCCGTGCCCCCTGTGCCGGGCACATAGTAGGGGCTCAGAGAAAGCCAAGCACGCGTGCTGGAGGATGGACTGGTGCCACTCCAGAGGTAGAAGCTGGTAGCTGGACATGTGCCAGGGTCCGGAGAGACGGGTGAGGGGGTCAGCCACCCCCACTGCCAGGGGCAACCATAAAAACAACCATAGCTTTCGCGAGCTGGCTAGTCCCTATGATGAGGCCATTCACACACAGATCTCCTCTCTCAACCCTCAAGACAACATGGGTGTTGTCACTATCCTCAGTGCAGAGATAAGGACACTAGGAACAGAGAGGGTGAAGAACTAGCCCAAGGTTACACAGGCAGGAAGTGGGGGAGCTAGGACTTGAACCCAGGACTCCAAAACACATGCTGTTTCACTGCCGTGGGCCACTGCCATTCAAGCACGCAGTTCTAGGACGCTCCAGGGGCTCTGGGGACGGGGCCATCTGTCAGAGCTCCTCTTGCCATCTGCCTACAGCCATACCTTGTGGCCGAACCACTCCTCCCATAAGTCAATCCCCAGATTCTGGAAGGCGAGGGTTTCTCCCTGGAGCCTTTCTCAGTGTGGTCTTGGGCAGTTGGGGCCAGGCAGGGTGGACGGTGCCACCATTTGACAGCTGAGGAAACCAAGGCTCAGAGAGGTTAAGGGATCTGCCCGGGGCCACACAGCTAGATTCCAGCTCCAGCTCTGAGAAGCTATATGGCTTCTGGGTGGGGGCTCTGGGAGTGGGCACTGGGCTGCAGGGGGCCCTTTCCAAGGCAGGGAAACCTGGGACCAGGGTACCAACTGAGCTGTCATCAACCCCCAGCATCCAGAAGCTCCCAAAAGGCCAAGGGGGTATTGGACTGAGCCAAACTTTTGGGTATAGTCTGCGTGACTTTGGCCTTGATGCCAAGCCTCCTCTGCGTCTCTGGTTCCTAAAGCTTTCCTCAGAGTCGTTGGGCCCTCATTGTCTACCTCTCGGTCACCCTAGTGTTGAACATACACCCATGTGTCCTGGGCACTTGGGACGCTCTCCCCCAAACCTGACAGCACTGTGGGGGCAGAACCCTGTCAAGGTCTCCAGGCCTTAGCAACTGTCTGTTAGATGAGCGAATGGACCATTATGCGTTTCCTTCCCTTCTGTAATGTTCCACGGGCCGCCTCATCCAGGAAGCCCTCCCTGAACCCCCTACCCCCTCTACCCTAAGTAAGCACAGATCTCACCCCCAGACTCAATTTAACCCCAGAGCTAAATAAACTGTAGCATCCCCAAGGGCTCCGCCCAACTTTTGTTCACTCATCTTTGGGGATGGAGTGCTCACTTCTTTCTAGAATTGTTCACTCGGCTCCTACTGGGTGCTAGCCTCTGCACTAGGCGCTGGGTGCAGCAGCAGGACAGCTGAGGCTTCTGCCCCCAAAACAAGCACTGGACATTCTAGGTCAGCTGGGTCCCCTCCGGGTGGCTGAGCTCTTGGCAAACTTCACCCGTGGATATGTGAGGACATGGGGAACTATTCCCAGTGCATTAAGTGAGAAAAGCAGGTCACCACAGGGACACAGCAAGAATATGATGCCACTCTGTCTCAAAAAAATCTGTAACTGCTTGCTTCTGGAGCAACGGGCCCCAAAATGGGACCCGGCCACTGGCAGGTGATAAAGGTCCCAGGGGAGCCTTATTTTCCTGCGCCTCTTGTCTATTTGCTGAATTTTCCACAATGAACGTATATTATCCGTCACTAGGGGGGAGCTCTGCCAATCAACGCCTCCTCTTGGTTGGGCTGAAGTCAGCGTCCCCGTTTGTGTCCTGTTTTCTGGAGCAGCACGGAGCAAGGGAGAGAACTTCTTGCGGGAAGCGGTCTATAGGCTCCCCCCGCCCCCACCCAGGGGCTTGTCCTTCTCCAGGCAATCTCCCCCGTCCCTCACCTGGGCCCCGGCTGGCCCCAGGGCCTCACACTCTGTCCATGCTTTGCTTCCCTCATGGAATCTGTACTGATTTGTCCCCCAACTGTGATGACAAGTTCCCCATGGCAGAGCCCACAAGGCTCAACGTGGGGCTGGGCATACAGTAAGTGCCTCATACAGCTTGCACAGAATGGCCTCTGCTTCACGCCTGGTGAGTGGTCTCACCTCTCCAGGATGGCGACGAGAGGGCTAATGGCAGCAGCTAGTAGTGGTTCACCCACCCCAGCACCCCTAAACTGGAACCAGAGAGAGGACATCTATGGCTCTTCTGTAGGCCCCAACCTGACTTTGTTCCTCCCCAGTCTAAAATCTTCCATAGTTCCCCTGAAATAACCACTCCACCTCGGAGCTTTGCATCCAAGGTCTCGTATCCTCTGGCCCCTGGTCCCTCTCCCAGGTCCTCTCTTCCACCAAAACACTGCGGCCTATAATCCACTTGCCAAGGGATCCACGTCATGCCCCCGGGCCTTTGCATATGTTAGTCCCTCTATCCACAACAGGCCAACCCACCCCTATTCACCCTTCAGAACCCTGCCCAGGGGCCAACTCCTGTGAAGAGCCCTTCCTGATCCCTTACCCACCCCCGGATCTGGTGACTCGCCCCTCCAGCTCCAGCTCTCCAAACACACGTTGATATCGCGCTCAGTGCAATTAGGGGTTGACAAGTCCATCTCCTACCAAACCGGACGCAACGGGGACTGGGCCTTTTGTCTTTGTTTTAAATCCCCGGTGCCCAGATACCGCCTGCAGACAAACAGGCACTCAGGAGCGTCTAGCTGACAGGTGGGTGAGTCGGTAAACAAATCTGCACAGCCCTTTACAGTTTACGAAGCCTTTTCCCGTCCTCCATCTCGCTGGGCTCCTCTCATCAGGGCGGCATGGAGGGGAAGGCTCCTGGAGCCTTAGAAGGGCCTTGGGGGGCCCTCCTCTCCACCTGGGCGGGAGCTGAGGTTTGCCAGGCACCTCCTACAGGACTCCCCAAGAGCAATGCGGACCCCCTTTCAGCAGGAAGCCAACAGCTTCCCCTACCGAGGGCCCTCCTGCCCACCCCCCCTCACCCCACCTCTGGGGAGCCGCCAGCAAGTGCCCAGGTGGCGGCCGGTTGGGGAGAGGCTGGGGTGAGGCCGCCATCCATCCCACCCGGAGCTGTGGGATGCGGCGGGGCTGGAGCTCAGCTCCACCAGCGAAGCTTGGTAACAGTTGCTATGTAAAACGCTCGGAGGGGGAATTTACTGTCAGCGTTAATAATAGATGAAGGTTTCAGAATTTTTGATGCCTTACGTTCTAAGCCGTTTGATTTATAATGTCTCTGGAAAGGGAGAGATGAGGGTGGGGGGCGAGGGAGGAGGCCCAGAGGCGTGAGCTGGGAGCTTGTGTCCCCCCTCCCCACCCCCACCCCTGCCACCACCACCTTTGACAGACGGGGAGGGAAACTGAGGCCCGAGGGAGAAGCCACGGAGCCATGTGATCCGGATGCCCGTGGCCACCCTGAGTCCAACGGGAGGAGAAACTAAGTCCCGGCCCCTCCTGCCCCTCCCGCCCCGCGCCTGGGGTTGTTTTGATGGATTACTGCTTCTCCTTTTAGCTCGAGCAGGTGTATCTGAAGTAGTCTCCGGAAACGGCACTGATGGGCGCCTGTGGCGGGGGCTGTGTGGGGCTGATTACAGGCGCGAGGAAGGCAAAATGCAAGTCCCAACTTCCCTTCTGCTTAGCTGCAAGTGGCGGCTGTTGTTGAGTTGGGGGAAAATATCCTCCCTGGGAGAGCAGGCGGCGCGGCTGGGCAGGAAGCAGGGCTGTTTGTCCTGGCTCCTGACAGACAGAGGGGCTGGAGGGGGAAGGGGGGGAACCAAGGGCATGGCGGCGGGGGAGGCGGGTGTCGGGGCTATCCTGGATGCAGGAGGCCCGGCCCCGCGGTGGCCACCGGGTCCCCCGTATGCACGCCTGGACACACACCCGAGCGTGGGCTCCCGCCATCCCCATGTGTGGCAAGGCAGCTCCCCGGCTGCGGTGACCCCGAACCGAGCTGGTTTTAGAGAGGGTGCTTTCCCTTTGGGTTTTCCGACCAAGCCTCTGCTCACGCTGCTCTTTTCATCTGGAATTCTCTCCTGCCTCCTCTAACCCTCCTTGGCCTCTTACCCCAGGCTAGAAACTCTTCCCTGACTCAGCAGCCGAATGGGCTCTCTCCTCCCTGGATCCCCAAGACCCCGCGGTCTTTGGGCCACAGAAACTGGGCCTGGGGGTCCCAACACCCAGATGACACCCCCCCACACCTGACAGCTCTGTCCCCAAAAGTCACGTCATCTCCCAGAGCCACAAGCAGCCACGGGGCTGCAGGAGGAGAGTGACACCCTGTCCCCCACAGACCCCCTCTAGGGACAGCACAAACTTTGCAGAGCTTTGGGGATGCTGTTAATAACGGTGACCAGAACCCCGTTCTTGCCAGCTAAGCCCGTCACCCCAGAGAGAGAGGCCTGCTCTGGCCACCTCTATGGCAGCCCTCTCCTCCTGGCCCCCATCCCAGCTCCCTGCTTCATCACTGGCTCACCTGCTTTTTTCAGGGTCCCCCCTTCATACATCCGCTTCACAGATAAGGGCTTTTGTGTGTGCTGACCACGGCTTTGCCCTTACTTAGCACCTGGAACAGTCTGGCACAAAGCAGGTGCTCGCCAACGCGTGAAGGAAGGAAGGGACGAACACGGCCACTGTATGTGCGTGGGGCCCTTCCTGAGCCCTCCCAGAAACCAGGCCCGGCCTGAGGGCATGGGGCTCGGCTGCAAGGTCATGGGTACATTCACGGCTTGCCCCCCCCCCCCCCCCTTCTCCCTCCCCCCATTCATTCACTCGTGCTGCACCCCCTGACCCCGGGCACCCCCCAACACCAGTCCTGCACTGGGCTCTTAAATGTCCCAGGTTCCAGAATGCCCTCAAGTGGGGACCCTGGAGCTCCCATCCCAAGGGGCGAGGAGACACAGGCCTACCCACAGGCTCTTAAATAATCACTCACAGCCCCAGCGGAGGTGGCCTGGGCCCTCCTTACCCTCCAGAGCGGGTGGGATTCATGCAAGTACTGGGAGGCATGCAGGGCTCTCCCGTGATGACAAGGCAGCTGAGCACTGTGCCCCAAGGTAGAGGCTCCCACTGGGAGGTAAGGAGGCCTCCTGGGAGGTCTGCCTTGCCAGACGCCACCCCCTGCCCACTCTTCCAGGAAGTCAGCCCCTGCGGGAACCCGGGCTATCACTCATTCACCAAGTACTCTAAGGCCCTCCTCTGAGCCAGGCCCTATGGGGCCCATACTGGGGACACGGAGGAATCGGACATGGTGTCCAGCTGGAGGGCACCCCAAGAGACACATTGAGAGGCATGAGAGGCTGGGGGGGGGCAGGTGTGCGGAGTGTCAGGCGCCAGGTGCCAGGTGCCAGGTTAGGAGCTGGGCTTTGTTCAGAGAGCCACGAAGTGACTCAGTCTTACCTGTGGGTGAAAGGCTCAGGGAGGGCATGGCTAGGCCCAGGCTAGGAGGGACGAGCAGGGAAGAAGAGATGGGGTGGGCGGGGTGTGTGTGCCCCCTGCCTGATGGTGACTGAGATTGCTGCCTGGGGAGGGGGTCTTAAGCCATCATGGACCCCTGACATCTTTAGTGCCCAGAGGGCAGGATCCCTGAAGAGGCTATGCGCAGCCTGTAGGTGGGGAGGGTCTCAGGATCTCCAGTAGAGAAAGGACTCCATTGTGGAGAGCTCAGCTTCAGTGTCTGGCTGAGCCTCTGGCCTCCCTGAGCTTCCCGATCTGGGCTCTGCTGCCCTCCAGCAGGCTGAGCTGGGATGGGAGGTCACTGAGGGTGGCCGCCGGGACCTTGGCAAACAGGAAATGCCAACTCACCCTTCGGGTCGGCTCCAGTGCCCAAAGCTCCCCTTGGCCTGTCTAACCTCAGGCCTGAGCCTCTCCTTCCTGCTCCAGCTCCTCCCACCCCAGGCCTCCCAGTCTGGCTGCCCTCACCGGCCCCACGTGCCAGGCCTTCTCCTCCGGTGGTCTAGAAGCCAAGCTGCTAGGAGCCTTGAGCCCACTTCAGCAGCCACTTATCACACGTTCATTCAGTAAAGCTGCATTTTACACCGTGTGCCAGGCCCTGGGTCTACGGCTCTAGGCTGAGTGCTGGGGTGCCGGCAGGCTGTTGGGGAGACTGCACAAACAGGCCTGCCAAGCTCGGGTGGCAGCCCTGTGACAGAAAAGCCCGGGCTGGGTGAGCCCAGAGGAGGCCTCTCACCAGTCCAAAGGTCAGGTTCCAGAAGCAGCTTCCAGAAGGCTGGCTGCAGGGTCTGTGGTACAGTCAGGCATGGCCAGAGGGACTGCCCCTCCCCGTCCTTGGCCTCCTTTCTGGCCCACTCCAGAGCTTTTGCCCATCAAGTCTAGATCCTCTCCATCCCCAGTGACCGCCTACCTCAGAGCCTCAGTTTTCCTGATGTACAGAATGGACCCCAGGAGTCATTCAGTCAACTGGGTAAATATTTACATAAGAGGTGCTCCCCTACCTACTATTCTCCTCCCCTCTATCTGCTGAGACACAGTCCTAGCTGCCCTGACCATTTTCCTATCCCAAGTGAAGCCTGTGGGCAGCTTCCAATCACTGCCCAGTAAAAGCCCAGGATTCTAGAAGCACCTGGAGCCAAGCATTAGTGGGTGAGGGCTGCTGGGTCATTGGTTGCAACTTTAATAATGGAGTTTATGGAAGGTCTTCTAGTCAGCAATAATGTGCATAATTTCTGTAACTTCATCAGTGCCGCCAACCTGAGCTGTCCTGGGAGGCATGCAGGCAAGCGAAGATGAGGGTTAGGGAATGCTATATGATGCCTTTGTACAAAACAGAGAAAGACACCCCAGATGCCAGTCTGCACAGCTTAGCTGGATTTCTGCCAGGAACCCTTGTGCAATGTACAACCCATACAACTGTGCCCTTTGTCCCTAGGTTCAGGTGAGTGTCAGCATGGAGGCCGTTCCCCAAACAGGTCACTCCTGCTTTTCAGACCACTCAAGCCAGGTGTGAGAACTTCCTGAAACAAAATGCAAAGTGTGTGTGTATGTGGGTACACAGGCACACTTTATCTGAAGACAATACAGAACTTTTTTTTTTTTTTCCCCAATTCCCCAAGGGTTCAGAGTTCGTGGAGTCTAGACTTGAATCTGGACCCAGGGTCTAGAATAAAGAGGGGTCTCGCTAGAGCCTGGGAAGGGGTTTGAATGTGTTCAGAAACACAAACATTTGTCATTCCATTTCTCAAAAATTGGACTTAAGATTCTACTTTTTTTAAAGGATTTCATCCTTTTTGGGGGGGTTGCTGAGGAAGAGGAATGGAGGGAGAAAGAGAGAGAATCTTAAGCAGGCTCCACACCCAGATCAGAGCCCAAGTCTGAGATCATGACCTGAGCTGAAATCAAGAGTCAGACGCTTAACTGACTGAGCCATCCAGGCGCCCCTGGACTTAAGATTCTGAGCAGCAAAACCACACAGGCTTGAAAAGGGGATGATTCCTGGGCCCCACCCTTTAAGATCCATAAACGAACTTGCCCCTGATACAAAGTCCAAAGTTGATGAAGCTCTGATTTAATACTATCTTCTTGTTGGCTCTGCTGTAGGCTGTATTTTTTTTGGGGGGGTGTTGGTGGGGAATAACGTATTTACCCCAAAGTCCATCAAAACTCCACAAAGGATATCCATGGATAACTGTGTAACTGATTTCATGACTTCAGCTCCCTTTTCGTCGTTGGAGTGCTGTAGGGGTAGAGCTGTGGAGGTTTCATCTAGTCCACCCCCTCAAGCCAGGGAAGGGCTCGGGGGAGTGTTCCACAAAGGAGAAGTCAGATATCTGGGCCTCCCAGGAGTCTCTGGCCCAGTGTGCTGAGCAGCCCTCACCAGCTCATTTCTGTTTCTCGCCTGCCTCCTAGGGCCAGCCCCAGGGCTCCATCTGGCCAACACAGTGGGCCATTCACCAAAGGCACACACCAAACCAGGCTCCTCTGGCTTGGGGTCCAGGCCAGACACTCACCCCACGGCCTGGCCTTGGACACAAGCTCTTCTGTGTCTGGAAGTGAAGGAGCATCTGTCTCCCTTTCTCCCAAGTCCCAGCATCCAGCACTGGGCCTGCCAAGGAGGCCTTCGGGGCAGCCTGATGAATGGATTCATTCAACAATACAAATTGAGCACCTACTGTGTGCCAGGCCGCAGGCAAACCCCCACAACCCCCACCCCACGGCGTTCTGTCTGGTGCGTGAGGAGGCGCAAATAAAGGTACGACTGCAAAGGAGACGAGCTGTTAAGCAGAACAGGGCAAGTGGTCTATAGGGAAAGCTTCCTGAGGAGGAGTGAGGAATGGGCCAGGAAGAGGACAGCGCGTAAGAATGATGGTCAGCCCCCGGGAAAGGTAGGTCACTAGGGACAGGTCGGCAGGGGTAGACCACCGAGTGCTGGCCCACTCGGGCCTCTCATTCTCAGACACCGGGGGAGCCAGAGAAAACTACAAGAGGCAGAGCCGCTGGCACGAGGCGCCCTTTGTCGGGGGCCGCCATCATGGCGCACTCACCCCCAAACCAAGCTTCCAGAGCTGCTGTTCCGGAAGCCCCGCCCTTTTCCAGCAGCGCGCGCCCGCGCCCGGCTTGTTAATCACGGGCCGTGCACGCCTGAGGAGTGACACGCCTCCCCCCGGTGCCCCTCCCACACGCCTTAGCCCCGCCCGTTTCCGGGGCCGGGCGGGGCTCCTGGGGCCGCCCCGCCCCTCAGCAGCGTGACGGCTAATCAGAGACGGCGGCCCGGGTTGGGGGCTGGGGCTCGTGCGAACACAAAAGGCAGGAAATACAAGGCGTCTCAGGCGCTGTAACCATGACTACCTGCGCCCTCGCGCCGCCCCGCGCCCTGTGGTGGGACCCGCCCTCGGACAATGAGAGCCGGATGCTAGAGATTGGCAGATATTCCGCCCGCACTGCGCTGGGCCGTCCCCCACCACGTGGCCGCGAGACCCTGGGCCTCCATTCCTTCGTCATTGAAATGGGGTCACACTCTGCCCAGGGCTGAACTACTCATTAATTTCAACACTTATTGAGCGCCAACAATGTTCAGGGGCTAGAGATCCACACCTGAACAAGACAGACTAAAAACAAAACATCCGGGGGCACCTGACTGGCTCAGTCGGTGGAGCATGCAACTCTTTCTTGATCTTGGGGTGGTGAGTTCCAGCCCCACGCTGTGGATAGAGTTTACTTTAAAAAAAAAAAAAAAAAAAAAAAGTGCAGCCTTGGGGTAGGAGTATACTGTGGGGAGGTGGGGAGAAGGAGGCAGCCAACAAGCAAAAACATAAAAAAGCAAAGTGTACAGGACATTAGAAGGTGACTATGTGCTTTGGAGAAGACACAGAGTAAGGAGAGTGGGAATGTGAGGGAGATGGTTTGTAGTTTTAAACAGGATGATCTGGTAGGTCTCATTAAGAGGTGACATTGAGAGAAAACTAAAGGGGAGCAGAAATCAGCTGCATGGCTATCTGTGGTGAGAGCCCTGGGTCAGAGCCAGAGCAAACAGCCAGTGCAAAGGCCCTAAGGCGTGATGTGTGAATGATGAAGAACAAGGAGGCCACCGTGTCCATAGCTGAGTGAACAAGGGGAGAAGAGAAGAGGCCTGAGGTGACAGCAAAAAGATCCAGGCCCCTTCAGGGCCTCAGCAGGTGCTCAGCCTTCTCAGTATTTGCTCCTTTTCCCTCCTCACCTTCTTCCTTTCATGGTGTCCTTTCCTCCTCCTTCTTCTTCCTCTTCTCGTGCCTCCTCTCCTCCTCCCCAGACTAGGAGACATTCCCTCTTCAGCATAGGCTGGAAGGACCCGGGTCACTGGTCTGGGCAACAAACCTGGCTCTAGGGGTGAAGGCAGAGACAGGAGCCAAGAAGGCAGACTCCCTCAGTCTTTGCACAAGCTGTTACCTCTGCCTGGAATGCCCTTCCCATTTCTCAATCTGACAAACTATGGCCTTCGCCTTCAAGGGACAATCAAATGTCACCTCCTCCAGGAAGTCTGGGCTACCTGGCTCGGGAGGATGCCACTCCCCAGAGCTATCCTATCCTCCATACAGACCCGATCACAGCACTGACTGGCCTCTGCATGCAGCTCTCCCACCAGGGGTATTTGTCCTTTCTCTGCACGGGGTGAGAGGCAGGGGGCTGCTGCTAAGTGGCAGAAAGGCCAGCAGGAGAGCAACTGCCAATCATAAGGGGCTGGGAGACAAAATGCAGAGTGGACAGCCAATAGTTGGTGACCACGTTGTATGCCTTCTCGCTGTGTGGGAGGGCCAGTCCTGCCTTACCCCACCAGCCACAGGTGGGGCCTGGCACAGGCCTGGAGCCGGGGAGGTGGTGAGGAACAGAAACTCTCCAAAAACGGACAGCTGAAATGATGGAAGAGTGCTGAGCCTTCAGAGAAATGTATCCCCAACCCATCCCAGGCAAGGACAAAAACCTGCACAGACCAGGGCAAAGGGAAGCCAGCAAGTGCTGCTCAGTCTGCATATAGTTCCTTTCCTCTAGACACTGGCCTGCTTGCTTAAACACCTGTGCAGAGGCTTGGGAAGGAGAGTCTCCCCTGGACACCGGTGGTGTGTTTCTAAGAGAGACTTCCGACAGGTAGACTTGAAGGAAGCAGGGCAGGGTCCTTGAGTGCGCTCTGCCCCTTAACAGAACATGTGAGCCCCAGCCTCCTCTTTTATGAACAAGGACAATAAGGCCCACCGAGCAGGGATGTTATGCAAACGAAATGAGCCAATGGAGAAAAGCACTTACAACCATGGGAAGGACTCAGTAAAGGTTGACGCTGGTGGTTAAACAGACCAACAGAGTAACCCTAATGGGAAGCTTTGGAGTCTACAAAACCTATAGCCTGATGCGGAGCCACAGCTGGACTACATTCCCCAGCCTCCCTTGCAACTGGGCAGGTCACATGACTTGAATTCTAGCCAATGGAATGTGAGTAGGAGTGATGCACCCATTCCAGGCGTGGGGACTGTAGTGAGGTCACAGGGGAAGACTAGGGCCTTTCACCCCATGGAGGAAACCGTCCACCAACCGGAAACTCGCTATCCTCACGCATGGAGAATAAACTTCTAGAAATATTAGGGTTTGTCTGTTACTGCAACTAGCCTTCTCCTAACTAGCACAGGGATCCACTTACCCATTGCTCATTTACTCATTCAGTAAATATTTTTGAGGGCCCGTATGCCCCATATTGGGTGCTAGGGATACAGAGGGGGTGAATCCTGACCTTGTGGAGCCTACTTAGTGTGCAGAAGAATGCTGTCCTTAGTAAATACTAAGGGCAGTGGTGGTGGAACATGGAGGCTTCCCCGAGATGGGATCTAAGAGAGAGAGAGAGAAGGGAGGATAGAGCTCCAAGTAGACCGGTAGTGATGAAGGTCTTGCAGGTGTGAGGGAACACGGGCCACTTCCTGGAACCAAGAGGAGGAGGAAAGATTGAGCCTCAAATGATCTGTCTTCATCGTGGCTCCCTTCTAAGTGTCAGTATTCTCATCTTTAAAATGGAGGCCGCACTAATAATACTCTCACGGGGCATCTCTGGATCCCAGAGGAGAAAACACCACTGGCAAGGGGCTGCTGGGTGCTTGTGCATTCCAGATATTACCCAGAGTGGGCAGAAAGGCCTCTGCCTGATGCCTGGGGGCAGGGGAGGTCAGCTCAGAAGGTGAGCAGGGCTGTCTCTGGGGCTCAGGAGGCAGGAGCGGGGAGGGAGAATTGCTGCTATTAAGGCTTCTGCCACGCGGGCTAAATATTAAGGATCGTCTCCAGCCGAGAGAGCCATTAGGCAGCAGCGGAAGTGCTGACTCTCTGGGGAGGCGGGCAGGACCGTCCCTGGAGGCAGCTCAGCGAGCTGGTGCTAAGAGCAGGAACTCTCCACTGACGGGCAGATGCTGGCTGCCGTTCAACCTCTTTATGGACAGGGACAGTGGAGATGGGCACTGCAGGATTTGCGGAGAGGTCCAGGAGGCCCCCAGTGGGCTGATGTGTTGGACATTTCCCTAATGCTTGATGCCAGCCTGTCTGCTGTCTCCAGAGGTCAGAAGCAGGAAAAGACATACCAGATCTAGAAAGTATGCCCGTCACCAGGTACCTAAAAGGAGACAGGCAGGCAAGGGTGCCCCTTGCAGTGGGACGCTGCCCCAACTCACATACCTGCTGTGGCTTCCCAGCTCTCTGCCGCCAGCATTCAAGGCTCTCCATGACTCAAGCCCCCCTCTGCTCACTCTAGCATTACACACCTTCGTGCCCCAGCAGCTCCCACTGCTGTGTTTTTTGCCTTTGCTGTTTCTTCTGCCAGGGACGCCAGACTCACCTCCCATTCCCTAACATCTCTTCTCTCATGTTTTAAGAACCACTTGGAGTTCTAATCCTGGCTGAGTGAGTTGGCCAAGCAACCTCCCCTCTGATACTTAGCTTACTCATCGAGAACATGCGGAAGCTATTTCCTACCTCACAGGGTTGCTGGTGCAAATGAAACACGACAACGTATGTGAAAAGCACCTAATGGCATGTGGCGCAAAGCAGTTATTTAAAAAGCAGACCAAAAAAAAAAACCAAAAAACAAACAAACAAAAAAAACCCAAACCTAAAAGCACTTAGCAATAGTACCTCCTCCAGGAAGGCTTCCCTGACCACACAGCCCGGTTTAGGTTAGGTACCTTCCCGTTGGTCCCTACCTTCCTGGGCAACCCGTGGCTTGACACCACACAGTACAGTCATGACTTATCTGGGCATCTGTCTATAGCCCTACTAGACTATGAACACCTTGAGGTCAGGGACGTTCCTGGTGGATGGCAGGCCACACGGTCAGTGTTGGATGAGAGGGTAAAAAAAGGGTGGATGGCACTGGCCCAACCTCAGACTTCTCATGTATCCCAAGAGCTAAAAACGTAAGCTTGATATACCCCCTGGGAGGTGAGAGGATAGAGTCTCAAATGCCCTGGAACCCCAAGATTCTCAGCCTCTGTGTCCAGGACCACCTTGCCAGGACAGTGCTCGGTCAGCCGCCCTCCAGCTCTGCCCACAGCAGTCCTGACCTCAGCCCAGGCTCCCATCTCCATCCCAGGCTGCTGCTAATGGCAGCTTCCAGGGATGGGGACAAGCCTACTCCTCCCTCATCCTCTGCCAAGCCGTCGGTCAACCAGTGGCCTAGTGCCAAGCAGCCAGCCTGAGCTCAGAGCTGGCTGGAGAGGGGGTGATAAACCATCCCAGGTGGCCCCAGGGGCTCAGAGAGGCGAGGTGTGGGGGATCCGTGAGCTGTCTCTATTTCTTCTAGAAACCTCAGGGGTACTGTGCATTTACCCAAACAAGGCCACAGTGACACAAATCTAGCAGTCCCCCTGCTCTGGGCCAGAAGGCTGTCAGCTCGAGGCCCTGCTGGCTATCTCCCCCACCCAAAGCTCAGATAGGCAGTTATGGATGTCTTTGATTAATAAGAAATGGGGGCAATGAATTAATCATTATGTAATAAATGCAGTTTGTTTGGCAGCCATATCTTTCAAAAAACATGGCTTGTGTGTGAGAGAAATAATGAAGGGGTCCCTCGATAAACACATATGGCACTCTGGGGGAGGGTACAGTTTTTGCCCCAGGAGCCCTGTACTTGAGGAGAGGCGGTGACAGCCACCGGCATCTAGGGGGTGGAGGAAGCACCATAAGTCCACAGAGCGACAGAGGCAGGCAGGCAGGGCAAGTGGCAGCAGGTGGGTGGAAATCGGGCAGAGAACGGTGGTGGCTTGTTTTAAACCCCTCAGGGCGGGGGTCCTGGGCTCAGCCACGTTCTCCACCCTCCTGGCCAGCGCCAGGGACAAGCCCGGCGGCTTCCCTCGTCCTGGGTCGGCTGCCCGCCTCTCTCTGAAAGAAGAGGCATGAACAGATGTTTCCTTGAATCGGGAAAATAACGTTGGCTCCCAGATGGGCTGCGTCGCGGAAGCGCGTCCTCTCCCTCCCTCCCTTTGTGACAAGGTCTTTCTTTCTGGGGAGCAGC
Organism: Enhydra lutris kenyoni; assembly: GCF_002288905.1. NCBI lineage: Eukaryota > Metazoa > Chordata > Mammalia > Carnivora > Mustelidae > Enhydra > Enhydra lutris. The sequence goes on along the minus strand of NW_019154181.1, from coordinate 1,126,622 downwards.
TGAGCGTCAGAGGGTGGTGGGTGGCGGCAGTGGCACCAGCGGGGCATCTGCCGGCTCGGTCATCACCCGCGTCCCTGGAGGAGGACTTGGAAAGCACAAAGGCCTCCGCCCGCTGCTGTCTGCAGCGTGGGTCTGCCAGGTGCCGGTGGAGGGCATGTTGCCCGGAAAGGGGGAATGGGGGGCCGGAGGGCCAGGCGCTCCCGGAGCTGGGAGCCTGCCGCGGCCGGGGCGGGGAGGAAGGCGGCGCCAGCCCGCGGCCCCACGCCGCGCCCGCCCACGTCAGGAGCCGCGCACGGTCCATTCCGGGTCCTCGCCCCAGACCCCGCCCTCCCCACCCGCGTCCAATCGCCGGCGGCACAGCCGCTCCCACCCCCGCCGCCGGGCCCGCCCTCCCGCCCTCCCTACGGCCACGTCCCGGCCACCAGCGCTGCTCCGCGGCGCCCCGGACCACCGCAAGCGCCTCCAGGGGGGGCTCCCTGACCCCCTCACCCTCCTGCAAGCTCTGCCGGAGGGCGGCCGCTTTCAGACACACACACCGGACCAGGTCACTTCCCTGCTTCAAAGCCTTTGGCGGCTCCCATGACTTCCAGAAGAAAGCCGAGGCTCCGGCCCCGGCATCCAAGGCCCCGCGCCCCCCCGCGCCCCGTCCCCAGCACACACACACTGCGCGCCGTCGCCAAGCTCTCACGGGTGGCTTCGCACGGAGGGGCCGAGCCAGGCAGTCCTGCCGGGATCCCAAAGCCCGCGTGTCGCCGGCCACCTCCCTCCCTCTCCCCGAGGGCTCTTCCCGCTCCCCTCTGTTTTTCTCTACCTAAACACTTCCAAGCGTTTGTGCAGGCCCAGTTCAAACCCCGCGGCCCTACCAAGCCCTTCCCGCTCCCCCACCCGACCCCACCCCCCACCCACAGTGAGCTCCTGCCTTTGTGCACCCCCTCTTACCTCATCTCCTTACAGCGGGCTCCCCATCAAAGGCTAATTTATCAGGTTCCAATCAGTCTCCCCAACAGGGCCCAGAGCGCCCCCTAAAGGCAGAGCCGGGGTCCGAGCCGTCTCTAAATCCTCAGGGTTCCACACACAGTAGGCTCGCTATGAAGATTTAAGTGTGTGAGTGTGCACAAATGCGCGCGCGCGCACACACACACAATCCAAAGGCGCACATTAGATAAGGAAAAGTACTGGCCTCCAAGGAACCTCTGTGCTGAGCAACTCTGACCGATTCATGTACCTCCACTACTTCCTTTTCTACTTAACAACCATCACGTTTCGTCTTTTGTAATTGAAAAACTATTTGGAATGAAAACCATACCAAGGCCACCCTTGGGAAATCACCTGGTAAGGACCCAGTTCTGTACAGGGGCTCACCTCCCTGGCTACCACTACTCATGGCCACCCTGGGTGTGCCAAGATGATCAGGCCCAGTTTACAGAACAGCCAACAGAGGCTCAGTGCAGGGAAGGTCACCCAGGGCAGAGGGGCTGATATTTGAACCATGGGGAACCTGAAACCCACAATACTCCAGACTGCAACTGGGTCCCCCCTCAAGACAAGTTGGCTATCAGTGAGAAAGGAGGTGATCCTGGCAGTCCCAACGGGACCCCAAAGTCAGCACAGACACAAGCATCACCATTCACAAAGTCACTAGTGTCTGTAAGCAAAGTCTCTTCAGCATTCACTGTATGCCAAGAACTGTGCAGGGGACACAAAGGTGACCTATGTCACCGCCCAAACCAGAATCTTAGGAAGCAACATCTCCTGCTGGTCCCCTCCCCATCCTGAGCCCAGCAGCTCTCCCACTGCCCAGCTGCAAAAAGGACCAGGCCCTGGCCACCCTAAAAGATGTCCCTGATATTGCTATGCCTTGTATTGGTTCCCGGTCCAGGCTGGCACACAGCGGTCCCCAAGGGGTTTATTAGAGTTCTAATTCTGGACCACCCCCAGGGACTGTGATTTGGGCAGGCCCAGGGAAGGTATGCTGGGCATTTCTGCGTGTCTCTTCCCAAGCGCCCACCCAGATGAGCCCCAGGACGCTCCCACGTCTGCTGGCTGAAGTAGGGCACACGGTGCTTGGGACATGGATGTGGGGCAGGGAGGGGCGGGGAGGGTGCCTCCATGCCTCCACACTGGGGTCAGCCCCAGAAAGGATGCTGTGTGTGAGATCTGCTTGCCAACATGCCCTGGCATTTCCAGTGGTATAAATCAGTCTGACAGTACCCAGGTGCTGGCAGTGATGGGCTGCTGAGGGGCGGGGCAGCTGGGCTCCTGAGGTTGTTGCTGGCGGGGCGGGAAGAGGCTCCTCACCCCGCTGGAACCGTGGGGGTCCCTGGTACACAGAAGGGGTACGAGAGATGTTTGGGGCATGGAACCGAGTCCAGATTTGTCCCAAATCACAAAGGCTACCATTGATCACATGCCCACCTGTGGTACGTATTCTGCCTACACAAGCTTGTTTAAAACTGGGACTGGAATGAAGGTATCTGTAACAGCAAAAAAACACTGTCCCCATGTCCACCCTGCAGAGACAGGGCACTTACGTGAGGCCCTACTGTGTGCTTCCTGTGGCCCAGGCTGGGGAGCGGGCCAGGGGAGGACTGACTATAGAACACAGTGTGTGGATGGGTCCTCCTGGAGGAAATCACAAAGTGGACCTAAGGCACAGAATTCCCAGGGAAAGGAGCAAGGGCTGGCTAAAGGATGGGGCCCCTGCCTCTGACTCTGGGGACTCGGACATGGAGCTGTGGGGACCTGAAGTTCCAACTTTACACCCTTCTGTTTTGTCGTAAAAAAATAAATAAAATGGGGTGCCTGGGTGGCTCAGTGGGTTAAGCCTCTGCCTTCGGCTCAGGTCATGATCCCAGGGTCCTGGGATCGAGCCCCGCATCAGGCTCTCTGCTTAGCAGGGAGCCTGCCTCCACCTCTCTCTCTCTGCCTGCCTCTCTGCCTGTCAAAGAAATAAATAAAATCTTTAAAAAATAAAATAAAATAAACACATATTTTTAAAAAGATTATTTTTGGCAAGTTTCCAGTCAATTCAGCGCCAGGGGTGGTTGTGGGTGGTGGGGGGAGGCTGGGGAGCTGCAAGTGGTACAGGGTTGGTAAGTCCTTCCAGATAGGTGACTTCAGACTCCGGAGAGCACAGATTTCATCCGTGCACTCATGCGTTCATTCATTCGACAAAGATCCAACCCTCTGAGCATCCTGCCAGCTACCCCAGGCCTCAGCAATAAGAATTCATGCATTCATTCATGCCACAAATATTTATTAAGTGTCTGCTATGAGTCTTGGGGCCTTGGTGGTGAGCCTGGAACCATGGCTGGAGGACGGGCTGGGGGTGGACAGCCCACAGCACTGCCTGCCATCTGCCCCAGGGTCCCCGTACAGAGTCACTTTTGGCCACAGGAGCCCATCCCTTAGCCCCGAGCCGGCAGGCACCCAAGCTGGGAATTATGGTCTCTACTAAGAGACACTGACACGAAGCTGGTTACAGCCTTTTCAGCAAACGTAATTCCTTTTTATTAGAAAATTAAAGGGTAGGACCAGCTTGCCAAAAGCCAAAAGAGCTGAAATGTGCTTTCCTAAGATATGCAGCGTCTGATAAAACGGATTTGCTTGTCTCTCTCCTTTTCCACCGTCATCTCCCCTTGGCCAGCCTCGCTTCCATTCACGCCCCTTCTATTGGCACCGCAGCGATGGCCGTGAGCTTGGTGGAGGCCAGCAGGCCCAGCACCCGGGGAAGGGATGTGGGGAGCGTGCCTTTGTTTCCCTGGCACAGGACAGGGACCGGGTGCTCCACGCTGGGCCCTACTCCCCAGTTTTAAGCCTTTTTAGAATCACCTTGGGGATTCTCTAGCTTTCCCGAGATATGAAGGCTGCCCAAGGCCTCTGCTAAGCTGAGGATGTCAGGAGGGAAAAGCAGGAACAATAATGGCCCGGGCTCCCAAGAAACGAGCTCATGCATCTGGGGACCCGGGAGCACGCGGCTCCAGACGGAGCAGCGGAGGGGCAGGGCAGGGCGCCGAGGAGAGGACCAGTCCCTCACTGCCCACACAAAAAGCAACTATTCAAAACCACCCAGGGAGTTCTCTCTTATTGAAAAGTCCTTGATTCTTCCCTTTCTGCGGCAGAACTCGTGAACAAGGGCCCCATCTTATTAATGGGGTGGTGGAGGGGCCCGGGAGGGAGGGTCCTGTCTTGCACAGGAAGGTAGCCAAGCCCGCCCCACGGAGCCGGATTTTCTTCCCACTAATCTCTCTTTCTCTTTTTCCCTTTCTCCTTTTTTTCCCCCCCTCTGCTTCCTGGCTTGGAAGGGACCTCAGAGGGTGGTGGGAGAACGGGAGTGACATGTGTGAGTGCATAAAAGTGTGTGTATGTGTGAGAGCGTGTGTGCCTGTATGTGTGTGTGTCCACCATGTTGAATACTAAAATGACCACCAGGCTCTTGATGTTCTAGCGGGGTAGCGAGAAATCCGGTCTCAGGTGTGTCGGCCCCTACCCTAACCTTAAGCATGTACCCCCCCACACACCCTGGTCTCCCTCTCTCCCTATTCAAGGGCAAATCCGTTCTCTGCACTCCTTCCTTAAGTAACAAAAGGCAGAGATAAAGTTCCCTTTCACCTGCTCTGACTGAAGCTTTGGCTTTGGCACATCTCCTAGAGGCTGCTTTGTTCTGAGCAGAAAAACCAAGAGAGAGGGTCTGCCCTGAGGCCTGCCAAGGTGGGCCAAGGGTTGGGGGGTCAGAAATAAATCCCAGAGCACTGTGCCGCAGGCCTGCGCTGCCCAAACCTCTCTTCCCTGGGAGCTGTGCTCTGCAGTTGCCGGTTCGAATCCCAGCCCAGCCCAGGCAGCCCCGCGTAAGTCCTTCCACTCTCTGGAGGCAGGGGTGGGGGTGGGAGGCGGTTCCTGGCAGACGTGACACAGTGTAGGTCCCTCTCCAGGCTGGCCATCTCCAAGGCTGAGAAGGGGTGGATGTGGAGCATCACGGGGGATAGTGGCCCCAATTTTCCAGGGCAGCCATGTTAGGGCTCAGAACCTCGGGAAGGTGTTGCAGAGGAAGAAAGCACAGCACTGGTACTTGGGACCTCCAGGGTTTCTCTGGATGGAGGAGGGGATGGGAGCCGCTGGCCACAGGACTACAAAGGTATGCATTTCTGTGTCTGCGCGCTCTCTTTGCTCCTAAACACGGAGGTCCCTGAGGGTCTCCCAAGGCTCTAGGTGGACGCCAGAGCAGCACGGGGTCTGACCCATGCAGGTGAGTGATCCCAAGTCCTCTGGGATGCTTCCTGCTTCCCCCCAGTGGGTAAAGGGAGTTGTGTGTGACCGTAAGGTGACTCATGTCAGCTCTGCAGGCTCTGTGCACGTGGGGGAGGGGCTGCCCTCTCTCTGGACCCAGGGTGACAAGGTCAGCTCAGCAGCCGACTGATGGGGCTAGACTGGCGCCTGGGAGCCCCCTAGGTGGCCTCTGGGGTGCCCCCGCTGCTGCTCCCCTCCACTCCCTCTCCCCCACTGCCAGGAGAACCCAGCCCAGCTCCTGGCGGGTGGAGGCTTAAGGCCTCCAAATCCCCAAGCAGTGGGCCAAGGGAGGTCAGGGGAAGGGGCAGGTATTGGAGCTGCCTGGAGCTGAGCCAGAACAGAGCTCCCCAAGGGGGCCGTGGCCCAGGCAAGCGGCAGCCATTCTGCAGCTGGGTCAAGCTCAGGCTCCAGGGCCCTCCACCCCGACCCTTGCTGCCAGACTGTCTCTGCCATCCTCATCCCTCCCCCATCTCTCCCGGCGTCTGTCCTCCTCTCTCTCTAAGCAAAGGACTACGAATGCGGTGGCACCTTCTTCCCTTCCTCAGCTCCTGGAGCTGACTTGTCCCTTCCACGCATCTGCTTGTGTCCTCTTCTCCTTGGAGGACAGCCACAGACCCCCGCCACCTCCATCCCCCCCACGGAAGATGGGCTGTGAGCTTTGCCATCGAGGGGTCAGGCGAGACGCAGGGACATGGACTTGCTGAGCAAGGCTCTCACCTCAGTGGGTTTTCTAGAGAGCTCTTAATGGATGTGTGATGTCCAGTGTGCGCGCGTGGGAGCCACGTGAGTGGAAAAGGTAGCCACCTCCGCATCCCTCTCCCGGCCCTGTCCTTACTCCAAAAGCCCTTAGCCTCCCTTGAAACAAAACCTGCCCGCCCAGGGGTGGAGGAGGCCCCGGGCGGGGAGCTCCCCTGACAGCCACTTCTGGGTGCCGGGAAAACACAGTGTCAGTCCCAACATGGATGACAGCGCTGCCATTCCCTGGGCTCCTACTGCTCACAGAGGGCCGGCCTGGCCTGCTCAGGCTGAGGCACATTTCTTCGTAACCACAGTGAGCGGGGACAGCCTGGGCTTGGGGTCTTGAGCACCTGGCAGCTTCTTTCAGCCCTGAAAACGAGCTGACCACAAATCCCATTTCCCAGTTGGGAAAGACTGAGACCCTGAGGGCAAGCACCAGGGCCTGGGGGCGGGGACGGCCACAGCTGCTCCCTTGTGATGGGGCCTGTTTTGGCCTGAGTCTGGACAAATGTGGGCAGAAGCTGAAAGCCTGGACATTTAACCTGAGCACCTCAGAGCCGCTGCTCAGAAGCTCAAGGAGGGGTGGACCCTTAGCCTGTCTGGGGCCCATGGCTTCCCCGCCCCCCTGCTTCCTACTGCCCCCCTCTTCCACCAGCAGACAGGCCTCGGGCCTTGTGGGGTAGCAGGGACCACCCAGGTAGAGAGAGGAAGGGGGGGAGAGAGAGAGAGGGAGAGAGAGAGTGTATGTGTGTGTGTGTGTGTGTGTGTGTGTGTGCGTGCACGCGCGCGGTGACCCAGCACCCAGCCCGGATGCTCCGCCCGGCCTGACCGCAGCTGGGAAAACAGCCTCCTCAGCTGCCCCCACCAGCCACAGCCCACCCCACCCCACCAGGCCAGCTGCCTCACCCAGCCCTGAACCAGGAACTGGGCCTGCCGCCATCATGGCCTGCCCCGCCTGAGTCACAGCCCCCCAGGCCACCCCCTCAGATCCCTGCCAGATCTGGGAGGAGGCTGTGGCTCCCCACCACCCCGGCTGCCCACTCCCTCCTGCCACCCTGGCCCAGAATCAGTCAGCACAGGCGGCCCCCCATCGTACACCTGCCTCAGGCCAGCCGTCCTCTTCCTCTCGACCTTCTCCCCAGCATCAGGTGAAAGGTTCAGCTTTTTAACTGCAGTTTGCCATAACCAGCCCGAAGCAATGCCCCCCACCCCGGCCCCCGTCTCCCCAAGCGGCAGCTCTCCACCCCATGCCCACCACCAGAGTTTGGGGCCTGGAGGCTGGCATTGCCTCCCAGCTTCTGGGGGCAGGCAAGGGGGCACCCCACCCTCTCCCACCCCACCAGGCGCCCTCCCCTACCTCACACTTCTGAGGCAGGATCACTGAGGCTGAAATTTCAATTAAGGAAGAGAAATAATTACTCCGGGGCTCCAGGCCGGCTCAAGTGGCGACAGGCCTCTATGGCCACCTCCTTGGAGTTGGGGGGAGGTGGCCTGGCACACCTTCCACCGTACCCTCCCCCCCCACGATCAGCCTGGGCTAGAGCAGGAACCTTGGCCTTCACCCATGTTCAGCCTTGTACATGCCCACCCCCCCGTTTCCTTCTGTTGAAGCAAGGCCAACCTCAGGGCTGCTTTAAGGTGGGGGGGGGGGTGTCGGATACCGGCTCGAGAGAGGGAGGAGGTTCCTGGCAGAGCGGGCTGGGGAGCAAGCCTCAGATGGCTCCAAAGAAATTGAATTAAATTAAATTTAACCATTCAGTCACTGCCTATTCCTGCAGTGAGCCTGGAGGCTGCCAGGGCCCCACAAGGATGGGGGTGGGGACCCCAAGAACAGGACGGAGAGGGCTCTGGCCTCCCTTGGGGAGGATGACAGCACAAGGCTGGTGGGGAAGGGATTGTTCTGGAAAGGTCCTCAGAAGGTCTGCTCTGCCACTTACAGGAGGAGCGGGCCTGGGCAGGAGCCTCTCCTCTGGACCTCAGGCCCATCTCCTGTGAAACAAGGGTCACAGGTAGGTGGGTGTTCCTGGGCCCCATGAGAGATGCACCCCCATCTACTCCTCAAAAGGCAAACAGTCAGCTTTAGCAATGGCCCCCTCATCTCCAGGAAACATCACCTCCAGAAATATCCCATCTTCGGTCCCCCTCTGAGAATGACAAATTTCCTCTCCAGAAATGCTTGGTTCGAATCCAGAAATGTTCAGCTCCAGAACATTCCATCTCCAGAAATGTTCCATCTTATCTCGAGAAATCCTCTCTCATCTTCAGATATAATCCATCTCCACAAATGCCACTGCTCTGTATAAAGGCTCCATCTTAGCTCCAAGAATGTTCCACTTCCAGAAATATCACATCCCATCTCTAGAGATGTTCCATTTCAGCTCCAAAAATACCTCAAATCCAGAAATGCCCTATTTTATTCCCAGAAATACTCCTGCATCATCTTAAAAAACACTCCATTTCTAGAGGTACTACAGTTCATCTCTAGAAATAGTCCATTTCCAGAAACGTTTCATCTCTAGCAATGTCTGGAATCCAGAAAGGCTTCATCTTTACTCCAGAAAATGCCCTCCCCTATCTCCAGAAATGTTCACACCTCATCTCCCAAAATGTCACTTTGTCTTCAAAACTGTGCCGCCCCTTAAATGGTTTCCATCTCCTCTCTAGAAATGTTCGCATCCTGTCCCCAGAAGTGCCATGTCTCGTGTTCTCATGTTCTCAAAACATGCCATCTTTGGAGATGCCCACGGTAGCTCCAGAAAGGTCTCCCTGTCAGGGGAGACAGGGATTCAGAGACTCAGAAACCCACCTCCTGCAGGACTTTCCGGGGAGGGGCTGAGCAGTGACCAGGAGGCCACCTCTTGCTCTTTTGCTGTTGTCCCTATGGTCTCCTGAGATCCCTTAGCCACATGCTGGGCCTGCTCTTGTGCCCAGAGCAAGGATGAGGTCAAAAGCGGGGCCGGCAGGTGTCAAGTTCCCTGCCTGTAAGTGGAGGCGTGGGGTTTGGGGCAACTGGGAGCCCCGAGTGATGAGCAAAAGTGGTGATGGGGGTCTGGGGTGGGGAAAAACGGACCAGAACGGGGGGGCTCTGCATGCACCCCCACAGACACACCCTGGCCACAAACACATCCACCGGCCCAGGTGCATTCATGCGCATTTGATGGTGAACACCTGTGAAGTGCAGACACATGTGCCCCCCAGCCCACCTGCCTCGGCTCAGAGCCACGTGCACTGCACACTCTCTACACGGACATTCACACTCCGTGCTTGTGGCCCTCCCCACGTGAGTGCACGGCACACACACAAATGCACACAGATGACACAGACACACACGAGTTCAGCATCACACATATGCTGCGACACACTATCAACCTCATCCCTGCGCCCTGGGTCTCTCCAGGCCAAGTTCAAGGGGGCAGAAGCCCTTTGTCAGTCCCTCCAGTGAGTCTGGGTTGGCAAGACGGAACAGTCTTGGGGACTGCTGTGTGTCCAGCTGGGGGAGGGGGATGCCCCGTGCCAGGACTTGAGCTTAGAAAGGACTGCAAATGACAGGAAGGTACAGGCAGACGTCTGGCCTCTGCTCGCACACCTGTTAAGATGGGACACTCCTGGCCCCTTGAAGCATCCCAGGCCTCCTATGGACCACTCTAAATGACGCAAGTTCCTCTTTGGGTGGGACCCAAACCATGCGCTGTCACCTGTGTCCACACTGCTGCTTTCTGGAGTCCCAAAGCCCATGCCCTGCTGAGAATCTGCCTGGGGGGGTTCTCTTCTCTCTGCCCCCGGACAGGTAAGGAAGTAAGGGGCCTGGAGGTGGCCTAGTACCAGCACACACATGGGCATGCTCACATGCACACTCACACACGCAGGCACGGAACACACCTCCATGCCCCAAGCCCACACACAGGTACGGAGGAAGCAGCCCCTGGTCTGCAACCAGGTCTGTCCCTGATGCCTCTGTGGGCGGAAGGTCTTGGAACCTCTGGGTGTGTGGGAGAGGCAAGGGGCCCGGAATCCATGATCTCTACTCCCAGCAGCACTGGTAGCTCTGGTCTGCTCCCCCAGGACGGTAATTACCATTTCTTAAGCCTCCCGATTTAGAATCAGCTTCAATTAACTGAAACCTCCCAAGCCCCCTTTTGGGATCCTTCAGGACCAAGGGCAAATGCTGAACAGACCTTGAAGGTGCCTTTCGATCTGCCCTCAGCGTGGGCCCCTTTGCCTTACCACCTCGCCAACTGGCCAGCTCTTGCCTACAAACGGGCTCCCATGTCTGTCCCACCATCCCGCTCGCGCTCCCTTTGCGTCCTGGACACCGTTCCAGACCTCCTTCTCTAGGAACTGAGATGCTCACTCAAAAATGTGAGGGAATAAAAAAGGCCAAACAGTCCAGCATGATCTGAACAACACGTGGTCTCTGGGCACAAGATGGGAGAGCACTGGAGGCCTGGCCTCGGCGTGGGGAGGTGAGCACCCCCAACCACCCCCGCCCCACCCCCGCCGGCATCCCAGCTCCCAGGAGCAGCGGGCCTTCTGGAGAGGTCTGCATTGGTATTCTCTGTCCCTCACAGCCCAAATTACACCAGCTCTCCTGGGACCCTTTTATAGCACGTTGTCGCTTCAGCAAAAGGTTATGTACGAGCACATTGAAATCCCTCCCGCATATTAACTAAAAGAGCATTTTTTAAAATGCACAGGAAAAGGCAGCTCACCGAAGAGGCAGTTTTTAGAGCGTCTTAGATCAGAACGAGCCCCCGTGACCCGTCATCGAGCATCGGAGCCCTTGTCCAAATTCTGCCCTTGCTGGGACCCAGGACAGGTCACCTCACCTCTGTGCCCTCCGCTTTTCTCCGTCCAGTGAGAGGGAGGAGAAAAGGCCCCACGATGGTGCACTAGTCAGGGATGCTGCCAGGGCCCTCGGAGTGAATGGAATGAACGAATCACATTACGGAACCAAGACAGTCCAACTGGCCTCATGTTCAGGCTTCACCAAGCACGCAGGCAGCAGGCAAGGAAAGCTCCGTGTTTCTCAAGTATCCTGTGCCCTTTTGGACCTCCCTATCTTTCCCCAGGCAGTTCCTGCACCTGGGCCACCTTTTTTTTTTTTTTTTTTTTTTTCCCTTTTTCCCCTGCCTGGAGAATTTCTGGAAAACACCTTCAAGACACAGTTTGGAATCAGTCCCTCGGTTCTGACATTTTACGGATAAGGTTCAAAGACGGAATCCGCCCAAGAGCGGAGAAAGCCAGGACGCCGGGATTGGAACCGAGGGCTAGGCAGGGGGGCAACTCTGCCCCGAACTGGGCAGAAGGTGGCAGCCCGTGTCGGCTCTGTCTGCGGCCTCCTGTGGGCGTGCGGGTTTCTAGTTTCAGAGAAACAAAAAGTAGATTTTTTATGTGAAATCCCAAGTTGTATTTAAGACCCTGGGCGCAGCTGGGGCTAAGCGTCAGACTCTTGGTTTCGGCTCAGGTCGTGCGTGATCTCAGCGTCACGGAATCAAGCCCCGCGTCAAGCTCCGCGCTCAGTGTATAGTCTGTTTGAGATTCTCTCTCTCTCCCAAATAAATAAATAAATCTTTAAGACCCTGTGCTGGTCCAACAGCGCCCGTCTGAGGGTGTCACCAGCCAACAGTCTCTGGTCTGGGTTCCCAAGCCCCGGAGAAAGGGAGGTCTGGTCACAGAAAGGGGGGGCAGTGAAGGCGGAGTAGGGGGAGTTAGCGCAGGGGCAGAGCCTGGTCTTGGGCCTCTCTCCTGTCACACAGGGTTGATCCTCCCGCCCACCGTCCCCTAGCACGTGAGAGCTGAAGCCCCCCTCACACGGCAAAGGGCTCAGAAGGTCCTCCTGGGATGAACGACGGAGGGCGGGTGCAGAAATTCTTGACGGTTATTTACCTCTGCTGTCAGGATGTGCCCTACTGGCCAATCCAACGGTTCGGGCTACAAGGAACCCTAAGATTATCCGAGCCTTTTACAGATGAGGAGACGCCCTGGAGAAGAGCAGCTCTCGCCTGGCATCCCAGGGCGGGTGAGTAAGTGAACGACAGCGTCAGCCCGGGATGGCAGACTCCCTTCCGTCACTGCGGTGTGACCCATGATTCTCCTGCTCCTCCCACAGACAGAAGACCCCAAACACGGGGAGTATCAGGTAGGTTGCCAGAAGGTCTGCCCTGCTGGGTCCCCCACCAGAGAAATCCAGCAAGAAGGGCCATGCTCTGCATGGGCCTGGAGCCAGAGTTAACGGGCTGCTGCCTCCATTTCTTCATCGGTGAAATGGGGATGGCAGGACCTATGCCCCGCAGGAAGGGGTTGAAGACTGGAAATAATCAAGTGCTCAGGGCCCAGCACTGGGGAGGCCTCGCTGAGAAGCCGCACGGAGTCACAGGATTCCAGATATCACTCGGATCACCCTGGGCCCCGGGCCGCCCTCATCCCCCGAGCTTCTCCTCCTCCTGTCTTCTGTGGGGCTCCGGGTACCACTCCTCCCTCTCTGTGCCGAGCCTTCTTTTAGGGAATTACAATCTGTTGGGCTTTAATTACTGGTCCCCGAGGAGTTCCACCTCTTTCCCCAGCGAGAGGTAATAATCCCTCCCAGGGCTCAGACAGGCAGGACTTGGGGGAGCCGCTTGGAACCCAGGCAGGAGTCTGGAAGCAGGGTCATGCCCCAGCTTCCCTCAGGAGCAGGTCCAGGAATAGCTCCATGTAAGGAGGGCCGAGTCAGGCCCCACCACTCAGAATCAGAGGCCTCGGTTCTGAGGGGGGACACGGAGGCCCAGAAAGGCTCACGGCAGGCCGAAGCTCACACAGCCCCACGGTGGGGGTGGTGGGGGGCGCTTTTCTGATACTCCCTGCCTTTTCTCTTCATTGGCTCATTTTCTGCCTCAAGCCTGGGCTCCAGCTGTGCTCCCTGCCTCCAGGATAAAACCCTTCACGGCAGTCAAGGCCCCAGGCTCCTTTTCAGCCTCCACTCCTGCCTCTGTCTCCCACCCCTGACCTTCTAGATCTCTTCTGACTCTTTCATGCCTCCAGGCCTCCCAGCTCGCTGTCCAGCACTGCGGTCCCTTCTGTGGTCAAATGCTTCCCCCTCCAGACCCAGGGTCCATGTTCCCTTGGCTGGGAGGCCCACCCCCGACTCTCCAGGGCATGGCCTGAATGTGCCTCATCTGGGCCGTCGGCAAACGTCTGCTGAACGCTGAACGAAGGACTGAAGGAAATGAATCTCGACTTATAAACCAGATGCCCGTCAGGTGCCCGCTGCTGCCCCTCCCTGCTGAGCCCCGTCAATGGCAGCAGCTGTGGGAAGTCAGTCGTGCGTGTAGAAGACGGGTCAGGCTGACCTGTTCCCAGCCAGGCCGCGGCACCCCTGTGTGGGAGCTCTTGGCTCCCACACCCTCACTGCGAAGACCACTAACGAGGGCCAGGGCGAGCGTGGGTTGGGCACGAGGCTGGCACCGTGCATGCTTCTCAGGGCCCTGCGGACTGAGGTTCAAGGCTGGGCACAGCGGGCGGGTGTAGAGCCCCCTAGGCTCTATTCAGGTGACAGGCTCCAAGCAGGTGGCTGGGGCAGGGCTCACACTCGTGTGTGTGGATGCGCACACACGTGCATCTGAATTTGGCCACAGGTGGGTGGCTGGATTAGGTGACAAGAGGCACAAACCAGGAGGTGTGAAGTGAACATCTGAATCCTAGTTCCTAAGAAGGTGGGTGACAGGCACGCCGGGCTGCAGCCCCAGATGCCGCTCTGGCAGAGCTGAGCGGCTGCACCCCGCGAAGGCCAGATGGCCCCCTCATTAGCTCTGCCCATGGGCCCCGCGGGACTGAGAGGTTGCCGGCCCCTGCATTATGCAAACATGAGTTCAGCCTCTGATCACTCCCACAAGGTAATAGGTTTGCATTTTAAGCAGGGCTTTCAACGCTTTGACCCTGGGCTGTGACGAAAGGAGTCATTTCAAGCCCTGGGAAAGGGTTTTTGGGGAAAGCAGATATCCCAGGGGTCACGGTGCTCCTGGGAGGTGGCACCTTGCATGGTGACCTGCAGTGGGCACAGCCTCTATGTGCTTCAGCTCAAAGGGCTTTTGGGGGGATGAGGAACATCTGCCCGCCTCTCTTCCAATTGTGACTTTGGGAACAAGTGGCTGCTGAGTTTTTGGGTCCCATCTGCCTCATTCTAATGACATTATTTCTGGTCCCAGCACCCTCCCCTTGGACGAGGTCCCCCTAAGAATGTGAAACTTGGTCCAGGAGTACCATCCCCTCCCTCTCCCCAGACACTCTCTTTGAAATGCTTTTGGGGGGTTTCCTATGAAAGTCTTAGCTCCCTGGAGGTTTCTACTGAAATGACAGTCACCTCGACCCCAGGATGCCTCCCAGGAAGCATGGAAAGAGTACAGCATGTCTCTCTCCCAAGAAGCCAGCAAACCCAAGGCCCCTGCCGCATTAACACACAGGTGCCCTGAACGGACAGACGCACAGATGAACGCTGAGCGAGCCCCTCTGTGCGTCCCAATGCTGGCAGACGTTTGAACAAACTTGACCTGGTTTTCCTTACTCTTCTGGCAACCCTGTCAGGACAGAGCCATGACCCCCATGGCCCAAAGGAGAAACGAAGGCTCGAAGAAGAGGAAAAAGTCCCTGCTTGTGGCCCGTGCTCTCACGTGCTTTTGGGTGTGGATGGCCTAAAGCGGGGTGTCCTCCTCCCCGAGAAGCCTGGCCTGGGCGCACAGGGGTGTGTGGAGCAGGACAGGATAAGGCAGGGGGCCACCCTTTTGGACTGCTGGGTCTCCACACATGCAGAGCTAAACCAGTTCCCCCAAGCACCTATCACTTATGAACCAAGACAACACTTGATCCTGGGGCATCAGCTGAGGGTCCCTGGCTGATTACTACTACGGATACTTTCAATTCCCACAGCCTTCGCAAGGCTGACTGAAGGTGAGATAACTGAGTAAGGCAGAGTGTGACAAGGCCCAGATTTTTTTCCAGAAAGGTCTTGGTGGCACATATTCAGGAATATATGGGTACACAGTGGCCAGCTGCAGGCACTAAGGGGCACCTGTGGCTGGTCTGCTATGGAACTGTCAGCCACTTTATGGGGAACAGTGAGAGGGAGGGGAGGCGTCCCTGCCCAGGATGGCGAAGGTGACAGGAGCCAGACCAGAGTTGCCTAGGGCCAGCGAGTCATCTGGCTCCCCACGTGAACGGACACCACAGCCTTATGCCTTGTGCAGCTTGGACCTCAGGAAGGAACGATCTCAGGGGGGACAGGGAAGATAAGAAAGCCTGTCCTTGACATCTCAGGTCCCCAAGGTCCTGCAGAAGGAGGACTCATCATCATGGGAGTCGGGGGCAGCTGGGAACTAGGTAGCGGGGGATGGGGGGATCTGGGGCTTAGGGTCAAAGAACTGGGTCCAGCCTGGGGTCCCTAACTCCTGGCTCTGTGACATCAAGCATGTCACCACATACACTGACTTTCAGGATCCGTGCAAATGACAGGACCAGTGCCTGGCACATGAGTGGGGATCTATGGAGCCTGGTGGCTGCCAACCAGCCCCTGGGAACCCGATGGTGGTGGCGGCCTTTAAAATTCAAAAGAGAAGCTCCAATCTGCCTTGGGCATAGAGCCCCAACACCTGGCCACTCAGCCCCCCACCTTCCCCAGGTGTGCTCCCCTCCATGGGCTGCATCCTGCAGCCAGACCCTGCCCCAGTCTCCATCCTCTGGTCTCAGTCTCAGCCCTCCCGGCCAGGGGATGTAAGCAGGAATGGCTCAATCAGGATATAATCGTTTTTAATTAACGTGCGGATCATTTCACAGGCTGATCTCCTTGGAGACCAGAGGGAAGACGGTCTTTTAAGATTTTCTCTTGCCTCCCCCCCCTCCCCGGTTGAAGGCGGCCCCCCCCCTTCACCCACCCAGCCGCAACCTTGAAAGGAGCACAAAAGCCTGCTGCCTGGATCCCTCTTGGGGCCATTAGGGGGAAAGTGTGTGCTCACACACACATAAACACGCACGTGCCCAAGCTCAGGGGCGTGCTCTCCCCCCACCGGAAATGCACAAATGGGATCAGAAGCTCACAGACATACGCACACACCCACAGACGTGGCACACACAGGGATACACACAGATTGGCGCACACACACAGACAGACATGCATGCAGGCACACGTGCCCAAGTTGGAAGACACACAGGCCCCTTAAGAAATATACAAACAGGGTCCAAGACCCAAGGACAAGGGCACACGCGTGTGTGCACGCCTGCACACGCACACACCCAGGCTGGCAGGCAGACCAACCCCCACACAAACAGGCTCAGACACACATACACAGGCACACACGGATGTGTACGCATGTTCACGGATGCGTTCCAAAGCACAGACACACACTGCAGAAATGCCCAAATACCCCACACTCATGGGAGGGGTGTGCTTAACCTCCACAGCCAACTGGTGTCTGGCACTGGGAAACAGAAGGTCCCTGTCCTGGGATGGGAAGTGCAAGCCACCATCACCTTGCCCCCTAGAAGCACCCAGGGCCCCAGCCCCCTCCCTGGGGGTGCCCTGCCGCCTGCCCCACAGGGAAACCCAGGAACACAAGCCTCGGAGGTCTTGCCGCCCTGCCACCCACCTGGTCTGGATCCTTCCGTTCCAGAGCCTGGCCAGCCGCTGTTCCACTCAGCGCTCGCAAGAGCCCACTCTGGACATCCAGCCTTTCCTACCAGCCAGCGTGGGCTAGCCCTGACACCCGAACTGGGAGAACTGTCCCCCAGGCTCTCCAGCGCGCGGGGGGAGGGGGGGGGAAAGCTGTCCAGTGAGGGGTGGGGGTGAGCTCTCTCCTTTCTTCCTTTGCATTTTCTTCCCTCCTGACCTCCCCTCCCTCTTTTCTAATCCCTCCCTATCTTCTCTTCCTTCTCTCCTTCCTTCGGTTCCCCTTCCTCCCCAGGGGCCCTCCTGAGGTCAATCTAAGATCAGAATAAGTTTAAAGATGACCCTGATCCTTCCCCGCTCCCCCACGGTGGCTATCTGGGCCAATACCTGACCCACCGCCCCAAGCTCCTAAACAGACCCCAAGCTATGTCTTTGGAAAAGTAAACTGAGGCACAGGGGTAAGGGCACAGCCATGGGAT
Organism: Enhydra lutris kenyoni; assembly: GCF_002288905.1. Taxonomy (NCBI): domain Eukaryota; kingdom Metazoa; phylum Chordata; class Mammalia; order Carnivora; family Mustelidae; genus Enhydra; species Enhydra lutris. The sequence goes on along the minus strand of NW_019154181.1, from coordinate 1,109,486 downwards.
CCACGCTTTGGATCCTCAAATTGTTCTTCTGGAGAATGGGATGGCAAAGAGGAACGAAGGAGTTTTGAGGAGGGGCAACAGGGCGTCCACACTGGCCAACCACAGCCTAGTAATTTCGGCGGCCCGGGAATCCATGGACAGGGCCAGTGTGCGTGACACAGAAAGCATGTGACAGGTTTAAGAGCGTATCTGGTGCTCCAGCTGGCAATGCCAAGGGCAAGCTTGGTGCTTCTCCTCCCTTGGGGTCTCAGCCCCCTCCCCACCTGTGAAATGGCCAAGGTCAGCCTAAAGGATCCCTAGGAACTCTTCCTACAAACAGAAACCACAGTGGCAAGTCAGTAGCTGGTTCTTGGCTGCTGCAAGGCTTAGCAGCTGCTGTGTGACCTTGGGACTCACTTCCCCTCTCTGGGCCCCGGTTTCCTCCCCTGTCAAAGAAGGGGGCTCAGACAGGTGATTCACTGCCAAGGCTCTTTTCAGTTCTGACAGAAGGTTCTAGATTTGAGGAAGCAGAGCAGATAGTGCCCCACTTCTGGAAAAATGAGAAGCCCATTTCTTCCACTGCAGGCATGCCGGAGTCTTCAACATCGGCCACGTCATTTTGAGGAAATCAGCTCAAACATCACACAAAAAAGTGCTCTGTGCAAATACATTCGCTACCTCGTTCATCAGGAGCATCCCGAATGTTGAACAAAAGGGGACTATTAAGTAAATGATGGCACGTCCACCCGATTGGAAAAGCCCGAAGACATGAACCGGGGTGTTTATGCTGGTTACAAAACAGGAAAAGGCTCCTGTTTGCTAACGAAGAAAGCAGGATATACATCTGAATACAGAGAATGGCCACAAAGTCTTTAAAAAACAAACCAACTGCAGGAGTCGAAAAAGACTGTGAAGCACAACATCAAAATATTAACATTGTCATAGCCCGCTGACAGTAACCTTGTTTTTCTTTCTCTCTGTTTCAGGTTTTCTCTGAACCACATTTTAAAATGTATATATCGGGACAGTTTCTTTTTTTAAAATGTCTAAATGCCTCCAATTGAGAAACTTTCCCCTTTCTCGTTCATTCATTTATTCATTCATTCATCAGGGATTCATTCACTCCTGTGTTTGTCCAGCTAAAGCTGAGTGCCCGTCATGTGCCAGGCCCAACAGCTCTAAGATCCGCAGGGAACACTTCTCACCTGCAGGAAACAAATGCGTTTGTGTTGGGGGCTGGGGGAGGGGGAGACAACCCCACAAATAACTCTACACCAGGGCACTTGTCCCATAATGGGGCCCACTGAGGGAGCAGAAATCAATCTTGTCGCTTTCAGCCCTGCCTCCCCCTGGCCTCAGCCAGATCTGCCCTCAGCTGCTGGGGTCTTATAGTCTGGCCTATGGATCAGACACTCACCCTTAACTGCCAAGCCTCCAGCTGTGGGTGGTTAAGGGTGGGGGTGGAGGTGGGGAGCAGGGCAAAGTGTAGACCACCCCCTTCTCTGCCAGCCCAAGGGCGATTCCACTTCAAGTTCCCTAATCTGACCCCTAACCCGGTTCCCTGGCTGCTGTACCCTCCCTCCGCTCTGATTTCTGCTCCCTCCCCCCCCAAGGTCCCTAAGCAAGGCACCACCCAGCCAGGTCTTGTCCCGCTGTCTGCGGCTGCTGAGAAGGAAAGCACAGAGTATGGAATCTGCTAGCTCCTGTCAGCCAGTGTCACGCTGTTAGCACGTCAAAGGGTCCGACAGTGTGTCCCTGCTGTGTGGGGGCTGATAGATTTCTGGGGAGGGTTAACTCTTTATGTTCTTGGACCAAGCCACAGAACAGCCTGAAAACGGTCCGCCACCACCCCCCAAGGTGCCTCCTCTCTCCCCCCCGGAATTCCCTTTTTAAGTAGAGAGAAGGATTTCCTTCCCCTGCCTGGGTTGCCAGCTTGGGGGTCCCCCGGGCATGGCTCCCTACCCCGGGAAGAGAAAGAGGAGGCGCCCCCTTTAGCTCCCTCCCACGCTCGCCTGGGAATACAATTAAGGCAGATTTCCATTGACTCTTCTCGGCCCCCACTCCTGTTCCAACTAGCCCTTCACCCGTTCCACATTTCCTCCCCCCCCTCCCCGCAAAGGAGCAAAAGGATTTTAGGCGCTTAGAGTGCCGAGAAGCTTCTGACCCTGCGACCCCTACTTGGCGTTGAGCAGCACCCCCCGCCCCAGGACTGCGGTCCCCAGAAAAATCTCCGGTCTAGCAATCCCCTCCTATGGCCCCAGTGGGAAAAGGAGAAGTTCCCACCACTCCCCTCCCCCTTTCTATCCCTCCCCCCACCCCTGAGGGAGGGGGCGAAGCGTCCGGATCTCCGGGTCACGGGAGCAGCGTCTGCTGTGGATCGCAGGAGACAAACACTCCGTCACACACACACACATCACCCTCGGGATCACCTCTGAAGCCCGCATTGTACAGGAGGGGAGGAGGCCGAGTTGCGGGGAGGAGGCTGAGGTTGGGGGGGGCCCTCCGACGTGCCTGAAGTCACCAGCCAATCAGCAAGCCCAAGAGGCGCTAGAATCCACGACCCCCGGCCGAGAACCCCACCTTGCCCCCGCCCCCTCCCCCGCACAGCGCCATCCGACGTCAACGTCTCTAACCCAAACAAGCCCCTCCCCCAAGAAGTCCTCCCTCCCTTTCCGCTGCTCTGGGTCAGCAACCCCTAGAGAGACCCAGCTACGACCCCCACCCCCGACGGCAAGGCGCGAGATTTCATTGTCAGCCCGGCCACTCCGGCGCGCGTGAGGCGGGGGTGCAGGGCAGGGGGGCCGTGTGGCAGGCTATGGCGCGGGGACTGGGGAGGGGGCTCCAAGGGAAGTGTTTGAAGCTGCTCCTCCAGCTCTGTCCAGATCCGGAAGCTGCCGGGGGAGGGAGGAAGGCGGGGGTGGGGAGAGCGCGACCTTAAGCGCTCGCAGGCGGCGAGGAGGGGCCGCGGCGGCCGGAGGAAGCGCCTGGAGGCGTCGGGGGCACCGAGTCCCCGGGGAGGCAGCGCTCTCGGGAAGTTTCCCACCGGTTGCCCGGAGCAGGACAGGGTGCGCAGACGGCCCTCCCCGGTCTGACCGGCTCCAGCGCGCAGATTGCGAACTTGAGCAAAACTCCTTCCGTCACCGGCGTCCCTCACCTTCCCATCAGCGGCCACCAACCCCGCCATCTCAGCCCCCTGCCTTCCACCAGTGCCACAGACCTCTCACCAGTGTATTGTGGAGAAAAGGGGAGGGGGAAGCCCCCAACACAACCAAACTGCGGGCGCGCACACACACACACACACACACACACACACACACACAAAGAAAAAAAAAAAAAAAGAAAAGAAACAAACAAAAAAAGAAAAAAAGAAATTCCTTCTCCTGAGACCGATTCCCTCAACCGGCGTGGAAAACCCCCAAACAGGCAAATCTGCAACTCCAGCCAAGATCGCGGCGCGGCGGGAGGGGTACTCGCGGCCGGCGGCCACCACCGCCGGCAGCCCCGGCTTTGGGGCAGGTCTGAGCGCGGCGGCGGCCTGGGGGCTCCGGGAGCCCTCGCGCCCCGGAACAGCCCCCCGAAGACACAAAGCTCTGCCGCCAACAATACCTGCGGGCTCCTCCTGGATCTCCCGGGCGCCGGCGCTGCGCGTCTCGCCGTCTCCCTTTCCCCGCGCCGTCTCTCTCCTCCTCCTCTAGCGCGCGCTCTCCCCCTCGCCTCTTCCAGAACGCGGCGGCCAGATGAGATCCTTGGGAGAAAAAAATGTGAGCGCTCGCACGATTCCTTTCTCTCCGCCCGCCGCTCGCGGCGGCACCGGGCTCGCTCCTTTCTCCCTCGCGCTCCCGCGCGCGCCGCGCCTCTCGCGCCCCGCGTTTCCTTCTCAGCAGCCCCTGCGAGCGCCCTCAGTAGCCATTATTCACAGGCCACCGGGGGACAGGAGGTAATTAGAGACCGCCCCGTGGCCGCATCCACTCGGCAAGCGCGATGCGGGCGCGGGGTGCGCGCGGGGAGGGGCGCGCGACGAGGGGGCTTGGCTGCGCGCAGCCCGCGCCCCAGACGCGGGGGAGGGGAGGAGGAGGAGGGGGCAGGGAGGGAGGAGGCGAGGGGAGGAGTGGTGAGCTCGGGTAGGGAGCTGGAGGAGGGGGCGCCAGGGAGACGCTCCCGCGGCTCTCACCGCGGGGGCTCGGGGTCACCGGCTAGGAGGCTCCGCGGCGCTTTGGGGGTGGGGGTGAGTGTCTCCGTGTGTGTGTGAATGTGTGTGTACGCGAGCGCGCGCGCGCGTGTGTGTCAGAGATAGAAGGGAGGGAGGGAAACGCTTTAATATTTTTCCAGTGACTTACGAGCCCGTGGGTGAGCTCTTGGCTGCGCGATTAGGTCCGTGTGTGCATCGGTGTGGCTGTATATTTCTGGTCTGTCCTACGTATGAATGTCACGGGGTTTGGGGGTCTGGCTACAAGCTTGTGAGTGTGTTGCTGGGTCTCGGAGGAACTGAGTGATGCGGTGTCTGCGTGGAGTTGTGTTTGTGTGAGATCATTTATAGAGGGTTGTGTGACTGCGTGGGTGGGACTGCGCCCATGTGGGGCTGCGTGTGTCCGAGGGGCTGTGTGTCTGTGTAAGGTTGTGTGTATAGGATTGTGTCTGCGTGGGCCCGAGTGTGTCTCAGGGGTGTTGTGTATCTGTGTGGGCTTGTTTGCGAGTGGGATTGCGGTTGCTGGGGTTGTGGGTCTGCGCGTGGAGGGGGCAGTACGCCTGTGCAGGGCTGTGGGTCGACGAGAGGCTGTGGTGCGTGTCTGCAGGCGGTCTTGTGTGTGGCTGCGTAGGGCTGTGTTCTGCGTGCGGGTCTGAGGCCTGGCGGGCGCGGGGGGCGGGAGCGGGGGCTCCGCGTGGTGTCGGAGACGGCACCGCCGCAGAAGAGCCGCTTAAGGCGCGAACAAGCTGCGCTGGGGTCGGGGCGCAGCGCGAAGAGTAGTGGCAGAGGAGGGGCGGGGACAGAAGGCGGAGACGAGGGGGGCCTTCATCCCGCGCCCCCCTCTCCCCCCTCCCCTGCACCGGAGACGCAGCTTGGAGATCCTGGTACTTGCCGGCTCCGCGGTCCTAGAGGCACTGGGTTTGGGGGACCCTGCTGGGCGGGGGAGACGCCTATGGGCTGGGGGCCACGGATCTGAGACTCAGAGATCCGCAGAAGCCCAGAAGTGCGCGGCGAGGGCTGCCCGAAGAGGCGGGTAGCAGTCTGGAGACGGCAGAGGACTGGGCCAAGACAAAGAAGAGCGGGGCCGAGGCCTCGAGGCGGGACCTCACCTCCAGGTTCCCCCCGCGGCCGAGGGGCAGCCCAGCCTGCGCGCTAAAGGCTGTCGCGCGGAGCCCCGCGGCAGTGGCGCAGCCCCTCTTCGCCCCGGTCCGGGAGCAACCACCGGGAGCAGCTCCAGAGCCCTAGGGGCATGGAATTACGCGCCCCGAGACGGGCCGCGGTGGGTGGGGGGTGGCGGTTTCAGAGCGTAGCGGGCGGGCGCCGCGCCCCGGGTCTGTGATTGAGCGCTCGACTGGCCCGCCCCTAGCCAGGCGGCTCACCGCCCACGCAGCCATTCATTCATTCATTTCTCCGTCTCTGCATCTACCCACCCTTCTATCCATACACGTGTCCGACCTATCGTCCGTTCACCCAATTATCGCGCCAGGGATCATACAGACACGTCAGCCCTGGCTCTCTCCACTTTCTCCTGCTTGCCAGTCTTGTTTGTCTCGCTCTCCTAGGCCCCCCACCTATGTTCCCTGCTCAGGCCCCTCTCTGTTCTGCCAAGAGGGGAGGAGCACACCCACGACCTCTGTCGCACTTCGGTTTTGCTGTTCAGTGATTGCCCGACTTCCTCTATTAACCCCCCACCCTGCCGCTACCAACTCTCCATACATCCTACACTCCACTCCCGCAGCAATTATGAGCCAACTGGGTGTGGGGAGCCTTCCCCCGACCTTGCGGGGCCCTCCCTGGGGCCTGGTGGCTCCTTAGAGAAGGCTGTGGCAGGCAACACATCTCTAGCCACTGCTTGAGCGCTTCCCCAGGGCCCAGCCTCCTCCAGGCTGGGGTGAGGGAATCATGAAATGGACTAGAAGGGGTTTCATGGATTGCTGTGCCTCAAGGTCTTTGGGTAAGGGCTTGAATAGTCATTCCCAGACTTACCATGTGTGCAGAGTCAAATGGGAAACTAAAAACACAGATTCCTGGGCTCCGGCCCAGACCTAACCAACCTGAGTGCCCAGAGCCTTTGCACATGACACTCCCTCTGCCTAGGAATCAACAGCTTACAGTCAGGCTTGGCAATCACTGGCCTGGAGCATCTTACAGCCTACCCAGACTGCTGAGGGCGGCTGCCCGGGGCTTGGGGCAGGTCTCTCTCCCAGAAATGGGCCCTAATGTGCCCTCTGGGCTGACCGGTAGCTGACCTCTTAAGGAATCAGCAGAAACAAGCCAACTGTGGGCACCCGCTCCCAGCCAGCCAGCCAGCCCTAGGTAGCCCAGCTCCTCCTGTGGGCTCCAGTCTTCCCCTCTCTGGAGTGCAGGCTACTTAGTCCTGTCTTCAATGATCTGGCCTGGGAACCAGGGTCACGCAGTCCTGAGGCTGAGGAGAGGCCCACGGTGTGCATCATTAGACAACAAAGCCCAAATCCCTGCTGGGGACCACCAATCCAGTCACAGACTGGCCTGCAACCCCTATCATGGTGACCCTCAGCCTAAAACTGTCCCTGTCACATCCTGCTTCAGCCACCTTGTCCACACAGATGGCCACAAGGTCCAGATTGGCAGGTAGGGGTGTGAAGATGGTAGTGTGGGGACAGGCTCCCTTCCCCTTCCTGGTTTCAGAGTGATCAGAAGTGTCTGATGAGAGCCCATCCAATCAGGCCCCCTGCCACCTCTCTGACCTCATGCCCATCCCCTTTACTCACCACTCTATCTTCTAGATGTTCTTTGAGTTCACCAGACACAGGGCCTTTGCACTTGCTTGTCCCTCTGCCTGGAATGCTCATCCCCACCTTCTGATGTACCATATAATGTATTTATTTAGGTACCTTGTGGTTATTTTTGTCTGTATGCTCACTGGCACTCCTTCCTGTACCTGGAACGGTGCCTAACACACATTTAGTAAGTGTTTGTTGAGTGAATAAATGAGTACATGAATGAATGAATGAGGCTGACCCAGCCCAGGGCTTTCTCCTCTTTGAACCAACGGCCCCTCTGGAGAAGAATGGGGGAAGGGGCTGGAGAACATCAGGGCAAGGGCAGGTCATGTGACTGCCACATCACTCAGGGAACACCCTTCACAGATTCTGGATTCTGAGCACACATCCTAAGGGTCTGGAGGAATGACATGGTAGTGGGATGGCTTGTCCCAGAGGAGAGCTGAGCCCTTCATCTGTTCCAGGGGCCTCTCGGTCATTCTGGGGGCCGTGTGGCAGGGAGGTCTAGATTCACATCCGCCGAAAGCCGATGGAAACCTCTTCCACAAGTGTTATCAGAGGGTCGTCAAGATAGCCCCCCAAGAGGGGATCTGCTCATGTCCAAAAGGAGAACCCCAGGCTGTAGGGCCATCAGAGGACTCAGCGAGAGCACACAGGCAGACATTCTGATCCCCACCTGACTATGTTTCTAGAGAAATCTTGCTCATCTCGGCCTGGCACAGAGCAGGGGCTCGATACACATTTCGCAAATGAGTGAATGAAGAAGACACAGTGTCAAGATTGAAACTTAGGTCTACATGGCCCCCAAGCCCTTGCTTGTTCCATCAGACCCTACTGGCAAGATGCCATGGGATCATGGTGCTAGTACCCAGCACACAGCAGGCGCTCCATAAATGCTGAGGGCATGACTGGCAGGGGAGGCTGCCTGCCTGGCAGGCTCCCTGCTCCAGGCAGGGGTTTGACACCACGTGAGTCCTGCCCCAGGCTCTGAGGAGAGAGAGGATCCCCCATGCTTGGCTGGTGGGAGAGTTTTATGAGCTGGGGTGGGAGTGCTCACGGGTCTCGAAGGGCCAGATGCCTCCTGGTGAGGGGTGGCTGTGTTCAGGAGAGCCTGTCCTGGACAGGTCACCCTTTTGTTGGCTTAGAACCATCTGAATAGCTGCTTTCCTGCAAAGTGTGTGTCCAAATACCATTTCAGGTCAAATAATAAACAGGGGCCCTGGGGAGTCAGCAGGGCAGTGGGGGTCAATGGAGCTGCCAGATGTTAGGCTGACAGGCCACCAGGGACAGGGGGGAGCCGGGGGCCACCCAGGTGGGCACAAGAGGCAGAGAGGAGGGGTCTGGACTTCGAGGACCAGGCCAGGCAGGTGCCACTTAAGACAAAGAAGTTGCATTCAAGGTTAGCAGCCTCGAGAGGCCTTGGGTCAGAGGTGCGCCAGGCAGGTTTCAACATCTCCTTTACACATATTTACAGAGCAGTCAGCCAGCAATTTCACATCTCCATCTTTCCCTCACATCCATCATGCCTGCCCCCCATTTCAGACTGGGTCACTGAGTCCAAACAATGCACCAAGGTCACAGAGCTTGCGTACAGCAGACACATCCGTCTATTTGTTGGGCGGATGTTCACTGAGCATCTACTATGTTCAAGGCCCTGTTGCATGTGTTAAGGATTCAGAGCAAGGCACAGGACAAAGCTTCTGTTCTTTGTGGTCATGAGTCAGACAAGAAACAGAATGAATGGGTAAATTACATAGTATGTTACATTTAGGCACAAAAATAAATAAAGGGAGCATCTGGGAAAGGGCTGTGTTTTCACACTGGGTGGTCAAGGAACTTGCACTTGGAAACATCTGAGAATGGACTTGAGAGACTAAGGTGGTAGGGCACATAGCTACGCGGGGGAGAGGTGTGCAGGCAGAGGGGACAACAAGGACAAAGGTCCTGAGGCAGAAGCAGGGCGAGAGTTTTCATGGAACTGCAGAGGCTGGTGTGGCTGGAACTGAGTGAGCAGTGGGGCAAGTGGGAAGAGATGGGGACAGAGAGGTGACAGGAGCCACAGGACCTCAAACCCTTTAGTAAGAGCTTTGGCTTTTATCCAGGGTTGAGTTGTCTCTGCAGGGTTCTGGGCAGGAGAGGGACAGAGGGACAAGATCTCCCCGAGGTCCTCACAGTAGCCCCAACTGCTGTGAAGAGAGCGGACATGGGGCCCGGGAGGGAGCAGGGAGGCCGGTGAGTCGGCCCCTGCGCCGGTCCAGATGGAGGAGGACAGGGCCTGGCCAGGGTGGGGGTCATGGAGAGCTGGGAAGGCAGGTTCGTGAACTTCACGCCGATGTGCCAGTTCAGACAACGGCTGAAGAGGTCCCATTCTTATCGATGGAGTGGGAAAGTGGCTACCTTCCCTCCCTTATGTCTCCTCTTGTTCCCCAGATCGACAGACTGAATCCATTCTGCAGACCTCTGCTCTGGGGTGCCTTTCTGGGGCACCTGCCAAGTGCCAGGTGTTGTTGGGGGCACAGGGGAGACAGCCATGAGCAAAACAGACAGCCCCCCCCACCGCCCCATGCTTGTAAGCTGGTGTGGTCACTGAGCCATTCTAGTACTGTGACTTTCTGTCCCCACCCCACCCCCCAAAACCCTCCACCGCCTAGCACGTCCTAAGAGCTGGGCCACCATGTGAGACTGAGAGCAAAACACTTGAGAAAATGTTTTTCTTTGTAAGCAAAGAATTTGATGTTTCAGCTGGGGGTGGGGGGATCGGCATTCTACATAACCAAGTTCCCTTAAACTTGCGGAACGTTTTCAAACACGCGGTGTATCCCCCCCTCCCCTGCAGAGCCCAGGGAAGGCAGTGGAGGTCAGAGGAAGATCTGGGGTCTCCCCATTTAGGTTCTGGCCAGAGCCATGGCAGGAGAAAGGTCTGGGGGCTAGGGGTGCGCACTTCACTTCATGACCTGCCTCGGGCTGGCCCTGCCTGCCCTACAGGGGCTGCTCATCAGGGTCTGCAGAGACCAAACCAGTTTCTGCCTTTGATCTGCACGACCTTTGATCTCTGCTGTCTGGGGCTTTCTCTGCCATCTGTCTGTCCATCCATGCTTCTTTACTAGGCTGTGGGAGGCCACCACCCGATGAGGTCATACAGCTTCAGACTCAGACCAAGGCAGACCCACCCACCATGGGATCCCCTTCACTGGGTGTGGGCTTCGGAGGAGAAACGTCGTCGGGGGTGGGGGTGGGGGGGTATCCGCTCACCCTATAGCCCCCTCAACCTCAGATTCCTGGGCAGTCCATGCAGGCGCAGCCCCAGCCTGACCCCCACAGGCACCCCCTCCCTTGCTCAGCATCTGAGTGCTTGTGATCCTCAGCTTGGAGGAGCCAAGGCCCTGGGGTGGAGGTGGCAGCTGAAGGCAGGGCTGGGGGTGGGGAGTACGTGGAAAAAAAGAGGAGGGTCACACAGCTGGAAAGACAGAGGAAGGACAGAGGGAAGGAAGACGGACAGAGGCTGAGGAGTAGGAGATGAGTGGAGACTACTAGAGCGAATGCAGGGGAGAGGGAAGGAGGGATGCTGGAGCAACAGGGATGAGGGGTGGGGAGGGCACCAGAGAGACCCAGGGAGAGGGGAAGAAGCACACAGACCCGCTAGCAGAATCTCCCCGGCCTGGGGAGGCCTGCCCCTGCTCCATGCTCTCCTCTTCAGTCCTGGATGCAGAGAATGCCCCTTGGTGTCCCGGCTATGACTCCCCGCACATGCAGCCTGGATGGGATCCTGTCACAGTCATGGGAGCAACACACGGTAGCCACGGGAGCCTTCTTGCCTCTGAGCCCACCTCTCCAGTAGCTGCAGCCCAGGGCTCAAACCCATCTTCTTGGCCAGGGAGCCACCAAGGGGCTGGGCATCCTGTCCGGTCCTCTGTGTCAATGCAGATGGCCCCGCCTGAGCCCAACCACTGTCTGACCCGTCACCCCAGTCACGGTGTGTGTCCCCTGCCCTGACCCCAGCCCCAGACTGACCCCCACACTCTGCCAGGAATGGACTTCTGACGCTAGCCACAGTCCCTAGCCACAGACCGACATCTGGGCCTTGCTACAGACTGACCTGTGACCCCAGCCCCAGCCCGAGCCTGAACCTGATGCTGGCAGAGGCAATCTGCCATGCTGGACACATTCCACCAGGCCACTGGGGACCATGTGGGAAGCAGAGAAGCATCCCCGAGGTAAGGAGTCAACCCCGGACACACCATGCCGAGGCCTCAGGGTCAAGCAGTGACCAAGGAGAGCTCACTGCCCCGACACCTTCCCCAAGCAGAGCTGACTGGCACTGAGCAGGAGGCCTGCCTGGGCGGGAGTAGGCAGGCCAGACACACGGACATACTCAGAGCCTGACAGACCGACACACACAATCAGGCCCACCCGCCCAGCCCCAAGACCCTCGCACACAAAATCGTACGTGCAAAGACACACAGATGCAAACCACGGACACACAACCAGACACGCTCGTGCACAAACACACCCTGCCCCACCCCTGCCCCTTCTCACTGGGCCACACAGCTCCTCTGGCCCAAGGGTGCTCAGGGACTCCCCAGAGGCCCAAGAATGGGAATGACAACAGCTCCCTCAGCTTCCTCTCCTTCCCAGAGGATGTGGATCTGACCCTGTGCCCCAGTGGCTTCCCCTGCGCGCCTCAAAGAGAACTCGGTGAGAGGGCAAGGATGACCCCTTCCCCCAAACTCAGGGCAGTCGCCATTTTTGACAGAGAGGGCCCCCACATCACACAACAGCTGGGGAGCAGGGCCATCAGGACACGCAGAAACACAGAGGCTCCCCAAGGTGGAAATATGCGGGCACACACATCCATGTGTACGCACACTCACAAAACCAGAGACATATGTGTGCCTGTATGCTAGCAAGAAAGGGGAGACACTGTGCCCACGTTAAGGACACACAGGGCCTCCTCACACATAGTTACGCCTGCATGTACACCTGGGTGGTGGCCACCTGCCTCCAGACTCCTTTGTTCCCTGACCCCAGAGCCCGTGGCTATCTCTGGGGGGCTCGACCATTCCTCAGTTGACCCCTCCAACCCCTTCCCAGCTCAACTCAGGGCTCTGTGGGCCTCTGCCCTCCCTCTACCTGGCAGCCCTGGGGATGCTGCCCCCAGGCCTTCTCTTGGCCTCCAGTTACCGACCCCGGCCATGTGAAGACCCCGGGTGTCCTCCTGACCTCGTCCCATCTGACGGCTGTGGCTCCCGCCCAGACTGGGGTTGGCTACCGCATGCCCTTTGTCTCTGGCACAAGGAGGCCAACTCCCTCCCTGCTAAGGGACAGCTCGGTCCTGTCACCTCGGCCTGTCAGCCGCAGAATGGGACGAGAGACCCAGGCCCAGCTTAGCTTCTCCCAGGGAGAGTGAGTCCCCAGGAACGTTCTCATGGAAAGCCCTTTTCAGGGGTGCTGCCTCAATCCGCAGAGATCACCTCTGGAAGCAGAGAGAAGAAACTGCTGATCAAGAAGGAGAGGAGGGGTGGGAGGGATGCTAATTGTGCTGTGTGAATTTTTTACCACATGAGTGTATGAGGAGGAGGAGGGGAGCTGGGGGGACGAGGGAGGGGAGGGAGGAGGAGGGGGTTATTGTTCTTGTGCTTTCCCTCCCGGTTTGGCTTCATCCCCACATTCCCAGTGGAACCCAGGTGACTGTGCCACGGGGCACAGGGGTGGCGTGCGGAGAGGCTGCTCACTCTGCCAGGCACCCCCATGGAATCTGCCCAGAAATCCTCTGAGGGAGGTGTCTTTAGCCCATTTTGGAGATGTGGAAACAGCCTCAGAGAGCACAAGGTCTGAGTGACTTTGGGGGGAGCCCGACCCACTCACTCCTCGTCTCGGGAGCTGCTCTCATTCACCTGTTAGACCCCAGGGCCCAGCTTGGAGCAGTCTAGCCTGGGCACAAGTGTGGAGGAAGGGCGTCGAACCCCTGGCTTCAGAGGCCCGCCTGGGCTCTGACCTCTAGGAGAGTTAGCGGGCGATGAAGTCACAGCTCCCGTCCTCCCCACACACCCAAAACCAGAAAAGGCGCTGCCTCTGCCCTCCCCCAGGGCAAGCCCAGCTCTGCCACATCTTGGCTGTGTGTCTCTGGCCGGCTCTGTGCCCCTCTGTGTGTCTCTGGGCGGAGAGGTGATGCTTTTGCTCCTGCTTCCCTCATGGGGAGGTGGGAGGGGGCAGTATGGGCTGGAAAGCAGCCTTCTAAGCTGTGATCTTTCTCCCTAAATTCAGCACAGAGTTCGCTGTCCGAGACCAGGAGAATCCTCCCAAGCCCAGCCCCCCAGACAAGGGAGCTACAAGGGGCCTTCACTTGACCGACTGACAGGGCCAAGAGCCAAGTCCAACCCACCACTAACAGGATATCCTTCCAGCCCTGTTTCCATACCTTTCTGTGGTGGAGAGGGTTGCGGTGACTTTCTTAGACAACCCACACCACTACTAAAACGTGTGAGGAGAGATTCGCACCCAGCAGCTCTGCATTGTTTCTGAGCCATTGTCACCTTGAAAATGGGAGGCTGGCAAGGCCTGCGTTGTGTTGAAGACTAATGGAAATTTGTATGTGAAAGTCACTGCGGTGCTTTGCCTCATCATGCACCTTGACAAATGCTGGTTCTGATGTTATTATTCCCTCCTGGTCTATGGAGAGATGTGAGTTTTCCTTCGATCGCTGGGATAAGGACCAGGTTTCCAATTTCATGGTGATGGTCTGAACTACTCATTCAGAAAGCCTGCTTGCTTGTGCTGCTGGGGGCCAAGGCCCGCCCATGCTCTGTCCCCAGTACTGAATGACCACTGACTTGTGCTCTAGGCTACTCATGCCCAGATCCCTTTACAGCCTCCCAGCAGCCAAGGGAGGGGCCTGGGAGCCCCGTGCTGCCGACCCAGAAACTGGGGCTCAGAGAGGGAGCTTAGGAGCAGTAGAAGCAACAGGAAGACAGATTTCACCTCCATATAAGGAAGAGCTTGCTAACAGGCAGAGCTGCCCAGAAATGGAATGAGTGAGCTGCCTTGGGAGGTGGTGAGTGGCCTGTGGCTGAAGGCGTGCAAGCAAAGAAAGGGGGTCTCTGGAAGGAGAGGGCACACAGGCGGCTCAGGCACTAAGACGGGGGAGGACCATGGGGATCTCTGGTCCTGTGACTTGACCAAGGTCATGTGAGCAGGAATGGAATTCCAGAAGGTCGGAGCTGGGGGCCAAAGCAAAGGCTCTCCAGCTCCAAACCTGCCACGTAAATGGCCAGCAGACAGAGCTCAATGGGGTGGGACGAGAGGCCCAGGCCTCTGAACCAGTCCCCTGCCCGCCCCCCAGATCACACAGCATTGATGTCTCAGAAAGAAATACCTACTTTTAATTTTAGAACTTGGAAAGTATACAAAAGTAGAAAGGAAAAACACCCCCGAGGCCCCCAGTGATAATTACTATTACTGTCTCCTTCCAGTCTTTTCCATGGGCATCCATTTTGGTGAGAAGTCCTGGTAGGCTCTGAGCAAAACGTTTTCTCATTGAGATACAATCCTCATACTGTACAATTCACCCTAGGAAAGTGGTTTTTGGTGCATTCAGAGAGTTGGACCATTGTCCCCACTATTTAATTTCAGAACATTTTCTTGCCCCCCCCCAAGGGAACCCATGCCTATGAGCAGTCACTCCCTATCCCTCCACCATACCACAGCCCCTGTCAACCACTATCTGCCCTCTGTCTTTATGGACAAGTCTAGTGGCCTCTTCTCAGCCTCCCTGTGCCCACACTCACCCCCTTTCAGCCCTTTTGGCGGCCAGAGGGAGCCTGCAAAAAGATCTATTAAGTCAGATCTATTCCCTGCTCACTTGGAAACCTCCACACCTCCCACCTCACACAAGTTAAAACCAAACTTGTACCACAGCCTACAATCACCGACACAATCAGACCACTACCACCTTGACCTCATCCCCTCCCATTCTCCCCCGACCCTTGTGCTCCTGCCACAGGTTGGGGGGGGGTCCTCCTCCCCAGCTCCTCAAATACCTCAAGCATGGGCCAGCCTCAGGGCCTTTGCACAGGCTGTTCTTTCTACGTAGAACCTGCTTCTCCTAGATGTCTGCTTAGCTCTTCTCACCACTAGCCCTGCAGCCCCGCTTTTTCTTCATAACACTTACCATCTGACACGTCTGTCTTTCTGTCTGCTCTCTTCTCCTCCACTAACATGGCAGCACCGTTGCCTGGTGTCCTGTTTGTGCCTAGCTTGGAGTCGCGGTTCAGTGACTATTTGGGCTCGCTCCAGTAAAGCAAGCAACGTAAGAGGAACAAATGCAAAAGCCAAGCGCCCCACAGAGCAGAAGTTATGAACGAGGCCCTCTGCCCGTGGACATGTGCGGTTTCAACCATACTGTGCCTTTTGTTAGTTGAGCCAGGCGGGTTCACATAAAAATCCAAATTCTGGTTTCTCTTGAAAACACAAATCTGGTCTTCTAGGGCCGCACGCCCAGGTGACAACTGTCAGCAGGCACTGAGAGGCGTGGCCCCAGAGTGTTGGGGTCCTGGCTCTGGGGCTGCCTCTGCTAGGGCGGGGGGCCCTCCCCAGGTCAGAGACTGTGAGGTCCTGAGGGGTGAATGCCTTGTGGTGCCTTGGAGCTGTCCAGATGTGCTGCCTAGAAGCTGGCCTCTGTCCGCGAGAGGCATGAGTCCTCCCCCGTAGCTGCTCCTGGCATCTGGGGCCCTGAGTGACCCCAGCCTCATTTCCCACCCACCTTTAACATCCCAGCCATGTCAACTAGCAGCACGAGCCCAGGCTCCCCAAGGCCTGTCATCCTTAACAGCCACTGTGCCCTGTGCCCTCTCTCAGCTTCATCCTTAGGTCTGTCTTAGGGTCTCACCTGCCCCCAAAGACCCTTGAGGCCCCCCCTCTGTGCACCCCCCTCTTTGGACTCTGAGATGGAGCAGCGAAGGGCGGCAGCCGCTCCTCCCGGCCTCCCCAGCCCTGGCAGTGCCCAGCGCACAGTCGGCCCTCAGGAAGCTCGGCTAAAGGACTAGATGACTGGAGCCTACCCCTCTGGGCTGGAGGAATTAAGGGATAACACCCAGAGGGTCCAGCCTGGGTCACGCTCTCCAAAGACAGAAAACCTAGGGAAGGCCTGCAGTGGGGAGGCTGGTCTGGGGAGAGGGCGGCACGAGTGGAGCCTGGGTGTGTTGCTGCAATTGTGCGTGTGTGCGTGCGTGTGCACACGTGCCCGTTCATGCTGATGAGGGAGGGCTCCGCAGCAGGCAGGGTCCGGTGTTTTCCTAGGGCCTCAGTCTCCCGACCTGCATGCGAGGCTCCCGCGATCAGCAGCCCCTCCAGCCCCATGCTTCAGGCCTGTCTCCCCACCCTGGGGAGGTTTCAGGGTACTGCAACCCTGCCTTCCCATCCATCAGGATTTTGCTGCATTCCTGTGAGTCATTCTCCAAACAAACCCCTGCGTGCAAAGGAAAGGAGGGAGCAGGGGAGGGGGAGAGGAGAGGCTGGATGCAAACCCAGCCCCGCCTCCTCGCTCCTGCCTGCTCCCCCTCCATGGCCCTCCCAGGCAGGCTTGTGTCCCAGCCCCTGGTCCCAGGAGAGCTCTGGAATAAGAGTCCAGTCAGCTTGTACCATGGACTTGCTGTGTGACCTTGGGGAAGACCCTGCCCTCTCTGGGCCTCAGGAGATGATGACCCTGGAAGTCTCCACCTACAGGGTGTATAGGCTTCCAAGGCAGACAGTCTCAAGGTGTTGCAGGACGGTATGCCATGGATATCCTCAAAGCAGCCTGTGCCCACTGCCTTGTCTCAGTTTCCCCACTTCTGAAATGAGGAGAGGGCAAGTCCCTGGTAGGCCCTGGGGCTAGGGGACCCACCTGACAGGTGCAGCTGGGCCAGGGGCCTCAGCATGGGTCCAGCAGCCTGTGCCAACCAATCATGGGGCCCAGGCCAGCCTCCAGCCCCAAAGCTAGGGGGCCGGGGGAGTGCTCCTACCGGAAGTCCCAATCTCCTGTACTGAGGCCTCATTGTGCAGGCATTTCCCTGGGGGGTGGGGGAGGGGGGCACTGGGTGTCTCTGAGTCACAGAGCCAGGGGCCAGGCCTGCAGGAATGTCTCTAGGGGCGGACCCCAGCTCTGGGAATGGGGGATGAGGCACTGCTGAAAAAAGGAGGAAGAATCCCCACACCAGCAGTGAAATGGCTGTGGCTGTAGGCCCGTGTGTGTGTGTGTGTGTGTGTGTGTGTGTGTGTGTGTGTGCGCGTGCGCGCGCATGGGCGTGCATGCGTGTGTGTACACGGGGAGGGGGCAGGTCCGAGAGGCGTCTGTGGCTGCAAGGCTCAGGTGCTGGGACCTATCAGGTGCTGGTCCAAATCAGTAAGGACTGTGGGCAAACATCTGTGTGCCAGGACGTGTCTGCACGCATGGCATGCAAGGGAAGGATGGGGGGTGCAGCGGGTCTCCCCGGAATGCTCTGTCTTGGGGCTAAAGCGTCCTCTGGGCTCGGCTTGTTGGTGAAAATCCGGATTCTCAGTCACTCTCCTGGTAGCCATCAGCTCTGCCAGGGGATTGTGTGCACCAGTCTGTGTGCCCCGCATACGTGTGTCTGTGTGTGCTGGTGTGCCCTCAGATTCCCCAAGTGAGCTCTGGGAGTGGTCATGGCTGAGGGCCGGCTGGTGGTGGAAAACGTGTCTGTGCGTGTGTGACAGGTTTTGGAGGGTGTGAGCATCCACGGATGTGACCCCAAGTGACGGGGCTGCGTGGGTGTGTATCAGCAGTGCCCCAGAGGGCTGGCGTCGAGGGATGAGCGTGCGTGCAAGAGGATTTCCGCCTGAAATACCAGCTCCTGGAACTGCCCCAGCCAGTCCCCAGCTCTGCCTCTGCCGGGGCGGAGCTGCGACCTTAGTGTGCTCCCTCCCTCTGGCTCCACGAGTAAAAGCAAGTTTCCAGAGCCCCAGGAGCTTTGTGCACACCTCCGCCCCGCCCCAGCACAGGGCTCTTATCTGGGGGCCCCAGAGGGTTCCAAGCAAAGCTCCAGGCCAGTGCCTAGACCAGTGCCCCAACACACCTTACTCGGGACCTGGTACTGGGGTTCAGAGAGCCCAGGCAGGGGTTTCACCTTGACCAAGGTCCAGCAGGCCTGGAGGCCACCCAGGAGGGAGATGGGGGCCAGAGTGAGGCCAGGGGCCTGGAAGGGCCTGCTGTGATGAGAGGGGAGGTGGGGGCTATGGGTGCCTGGGGGCAGGAAAGGGGGCGTGTGGGAGACTGCCCGGGATGGTCACATGGGACCCACAGGACATGGCAGACCTCACTGCAGGGAGCTCAGAGAGCCCAGGCTGGCTCCCAGCTCCGCCTCTTAGCAGTCTGAGCCACAAACTCAGCCTCAGCTGCCCCTCCATGGAACATGGACCCTGTCTTCCTGACAGGGCGCAGCAAGGGGCTGACACACTTCAGACTCTCCAAAAGCGGTCACTCTTATTAGGGCAATGGTCCCCGGGGTGCTGTGACAGCACGTGGGAAGAGCCCCAGGCCATGGGCTCCTCTCATGCACTGAGTGGACTTGCCCTAAATCCCTTCTGCTCACCGGGACTCTGTCTTCCCACCTGTAGAGTGGGGGTGACGTGGCCCAGCGCATCCAAGGGTAGGAAAGGTCCGCGGAGGAGGACAAAGCACTTCCTTTGTGCCTGGAGTGAGGGCAGCAGGGTCCCCCAGTGCAGGGCTCCACCCGGCAGTTGTAAAGCTGGACAGCTCTGGGTGTGTCCCTGGGGGTAAGGATGTGCACCCTGAACGAGAGAGGGAGGGCTCTGGTTCACTGGCGCCTGGCCCGGGACGGGGACCTGGTCCTTAGGTTCGGGGCCCCTGCTCTGTGCCCTGGCCGTGTACGGAATCCCTCGGTTGTCAGAAGGGGAGTACAGGTAAGGGATGGCCACCGCTGAGAGATCGGCCCATGGGGACAGGGAGTGTCCCAGTCCCAAACTACAAGTGATGAGCTGCCTGGGGACAGCACAGGAGGCATGCGAGGGGTGCGGGAGACAGTGACCCCCTCAACCACCGAGTGAGCTCCCACCTGGGGGACGCAGGGATTTCACGATTTCATGGGGGAGCCTTTCCACGCGGTCCCCTGGCCTCACCGACAAGAACAGGCCAGAGGGGAGGCCGCCAGAGACAGTTCCTTGCTCATTTAGTCCGGGCTGATGAGCCCTGTGTCCTGGAGAAAACAAGGGGCTTGCTAAGCAGCCAACTTCTTGGAGTTCGTGAAGGGGTCGCCTCCTGGGGGGGGGGGGGGACTGCCCCCCCCCCCCCCCGGCTGCCACCTCCAGGTCAATTTACACCTGGAGAGGACCCAGAGAGACCCAGGGACTGAGGAGTCATTACAGGGAAGCAGGTGGGGGCCAGAGGGAGCCGAGCAGGGTGCGAGGCCAGGGACAAGGATGGCAGGGGTGACACCTGAGAGGCTGGGAGGGAGTTGGGGGGCAGCGGAGCCCACAAACTTGTGGCCTCTGAGGCCTGTGCCAGACTTCAGGGCTTGACGGATCCAGGTACCTCCTTTTGCTCTCCATACTCTCTGTCTGGGCCTCTCGAGGGCCCAGGGAGCCTGGGAGCTCCTGAATCTGCTCAGGACTCTGCTGGCACCTCCAGTAGCCCCCACGTCACTCAGATTGAAAGCTGACGTCCAGTCCCCGGCCTGCAGATCACTCCCGGGTCCCCTCCCCTCCCACCACTGCAGTCACACGTGGCCCTTAGCCGTTTGTGCAACACGTGAAGCATGTTCCTGCCTCAGGCCTTTTGCACAGCCATTCCCTCTGCCCGCAGTGCCCTTCCCCCAGACATCCACCAGGCTCACTTGCCTCCCTCACACAGCGCCTGGTTGCGAGGCCTTTCCCGATTCCCGATTTTAAAACTGCAAACATCTCCCACTTCCCAAACCTCTTCTCGGCTCTGTATTTTCCTCCTTGCGTGCATCGCCTTCTAGCACACTCCATGGTACTGTCCCCCAACAGGAAAGAAGTTCGCCGCAACAGGGATTTCTGCTTTGTTCACTGATGTGCACTTAAAACAGTCCCAGACACATAGTAGGGGATCCGTAACTGTGTGGAAGGGACAGCACACCGTGGTATTCAAGAGAGAAAAGCCTCCATTTGAAGGCTAAAATCTTTATGAACCTTCCCCCTGTGGGAGTTTCAATTCTTTTTTTCTCCAGAGAGTGCAGAGAGGAAACTTGCACCATCCGCCTGCAGCTCAGGCCCCGCCCCCAAATCAATGGTTCTCTCTTGACAAGGGGGTGGCTCTCATTTTCCTCCAGTGTTCGGTCCACTAACCAACCCATTTCCCCGCTGCCACGCCCTCAGCCTTCACTCAAGTGGGACCCACTCTCCGGAATGCCGGTCCTTCCCTCGCTTGACTCTGCAGGTCTGATGCCCGCCGGGTCCCCTCTGGGCTGCGTGCCGTGGCCTTGTAGAACCATCCCCGAGCTCTCCGGGACCTACGAAACAGGTGCTCTAGAGAGCTTCGCCGAATGAATGGAGGAGGTAAACAAATTAGCAAGCATGTGAATGAATGAGAGTCCGAGTGGAATGAGTATAGAAACAGGTCAGCAATACAGTTCTGGTTTTTTGGCTGGCTTCCTCCACAGTCCCTGGTTCTCCGGTGCAGACCCCTGGTGTGCGGGGATCGTGCATGAGTAATAACGATGACGTCTGTCGTCACAGCAGTCAGTCAGCCTCAGCTAGGCTACCTTGCTACGACAAAACCCCCACATCTCAAGAAGTATATTTTTTCTCATTCACACCAGGGGAGGTTCCTGCTCACTAAGAGGTCACCACTTTGGGCTGTCAGAGGGAGAGAACGTTCTGGCACGTCTCCCTCAGTGGTGAAGTGCTCAGCCTGAGGGCTGTGCAGGTCACCGACCAGACCTTGTCCTGTGACCCGACCCCACCGCAAGGCATCCCAGAAGTTAGATCCCTACCACGGGCTTGGGAAGATGAGGAACTGGAAGTTCTGAATGACAACAGCTCTAATGACACCTTCAGAAAGACCGATGGCACTGTGAACAGTGGAGGCCACTTATCGAGCAGTTCCTGTGTCCCAGACGCTGGGCTTAGGACCTGAAGTGGAGTTTCACTGAACCCTCGGGGAATCATCCTGAGTTCTGAGGCCACTACCAGGAATATCCCCATTTCCCAGATGAGACAACTCCGTCCAGACTGTGGAGCGACTCACCAAGGTTACATGGCTTGGAAGGAGCGGTGACTCGGAGATCAGGACTCACGCCTGTGATTCCAGGCCCTCATGCACCCCGCAGCCCAGCTCGGGCTCTTTCTTCCACTGAGGCTGGCCGGGTCTCTAGGATGGCCCTCAGACCAGAGGTCCCCCGTGCAGAGGGCCATACTGACCATCCCTACCGGAAAGAGCCTCCTCACCCTGCCATATCCCATTCCCAGACTTCTGTAGTGCGAGAACCCCCAGGGGTAATGAGGCCAGTCCCAAATTTTACTGAGAGAGAAAAAGGCTCAGAGGGAGCAGCGACTGAACCAAGTTCACACTGTTGGGCTGTGCTGAGACGAGATCACAAGTCTCTGTCCACCGTGCTTAGAGTGTCCCCAAGTGTCTCGATAGCACTGGGGGCCTTGGGGCACCCTCAGTCTCAGACACGGCCCCTCAGGAGTGAGGGTGGTCATGTGCCCTCTACTTTCCTGGCAGGCAGGTCCACTGAGGAAAGGCCCAGTTCCATCCAGACTTCCACACAGCAAGCGTGTGGCCCTGACCACTGGGGCTGCCCCCCTGAGGAGCTGGGCTGAGTGGCCAGCCAGCACTGGCTGCTCCCTGCTACCAGGGTCAGTCCCCAGAAGGTGGACCAAAGAGGGATGGAAAGAGGTAGGTCTCTACACCTAGGATTTCTGAAAACAAGGTCTTGGGCCTCTGAAGCCCCTTGGGGTCTGTGGACAGGGTCATGGAGCAAAAAATAAGAATTCAGTGGAGTATGAAAACGGACCTACCTGGAATCAGATCACAGCTCTGCTCTGTGATCTTAACCTCTGAGCCTTGGTCTTGTCATCTGTGAAATGGGTTGTGATCAAGATAGCAGATGCCATAGCCTGCACCTCACACCTAGTAGGTGCCCAGTGAACACCATGGCTCTTCTGATTGTAAATGGTATTTTTTTGCCCACCAAGTTCCTCCCCTCCCATCCCCAGCCTGAGCCCCAGACCATGATTAACCCTTCCTGAGCTACAGCAGAGCCCCCATACCAGAAAGGTTACGGCTAATGACTCTTGCTCTGGCTGCCCCAAGAAGGCACTGCCCTCATATAGTCCGTCCCTCCTCCCAAAGATTTGATGCCGAGCAGTTTGGTCAGAATGAGCCCCCGCCCTGCACCCAAGCCCTGCTTAGCATCCATACCCAAGGAGTGCCAGTGACTCACAGGGCGGCCGGACCTAGCAGCCAGCCTTCAAGGGCAGCCCATCCTCCTCATGTGGACAGGAAGTCAGGGCCTTCCCAGCCTCCTCTGAGCCCTCTCTCTTCGACGAAGCCTGGAGTCTCCAAGTCTCCTGACCCCTTCGCCCCTGTCCCCAGCTCCTGGAGCCTTCCCCCTGCCTATGAATCCTGTGTACAGTTCACGGTCCCAGTCATCTAGTCCATAAGCATTTACCCAGCACCTACCCCGAGGAGAGCATTGCCAACCACCACAAGAGAGGCGGGGTCTAAAGGGCACAGCCCGGCCTCCCTGTGAGCCCAGAGCATAGCAGAAACCTATGCATTCATGATGCCCCATAGCCCAGTGCTACTAACCCAGGCTTTGAAATTGCACAGCGCCAGTCTGAGGCCCAGCCCTGCCACCTCCCAGCCCGGAGACTTTGGACACACTAACCTCAGTGTATCTGTCTGCAGAATGAAAGAGTAACACAGAAGCTACCTCACAGGTGAGAACAGTTACTGAGTACCAAGACCTTTGCACAGAGCTTGGCACACAGTAGGAGCACAACCCTCGTAAGCCTCATTCCTCGCCTTGACCGGGCAAGGGCAGAGTCGCGCGGCATGCCAGAACAGACCTCCCTCCAGGCTTCCACCACCTCATTAATCAGAGAGGACTGTCCACCCGGCTAGGATGCCACCTGACGCCCCTGGCAGCCTGCCCATTCACCTCCATCTTGTCTGCAAGGACATCTGGGGATGGGGACGGAGCATGCCAGATTCTGGCTGAAGGCCAGGCATGCTGGGACCCCAGCAAACCAGAAGAGGCCCACCCAGCAGGCCCCACTGCCATCGAGCTCACACAAGGTCATTGCCCACACACCCCACACACACTGCACACACACAGTAGGTCCACAACAAACACCCTAGGTGGAGTGGGGAACAGATTGAGGCTAAGCGGTGCCCGGAGGTGGGATGGGTAGTTCAAGCTCGTCATCAGAGAGAGTGAATCTGGTGTCTCAGCCGTCCGGAGCCACTGAAGGTTTCTGGCCAGCAGAGGGACCTCTGCCCACCTCCCCACCCTCTAATAAGCTCAAGTTCTTTGGGGTTGTCCCTTACTCCTCCCACCCCCAATATGAGTTAACGTTCTGCCCCAGGCCTTTGGTCCCAATGTTCTTCCCACCTAGAAAACCCTTCCCACAGGCCCTCTCGTCAGCTCATCCTCCTTCCAAGTTGAGCTCAGAAGCCTCTCCAGACCTTCTCAGTCTGGGCTCAAAGTCCCTTCTTCTGCTTCCTACAAAATGATCTTTTTTACATTAGAGCACAAGAATTCCGTTCTCAGGCCATCTCGCCCAGACAGGAGTCCTTGGAGGGCGGAAACCTGATTTGACTCCCCTCTGCACCCCAACACTGGCTGACACAGGGCAGGGCAGGGATCCATGGCTTCCTGATGGACATCACTTTAGGCTCTCGAATTCTGTCTCTGAGATGGCACAAAGGGAGGATGGTGGAGCCCACTTGGGGAAATGCTGTTGGTGCAGACCAGAGGGGAAGAGAAACTGGGGGGCGGGCAGCAGAAAGGAGGGGCTGGTGCACAAGGGGCAGTGGAGAAGGGGGCCATCTCGGAGAAACCACATGTCCGGTACACCTGCTCCCTCTCCCCTTTCTCCTTCCCTCTGCAGAGAGTTGAGAGGGAGAGAGGGGAGGACTGGGGGAGAGTGAAGGGGGTACAGGCGCCTAGCTGCACGCCCCTCCCAGTGGCTCACCTGGTGGGGTGGAGGGGTGCAAAGGCAGGTCCCACAGAGAACGCCTTAAGTCTCAAGGTGTCCTGACATTTCTGACATTCCCTACAGCACCCAGGGCCCCCAATCCAGCCAGTGGGCTCAGGGCAGCACTGCAGCCCACAGCCCATGCCATCCCCTGGCATGCAAGGCTAATCAGACCAGACTGACCTCAAGGAACTGTCCACCTAGGGGAGCAGGACACACCATGTAACCCCACATCTGCTTCCCCCAACAGAGGAAGCAGAAGGACAGAGGCTGCCTTGTTGGAGGGGACAGGTATGGATTTCGGGGTGGGTGGGAGAGGTAGGAGAGGGGTCTTTGTTTCAGGCAGAGGGAACAGCTTCCAAAAGGCAAGGGAGGTGAGGCAGAGAAAGGCATGGAGGGGGTGCTCTGAGAGGTCACCCTGATGGCCCTCCAGGGCACCTGGCACACACTGAGCGACCACCATTATTGCTGGAGCAGAGCAGGTGGCACCGGCCTGGTCAGGGGGCAGGGGCCGTCCCCAAGGGCCTCGAATGCCAAGTCAAAGATGGCCCAGGGCGTGGGGCCCGGGGTCGGGGGGAGCGCCGAGGCCGCTGGCGGAGCAGGTCTCCGCCAAGGCAGGGCGATAAATTAATTAAATGAACCTGCCACGCCAGCCTCTCCCCACCCCGCGCCGCGCTCCGAGGATGAGCGGGATGAGCGGGGCCGGGCCGCGCCCGCCGAGGCCCCGGCGCTCCCTCCCTCCGTCCCCTCCCCGCCGGGCGCCGTTTTCCAGGTAATTAAGGCCGTCCGGGCGGGCGCGCAGCTGCTTCCGCGGCCGGCCGCGCCTCCGGCCCGGGCAGGTGCAATTAAACCCGCGCGTTCGCGGCCATTAAGCATTAATGTAGCTCATTAGCATAAGAACGAGAAGACGCTTTGATGGCGGCAACCCCGCAGGGGCAGCCGGCGAGCGCCGGAGGGGCAGCGGGGTGCGGCTGCTGGAGCCCAAAGACTCAGTCACAAGGCGCCCCGCCAGGAAAGGGGATTGGAGGCCTGACCCCCGACCCAGCCCCGTCCCAACAGTAGGTCTTTGGAGGGCCAAGGATTGGCTCACCAGCGAGGGTATGGGTCTCCTTCCCAAAGGCACCAATGGGTAAACTGAGGCCTGGAGGTGCCACGCGTCTCACACAGGGGGTCCCACTATCTGGGAGCTAGAACCCAAGTCTCAGCCTCACAAGTGGTTCCTTTATTAACAGTAACAGCAGTCAGCACTTAATTCCGGTTTCTACGCACTTATCGGAAATTCTCTCACTTGATCCCACCCGCCCCCTCCACCCAGCAACCCCAGGAGCTAGTGGGTACTTGTAATTGTGACCCCCATTTTACAGACGAGGGAACGGAGGCTTGGAGAGGAACTTGAATTGACCTCAAGTGTCCCAGCTGGTAAAAAGCCAACGGGCAGATTTGAACCTAGGCAGTCTGGCTCCTGAGGCTGGGCCCATAACCAGGAAACCACACTACTGCAGTAACACAGACAGGGAGGGCTGGGGACTGTGGCTAGGTGGAGGCTGTGTCATCCCACCCCAACAGGGGGTCACACCATAGCCAGGGCCACGGGTCACGGCCTTGGGGGAAGCAGGTTGTAACAGTCCAGAGGACTGGTGAACTAGAAACTGGGGGTGAGCCCGCCCAAGGATTACTCATTGGCAACTCACCCCCAAACACTGGGTGGGCCTTCAAAATGGGTCTGGGCCAGATGCGGCGGGAGGACAATCAGTTTGCCCCTTTGGTCTAACACCTGGCAGTTCAGTTCACAGGAGTTCAGGAAACACTATCGCTAAGCAAAGGAACAAGTGAACGCGTGGGTACGTGTCTCTCTCCACAATGTGGGGGGAAACCAGGGACTGATTCTCAGTTTTCATCTCTTCCAGGCTTCCTTTGGGCCTGGAGGTGGCTCTATGAGAGCAAAAGGGCTAAGACGAAATGGCAGGTGGGGCCCGAGGCAGCCTTGCTGCGCTGTGGTTCCCAGCGTCCCCTGGGGCAGTGCCTCCGGCGTTCCAAAGTCAAGGTTGTTGCCGAAAGATGTCTTGAGGGCCCTGGTGGGGCAGGCAAAGAGCACAGCAAGAGGAGACGCAGGCTGCCCAAGTTCCACTCAGAGATGATGGAGCTAGAAGGAAACTTCCAGCCCCTGTGGAGCTCAGAGAAGGTAGGCCGTTCCCTGGGGCCACACAGCAAAACTCTCCCAACTCATTCAGTCCTAGATGTGCCTTTATCACGTGTCCTGAACGGTCTGCCGCCGAGACACAGGACTCCTCTCTCCACGAGTAGCTTTTGCAATGTACTCTTCAAGCCCCAGTCTTGGCTTGTGATAAATGTGCATTCCCATACACGAATGTATAATGACACCAATAATTTGATTATTCGGTTGCTGTCTTTTCCCCCTTGGCCACACGTTCCCCAGGGCAGGGTTCACAAACACCCAGATGAGGGCTGATTTCAGTCCTGGACCGCAGGAGGCTTGCAAACATATCTGTCTGTCAGATCAAGTATTATTACTACAAGTAGTCACAATGCCTAAGAAAAATGCATTCCCAGGTGGGGGCTTTCTTGCCTCCCCAGCCCTCAGATACCCCTCCATTCACACACGTACACACATCGCCTCATGGCTGTCTCACGTATCTGGACAGGCCTCCATGCCTCCACAGGCAGGAGAGGGGCTCGGCCCCCCTCTTCCCAACCTGACCCTGAGGCCAGCCCACCCCCTCAGCTGCCAGGCTGGCCTGCAAAGGTATCTGTCCCAGGGGGCCCTCAGCTGCCTCATTAGAAAAGTAGTGACAGACACATTAGCTGCTAAGGGTGTGTGTGTTGGGGGGCCGCTGAGGGCTGTCACAAGGCTGAGGAAAACCAAATGCCTGCCACTTCCTGGGCCTCTGGGCCCCATCTGGGCCAGGGGCTGCGGCTGGCAAAGAGACAATGGTCCAAGTACAGAACAGCCCCCTGGGACTCAGGTTGGATCTCAGCACCTGGAGCAGAGATCTCCCAGTCACTCCTCGCTGTTCTTGCTGCCGGCCTCCTGGCTGGACTAGACTCACTGATCCTTGACAAGCCCCTGCCCCCTCTGCCTGGGCCATTATAGCCCGGATGCTCTGTGTGAGAGGGACAAAGGAATCCGAGAACCTACTCCTGTATAACAGAAGAGGAAACTGAGGCCCAGAGAGATGCTTCCCCAGAGCAGAGGACTAGAGCGGGTGCCGGGCTCTGCATGAAGGTCCTAACTTGGCCATTGACAGGCTGTGTGGCCTCTGGACCTCAGTTTCCCTGTATGTGAAATGCAGGCCTGGACCACAGTGACCCTGACCACAGTTTCCTCCGAACTCTGAGCCCCGGGAAGGCCCAGTTCTGCTGGAAGAGGGTCAGGAATTATCAGTGTCCCCTCAGCCCCCAAAGCCAGTCCTTCCTGGGAACTGAGGTACAGCTACCCACAGAGGTCACCAAACTCAGATCTCCCTGGGGCACTGAGTTCCGCCCAGCAACCTGGTCAGTGACCACGGCCTCTACCATTGATAAAAAGCAGGTGGGAAAAGTCCTACACCACACTCCACACGCACACAGGAACAGGCCTCACACCACAGGATATATGCACTAACAAGAAGACAGACACTTAGCCACATACACAGGTCCCCTACCCACAAATGCAGACATACAAACCACACACACACAAAGGAGCACGCCCCCCCCCTCCCCTGTTGAACCGGTGTACCTGAGTACCCAAGACATGCTCGGACAGACCGACCCCCTCAGCTCATTTCTCCAGCCCAGACACACACATACATACACACAACCACACATCGGTCCCAGTCACAAACACAGACCCTCCCACTATATGCACGAATCGCACACACGCAGGCACATACTCAGCAGTCCAGTACAGACAGACTCACACATGTGCCTGGATGTACCAGCCACGGAAGAACCATCACCACCTCCATGTACAGAAACCTCCCCCACCCCCGTGCCGGTCAATGGACACAGCCACATGCTGCCCACACAGGCCCCCAAGCCCACAAACACACAGATACACACCCATCTCGCCACTTGGTTAAATTCCATACAGTAGGCGGCGCCCAGCCCAGAAGAGAAAATCCAGATAAATAAATCATGTTCGGAGCATCAATCTCGGCCCCAACCTGGCTGCCTCCTTGCTGCAGGTAAAGCGAGACGGGTCTTAAATATTTCATAAATGAATAAACCTGTTAAGAGAATATAATTTACAGGGCCATTGGCTGGAGGCTCACAATAGCCCTCCCACATCTTTTCATTTCGGAGAGCACGTGGTGGTGGCAGGTGGCGGCCACAGGGGCATGGTGTCTGGTGCCCCACCCGCTGCCCTTCTGCCAGGGGTGTTATTCCCAGGGAAAGGGGCCTTCTGTGATTTTCCATCCACTAAATCCAGCTGCTGCTCGGAGACAGGGCCCTGCATTCTCTTGTCTTTTCAGCTTTTTTCCCCCAAGCCTTGGATGCCTTTTAAATGCCGATCCATCCCTGGCAACTGTGATTTTCCAAGGCCTGTTTCACACAGGACTTGGATGTGTTAGAACTGAACTGTTCGGGAATGGGGAAGAAGAGGAGGTCTGGCAGGGGGGTGAGTGGGGCAAGGACAGCTTGTAGCCGGGCCTGAGGGGCAGCTGGACCGAGGGAGGTTGTGCCTGACGCCAGGACTGCATGCCCCCAGGGAGAGGCGGAGGAGCCTAGGGCAGCAAAAATGGCTCCTAGGACAGACCGTGGGAACAGAAGGTGCATCCCAGGACCAACAAAGGGTCTTTGGGTCTGAGCATAGCTCAGGAAAAGGAGGCTGGAATGAGGCTGAGGTCGGAGCCCTCACCGCAGCCTCAGGCAGCTGGAGCCAATTAAAGCCCCTTGCTGCTGGGACCTGCATCTCAGCGGGGGCAGGAGTCTTCAGTGTCCCTGAGCAGGCTAGGTGGCCTCCTCTGCCCCCAGCTAGCAGGACCCCCTGGCTCCGGCTGCTTTTATCAGAGGTAAGTGGCAATGACGAAGGGCTCCTCTGAGGGTCTGTCTGCCCGTGGAGAGAGGCTGAACAAAGTCAGGAAGGGATCATTCAGTCCGGGTGTTTTCTGAATATCTCACAAGAATGTGGTTCCGGTTCTCTCAAGACTCCCACAGATGTGGGGAGAAAGGAGAATGTTACACAACATTAAGTGGGAAAAGCAGGATATCAAATGGTACACACAGGAGGAATGATGGCATGCTTAAACAACAACAAAAAAACCCTGTGAACAGGGGGTGAAGTCAGATGTGGCTGCCTTTGGAGACTGGGAGTATGGGTGAATTGTTTTTCTTTTAACTTGTCATATTTTCCAAAAGTCTATAATAAGCCTGTCCTCCTTTTATAGTGAGAAAAAACCCCCACCAAGTGCCTTACAAAACCAAATATATAGAATGGTCCCATATTTTACATTTCCTTATCATAAATTCTTTATCATCTGTCTAGAAAAAAGTATGTTGACAGTGGTTATGTAGGGGTAGGGGTAGAAACACGGGATTTTTACTTATTTAACCGTATATTTAGATCTTTCTAAATTCAACATAGTAACATGATAATTTCATTAAAAACAAAATGCTTAGGATGGGGAAGTTCTTTCTGATATCAAGCCTGAGTGCCTCCTGCTGCATCTGAAAGCCCCTCCTCACTATCCCCATTCGGGTGTGCATCGCTTGAGGCTTGAGAAAGGCCAAGGGGCAGTTGCTCAACAGGCACACAGACTCTCTTCCAAGACCTAAAGGCTGGCATTCAATTTTGCTGCCTGCCCAATCCAGGTGTGTGGGGTGGGGGTGGCGGACAGAGGGTCTGATGAGTCGGTGCCTCTGAAAAGACTGGGGGTCAGAAGGCGGCCTTGGAGTGACCAGGTCAGGGACTTAAGGCGCTAGAAGAAAGGAGGAGTGGAAGAAGGGCTGGGTTGGCAGCAAAGCTCCGGAAGGGGCTGCCCCCAGGGCAGGCGGGGTGCCCAGGCTCGGGAGGGAGGAATGTGTCTCCTGGCCAGACAGCCCCAGTGGCTGCCAACTAGGGTAGGCCCATGCTCCTGGGCTGGAGGGAGGCCGTCTGGGTGGTACATCCAGGCTTGAACGACGTGGTGTGTGGAGGGATGCCTTCCTGGCCCCTCCTCTCTCTTGCCCTTAGTGGGGAGGTAGGCCCGGCTGGCCCATGGGCAGCACCAGCGAAGGACAGAGTTGGAGGGCCCGAGCCAGCTGCGCCAGACAGCGTGGCCTGGAGGCCAGGCCCTACTTTCAACGACTTCCCTGCTCAGGGAGTGGGGGCCGCAGGCTCTCCAGGAGCCTGGGCCCCAGGAGGCGCTTCCTGCTGCCCCTGATGTAGGGTTGCGGGGCTCTGCTCACAGAGCCCGTCCCGAGGTTGAGTCGCACATGATCCGGTCGCAGAGCGAAGCTCGATTGGACGTCACTGCCCACAGCTCCGGGTTCCGGGAAAGACACGGGCTCGGCGAGGGGGCGGGGCCTCGGCAGCCCCGCCCAGCGGCCCCGCGGAGCACGCCGGGACGGGGCGCTGCCATGGCGACGGGAGCCGGCCGCCCCGCCCCGCCCCCCCGCGCGGCCTCCGAGCCGAGAGGCTCCCGACCCCTCCCGGCGTTGCCCGCCCGCCGGGGCTTGTCAGGCCGGACGCCGCGGAGGAGGCCCCGGCGCGGCCAAGATGGTGGGCGCCGCGGGAGGGGTGCGGTAGGGAGGGCAGGAAGCGCGGGCGTTTGCCCTCTCGCCGCCCCCTCTCGAGGTTGAGGAGAGGAGAGGAAATGGCCCCGGAGGCGATAATCGAGCTGCCAGTGTGTCTGGCCTGACAGCTCCTACCTAAGCCTTTCCCCCGAGGCCCGAGGCCCGCCCTGGCCCCAGAGGCGGGCCGAGCAGGGACTACCCGCGCTAGGATCCTGAATTTGACACCCGTCCCCCGCTCCCCACCCCCCGCGCCACCCCCACCAAACGCCCCTTCAGCCTCTCTGTCTTCCGGGCTCTGTCCCTTCCCCCAGCCTGCTGTGCCTCCACCCTCGGGAAGCGGGCAGGGCAGCGTTTCGTTCCCCAGGCCTAGGGGCCTGGGATGCCAGCCTCTACCCACCTACACCCCAGGCGTCTGTTATGGGACAGCGAGAACCTGTTTCCCCTCGGTACAGCTGCCATCAAGGTCCTCGAGCGCCCATGGCTCTGAGCAGCCATCCCTGCCCTCCCTGGAGACCCAGCTAAGGGGACAACTACCCCGGGAGACCCTGATCCCCTTACCCTGTGTTCTCCCAGCAACAATGGGGACACGAGTAGGATGGGCACTCACACTGACTGGGCCAGGCCAAAAGTCGGGACAGATGACTTATCTTCCCAAGTCCTGCGTGTGAGTGACTCTGCCCAGGTTTTGTGGGCAAACAAGCCCAGATCTGTTAAGGAGTGAAGTGGCAGAGCTGGGACTCAGCCAGGCTGTGACTCTGGATGCCTGTCCACACACAGTGGCACTCCCTGCTCCCTGGCCGCCTAGCCTGGGCTGGTCCAGCCGCCTATCTCTGGCCCAGAGCAATGGCCTGGCCTCCCAGTCCCTCCTCCTTCCCACTACCACAGGCCCGGCTTCCCTTCTGAGACGCCAATCTGCAGCCACACAAAGCCCTGTTTGTTTGCTTTCTCTGCTGCTCCCCCTGGATCCCATGTCTTTCTCTGCTACCTGCCGGCCTGGCTTCCTCTCCAAGCTGCCCTCCCAGCCAGCTGAAGGGAAGGAGGAGGCAGCCATTCCAGCATGCCCTGCCTCACAGCCACCCCAACGTACCTCGAATCCACCTCCCCAGTGCCAGGGCACCCAGCTGGGGCAGCCCGGCCCACAACAGTTTTGCAGCCCCCTGGCTGCCTCTCAGAATGTAGGGTGTCAGCTGGTGGAACAGGAAAGATGCCTGCAGCCAGGGGCTGGGGCAGGGGGAGGGGAGCCCAAGAGGCCCAGCCAACCTCCCCTCTCCTTTTGTGAGCAAGGCTTGTTTTGTTCGTCAGTCAGGAAGGCAGCCCCTGACTTCCCAGCAGCCCCCGGGCTGCCAGGAGATAAGGAGATGAATGGGGCCAGGAGGGCTGAATTGGAGAAGGCAGAGGGACACCCTGCTTTTACGGCCCTCCCCCACCCCTCACTCTCTCTGGGGGTTCCTGGGTATCCCAGGCTCTGGGATGAGGGCTTATAGGCTGCACTGGGAGCCCTACGTGGTAGGTGCCCTCTCAGTGCCGACCCTGGGCAGGCACCTGAGCAGATCCCTCTCTGCATGGTGGGCACCCCAGAGTGTACAGCCTTGGGCACCCTCCGCAGTGTCTTGGGAAGCTTCATCAGCCTGAGCTGAAACAGGGCTTTCACAAGCAAAGAAAAATAAACACCCGCATTCCACACCACCTTCTCTACCTGCAGAGTGGGGGCTGCCCTCTCTCCCCGTTCAAATAAAGAAACCCAATACTGATACTGCACCAGATCTAACAATCTCTCCCGGTTCCCTCTACCCGGGGCTCTTTTATTGTACCCTGCCGCACTGGGTGGCCCAGGGCAGGTCCTAACCTCCCTGGTCCTCCCCTCTTCCCCTTCCTGTCCCCTCCATGCAGAGTTTAACCCTTACGGCAACTCAGGATAAAGGCATGATTATGCACACATATGGCAGGAGGCTCCATGAGAGAAAGCCACAGAGACAAACTGCCCCTGACAGGATTCAAGCTCATGTCTGCCTGACTCTAAGCCCGAAAACCTTCCTACCAGGGCTGCAGTATCATTTCACAGCAGTGATTCTCAGCCAACTCGATGAATTACCACCATGAGAAGGGGAGCAAGGAGCGGGCAGAGCTAGCGGATGCCGTGTCGTCTCAGCACTGCCACTTGGTTGCTGTGTGATGTCCAGCAGGTCACTTAGCCTCTCTGGGCTTCAACTTCCTTGACAATCTGTATAGGCAGTTGATAAGGCTTAGAGAGGACGGACCACCCAATGCCCAGGAAAATAGCAGGCACTTGTTAAAGGATGGCTTTTCTCTGTGATTCCTTTCAGCAGCCAGAGAGACAGGCGTCCATTTCTTAGAGGAACCAGACGTCTCCCACTGCTGCTCTCACCCATCTGGCCCTGCTGCCGGTCGTCCCCCCAGTCATCATCTCTGGCCCTCTGGAACACTCAGGCTAAGGCCAAGGGCTTCCAGTTTGAGCTCCCCAGGCTCCTGTCCTGCCCAGGAGACCAGGGCCTCTCTGCTTAATTAGCCAGGGCGAGGGCCCCAGGAGACAATGTCACCCTAAGGGAACAAAGCCAGCTCCCATCCACATCCTGCTGGACTCAAGAAAAGAGAACCACTCAATTAAGTCTGATTTGCCAAAACGTCTGTTTTTAGTGCTATTTCGGGCCACGGTGGGGATTTTCTGTGCTTGTCTCAAAGGTATCCTAAACCAGATTCCTTCCTACCTCCCCCACCCCTACTGTGTTTGAAATGAAAATATGTTCTTCCTCTTCTCTCCCTTTCCTTTTTCCTGCTTCTCTTTCCCACCTATCAGAGGGATGCAAAGGAGAGAAAGGATGGAGGCTGGGGCCCCAGGGAAGGATAATACTCCATGCCCCTTACTAGGCCTGGGCAGGTCCCCTCAGTCCCCCAGGGTCCCGCATGCTGGGAGCTATGGTTCCCTGAAACCCAGCTGGTGAGGGCTCCTGTGGGCCTTTATCTTCTCCCTGCCTCTGGAGGCCACCAAAGTTGGATCATTTTCTGCTGTCTTGCCAGACACACACCAGGCATCTGCCCTTCCCTCCACACACCCTGGTCTTCTGCCTCTGAGCTACTGCCTGGGCTGTGCCCTCCCCCAAGGTCTCTCCTTCCTGCACTTTACCTTCTTAGCTTGCAACAGGACAACGATTAACCCCACATCTATGCAATCACATCTTTAACGGCTGCCCATCTCCCAAGGCAGAAGCTTCCAAAGGACAGGGGCGGCATCTGCTCGGCCAGTACCGACTCTCCGGGGCAGGGGGTCAACCTCCTTTGGCGCCACTGACATCTTGGGCCAGATAATGTGTTGTGGGGCCTATTCCATGCACCCCAGGATGTTCATCACGTCCGAGCTTCTGCACACTGGAGGCCAGCACCTCCCCAGTTGAGACAGCCGAAATTTTTCTGCCCATGGCCCGCATGACTCCGGAGGGTCAGACTCGCCCCCAATGAAGCAGCACTACCCTAAAGCCTGGCACAGTGCCCTCCCAAAAGGAATGAATGCAGGACCCCTCCTCCCTCCCCTGGAGAGAACAGGTGAGTTTTATTTTCTCTCTTTACCTCTTATTATCATCATCTTGTACAGATTTAATTTGCCCTATCAGACCAGAAGCTTCCAGAAAACAGGCCCACATGACCTCAGCTGTGTATCAGTGCTGACTGCCCATAACTATTGCTGGACGAGTAAGTCTCAAAGCGCCAAGAGCACCAGACGGAGGCCTCATTCTGGCTTCCCCTTTGCCAGGGCGCTGGATTACTGTGTGACTTTGCTACGCCAGCTAAACTTCTCTGGGCATCCGTGTCTCTCCAGTCACTGTCACAATTCTTTGTCCCACGGGGCTTGTGGAACCGCCCCCCCCCCCAAGAAGATTCTGTCAGGTGGTTTTCAATTTACATTTTCTGAGACTTTTTATTATTACAAACAGGGGACACTGGTTCACCACTCTGCGAGTTACCAAGTGCAGCTCAGTGCTCTAGAGGCACAATCTGTTTTAAAACTCCTCTTAAAAACAAAACTACGAAGGGGGTGCTGTGATTTTCGTTTCTTGATCAGGGAGGAAATCGAGTCTCAGATGGCTGGAGGGAGCTGCTAGAGGACACCCAGACGTGGTCTGGCGGCCTGTGGTGCCTGGGGACGCCTTGGTCAGTGAACGCTGAGCTTCCACACGTGATCCTGAACTCTTTCCTAGTCTGCAGCCGGCCTTTCCCAGTGAAGAAGGCCCTAGCAGGGCCTCCCTACCGTGAGGCCTCACTGCTGAGCTCCCCTGACAGAAAGAGCTCCGGGTCACCAGGGAAGGGTCCAACAAGGCCCGGAGGTGGCAAGTGCTGATTCAAGAAGTTGGCCTGTCTCAGAGGGGCTGGGAAGGCCGCCCGCCACTCCCTTCCCTTCCCTTGTCATCCCTCCCAGGAAAGCCCTGGCTGGGACACACTTCCGCCAGCACAGAGCCCTTCTGTGCCATTCTTCAGGGCGCGAAGCAAAAACAGTTGGGAGGAACCATTCTCTAGCACCTTCTATGTACCAGGTGCTGCTGTAAGTCTTTTACGAGCATTAACTCATGAACTCTCCCAACGGTCCTATGAGCAAGGTGCTGTCACTTTCTCCATCTTACAGGTGAGGCAACTGAGCCAAGGAAATCAGGACCTCGTCCAGGTTAGCAGGGGGCTGAGTTGGGATCTGAACCCGGGCGGCTAAGCTCCAGATCGTCATGCTTCGCCACGAGGCCGAAGCAAAGATGCCGTGGCTGTATTCCCAGCGCCCTGGGGGAGCCACGGGGCCTCCATATGTGATTCAGGAATGAGTGAGCGAACGGGTGAGCGCGTGGTTCCCCGGGCACAGAGCCGCCGAAGTCCCCAGCTGCTGGAGGCTTTCTCGGGGCCCACCCACGACACTGGGACAGAGCCGCTTTGGAAACAGAAGCTCTCGCCAGGAAACTCTCCTTCTCACCTGCCCCGCTGTGTAACAAAGACCCGCTCAACCCATCTCCTCAACCGGGCCAGAAAAGAAACTTGGTTTTGGCCCGTGTGCCGGCCGGGAAGGTTTAGAGGCACAAAGCTGCCATCTTTTCCATGTGCTAAGTCTGGGAACAGGAAGAGGAAGGGCCCCGTCTGCTGCGTGCGATCCGGAGGGGCCGCGGATGATGCCTACTGGACAGGTGGGGGTACAGGGCCTCAGGGAGGGCAGTCTTTAGCCGGACTGTGCCCAGGCTGGCCTAACCCCAAGTGCGGAACTCCTCATTCCCAGATCCTAAAACAGCCCGACACTGGCCTCACACTTATGCCTGCAGAAATCAGCGCTCCCACCGCTGGCACGAGAGGGAGGTGACCGACCTGGAGCAGCGGCGGGAACTCAACCTCTCCCCAAATCCCGACCCACCCGTGCTTCTGCTCCCCCACCCACACGGTGCACAGTCTCCAAGAGGGGACTCAAGGAGACGGGCATGGTCCGCTCCAGTCTGCAGGTCCCCCCTCAAGACCCCCCAGCCTGGGGCCTGTCCCCGTTCGTTCAGCTCACTCTACTCAGTCCCCTACTTTCTAAGCCCCAAGATGGTGACTCCCCCAATTTACAGCTGAGACCGAGGCCTAAGGGCGGAGGGGAGATGTCCCCACAATTCCTAACGGGTGGCCCCCAGTGCCCACTCCCTGGCCTGCTGACTCTATTTCCCCTCCCAGGACTCGCTCCTGGCCCTCCACGGTGTCCGGGATGCCTGCTCCCTTGAGGCCGATCACTTTGTAGAGAAAGTGGATGTCCACTGCCCCCCTGGCCCTTGGACTTGGAGGGCCTGGAAGGTCAGACCACATGCTGGCTGGTCTCTGGGTCACAGGGTGAACACGAGGCTGAGGGCAAAAACCCGAGGGGGTGTCTGCTGAGGGAAGGAAGGAACGTTCAGCGTCAGAGCCCTAGTACTCCTGGGTATTTCCTTTTTTGAGTCTCCGCATACTATTTAGCAATAAGAGCATCTCCTTCCCTCCTCCCTCCCTGCTTCTCTCTCCCCCCACCTTCTCTTTTCCTGCCTCACCTCCCTTCCCCTCTTTCCCTCCTTCCCTCCCTCCCTCTGTTCTACCACCACAGGAGCACAGTTTGCTAGGGTTCAAGAACCAGCAGAACAAAACCTCGCCTCGCCAGCAGAGCCCCAGTCTTTGCCTTCAGCCCCTGGCACTCACCCTCGCTGTCCCCCGCCACCACCCTCCCCCCCCCCCCCCCCCCCCCCCCCCCCCCCCCCCCCCCCCCCCCCCCCGTGTCAAATTCCAGTCTCAGATCCCCAGTGACCTACCCAGGCACAGGGCACAGCTCTGCCTCACACAGTCTCCTCAATCCCCGGGGAAACAGGCCGAGCCAGTTTCTCCTTGGCCCCCTCAGGGAGCAGCCTGGGGGTGCTGGGCCCCTCTCTGGCCTCACTCTTCTCTCAGAAGTCTGGCAGAACAGAATCCTCTGACCAGGGCCCTGAGAATCTGCAAAGTGCCAGCAGGCGCCTGCCCAGGATCTCAGGGCGCACAGAAACAGTGCTGGGACTCTCACTCGGCCCACTGCACCTAGCCCTTCCTGCCAGGAAGCATTTCCAAGTGTCTCCCGTGTTCCAGGCCTTGCCCTTGGCACTGGGGCCAGGAGAGGAGGGAGGTGTGTTCTCGGGCCTGGATGCTCCAGCCCTGTGGGGAGGACAGACACTGACAGAATTCCCGATAATGCCAGGATAAACGCTAGGCTGCGGGTATAGACAAAGGGAGATGACTCAGTCTGCCTCACAGGTCAGAGGAGGAGGAGACAGGACGCGTCTGTTTTGGTCTTGGGAGGCAGGGAGGAAGGTGAAGGGCATCTAGGTGGAAGCCGCAGCCCAGGCACATGTGCAGAGGCAAGGATGCACACAGCCGAATTCGGGGAAGAAGGCTGTGCTGTGGCTGGAGGGGAAGGAAGGGGGTTGAATGGGGCAGAGCAGGCGGAGAACAACAGAAGGGGCCCCTGGCACGGGGGAAGGACCACGGGCTGGACCTGCACTCAGAGGGCAGCAGGACCCCTGGAAGTATCTGCTGCGGTTGAGAAATATCACTCTGGGAGTGTGGCCCACGCTGGGAGGGGGCGGGACGGAGGCAGGGAGGCCCGGAGGCCCCAGCAACAGCCGGGCCTCTCCCGTCATCATTCTCTCCAAGCTGGCTCCTCCCCTCTTGGCCACGGGACACGCGCCACGTCCGTTCCAGCCTCGGAACACTTGCTGGTGTGCTCCCTCCACCAGGATCCCGCCTGTTGTTCTCACTTACCCATGCCGAAGCACCTGTTCTCTAAGCCCCCTCTTCCACGAAGCCCCTGCCTCCCTAAAGCTCCTAACTTCGGTTGAGACGGAATCCTGAAGCTCAAGCGATCTGTTGGGCCCGTCTCGAAAGGGAGTTCTACACGGTATCCCCCTGCGTGGACAAGTCTTCCCAAAGACGCTGCCCTACAGTCTGGCCCTTATCATCCCCGTAACACCTACGTGGGCCCTTCACAGGGGGACCTGTTTTCTGGCCCCCCCAAAACCTGGCTCGACTCTCCTGACAATGTGGGTTCCCCTGGGTATTTTCTGGGTCTCAGTCACCCACTGGGCTGTGACCTTCCTGGAGGCAGGTGCACGAAGCACGGGAGGTCAGCAATGGTGGGTCCTTGGAAAATACCTGTTCCCTTGGGGCCAGTGAGCCCAGATACCTCTCCCACAGAAACCCTGCCCAGTGTCCACTGCTCCCCCCGTCCCTCCCTGTGGAGCCACACATTTGAAAGTGGGGGGCAGGCATCCACCTCACAGCCACAGGTGGCCATTAAAAGCAACAAGATGGGGGGCCTGGGTGGCTCAGTTGGTTGAGCGACCGACTCTTGATTTCAGCTCAGGTCATGATCTCAGGGTTGTGGGATAGAGCCCCGCATGGGGCTCTGCGCTCCACGGCGAATCTGTCTCTGAAGATTCTTTCTCCCTCTCTCTCTCCCCCTTCCCCTGCTTACACGCACTCTCCCAAATAAATTAAGTAAAAGCAACACGATGCATGCACGGACTGTGGCGGAAATAAACGAGCACTGAGAATGGTGATAGTGCCAACCAGCATTTGGCGGGACAAGTACTGTTCTAAGCTTTGTGTGCTTACTTGGAATAACTCATTCCGCCTTCACTAGAGTCCTATGGGGCCAGTACCCTCATCATCCCCACTGGGCAGACAGGAGTCGCAGATGCAGACGCAGAGAGGTAACTCATTTGGTATGTGGCAGAGCCAGGAGTCAACCCGGAGCCTTGCCCTGGGGCATCTCACCTTACAGCCTCCCCAAGACAATGGAAAGGAGCCAGGAATTTAAAGAGCCCGAGATGTATTCTCATCTTGGGTAAAAGAAAACTAACTTTCGGCATATAGGATACATACGTATTCATGCAAGCGAGCAGCAGAACTGTCTAGGAGGACACATTCAAACTCTTAACTGGGGTTACTTGTGGGAGGGGTGCGGAGGACGCTTTCACTCTCTATACTTCTGGGTTATTTGCGTTTTTCACAATAAGAATGAATCCAAGTATTACTCGAGTGATTAAAAAAGAGAGAACTTGTCGGAGCCTCAAGTAATGTTGTGGAATGAATAGAAGCCAGATTCATTTTGTAGGACTGTTTTTTCAAACTCTGGGTATGACCCATTAGTGGATTATGAAATCAATTCAGTGGGCTGCAACCAGCATTTAAAAAAAAAAAAAAATTCAAATAGGCTAGAACAGAAAGTATCCGCTCAGCCGACAAAGTAGAGGAAAGAGTTATTTCACTAAACTTTTGTTTCAGTTTTATATAGTGGTGGTGAAGAGAATTGTGACCTAAAATGTATTTCTTATACATTTTATAATGTATCCTTGAAGCAGGTTTCTGGCAGAGTTTGAAAGCCACCATTCTAGCCTTGGGGTCTAAAAGGAAAATGTTGGGGGAGGGCACCTGCAAGGGACTCTTGGTCCAGTGGAAGAGAGATGGTTTTGCCCAGTGGGTGAGTTTCCTCTATTTAGGAAGAAGCCAGAGGGGTCCCTGGCTCTTGGAAAATGTCCCATTTAGCCCACTCTAGAGTTGGCTTCTGGGGCCTGGGCCGTCTGGATACCTCTGCTTCCTTCCAAGGCTTTTTGCCTTGAGAACTGGGATGGAGCCTCTCCCAGGCCAGAAGGTCTGTGCTCACTCCTGTGTGTCACCCAAAGCTCCTAGGGATGCTCCTGGGGTCCCATATACCCCCTCTGCTGTCAAGGGGGGGGGAACAAGATTCCTTTCCAGCTTCCAGATCCCCAGAAACACCCCAAGGAAGCCTCTGGAAACACAGCTATGTGGTCAGTCGGGAGGGGCCTCCACGGAGTCGACAGCGAGGGCTGCCCCCACCCTGGGTGAGCCTGACCTAGGCAGAGCAAGGTCTGTATGGAGGACAGAGTGGAGGAAGAGAAGCAGAGTCCCCAGCCTGGGGCTCCCACGGCGCTGGCGCCTCCACTTCGGAGCTCGCCTAACCCACGCCCGCCTCCCCTCCCAGGGCAGCAGACAACTAAAAAAAGATAAAATAAAAAGAAGTAATTCCCCTGCTCTGACGTCAGCGCGAGGTTTTAACAGCCCGGCAGCGGCCTGAAACCGGATTGCAACCAGATGTAATGCCCTTGAATCCTCCACACACCGCTGCGTTGGAAGAGAAATGAAGCGGGAGGGGGGTGGGGGGGGGCGGCACTTTGGGTGGGAGGGAGCCGTGCGGGTCCCGCGTGGGTCCTTGAATCAGAGCCTGCTGAAAGCATGGGAAAGGCGCTGCGGGAGGGAGTGCTGCGAGCGGGGAAGCTCAGGGCCCGGGTCCGCCATGCAGGCGCGCTGCCTCCCCTCCCCCAGCCCCCCAATAGCGCATTGTTACATTCGGTTTTGTCCGCTCCGAGCCGAAATCCCAGCGCTCCCCACCCCCCCGTCCCCCCGCCGCCGGATCGCGGGCTCCCAAGAAGGCACGGCTCGGGTCGGCACTCCCGCCCTCGGCGTGGATTTGAGGAGGACTAAGAGCCCCAAGAAGGGCAACGGGCTGGCTGGGAAAACGGGCGTCCCAGGAAGCTAGGGCCGCAGCGGCCTCGGGCCTGGCTGATGGTTCGCTTCCCCTCCGCCCCTCCTCCGAGGCCCCCGGCGCAACCGAGCCTCCAAATGTCACCCCCGCGTCCTGACACCCCCTCGCCCCCGCCGCGCTCGGCAACGCCGCCTGGCGCCCGGCCCCCGCGCCCTCCTCCCGGGCCCCCTGTCTCCCAGGCGCGGGGGCCAGGGAGCTGGCCGGCTCGCCGCGGTCCGGGGACTCGGGGCTCGCGTGTCCGGTGCCCCCGACCGTGACGTCACCCCCGAAGAGCCCGTGCGCCCGGGGCCTGGCAGCGTCGGAGGTCCCCGGGCCTCCGGGGCCGCTTTCTGCCGGGTCGCGCGCGGGCCTGTGCACAGGCCCCGGCGCCGCGGCCCGCGTGGGGGACACCGCGGAGAGCCCCGCGCGCCACATCTCCCCACGCCCGGCCCCCACCGCCCCCGGCGCCCCGCCTCCCGCGCCGCGCCGCACGCCAGGCCCCGAGTCCCCCTCGCACAAGTCGGCTCCCCGTCCCCCACCCCCGGCGCACTCACAAAGCTCCCCTCCCGCCCCGGCGCCGGGCGAGTGCCCCCCGCGTCCCCACGCCCCACGCGGCGGCACTCCGGGCCACCGCGCACGCACAGCCCCGGGCACACGGACCCTCGCCGCTCGCGCCCC
Organism: Enhydra lutris kenyoni; assembly: GCF_002288905.1. Classification (NCBI taxonomy): domain Eukaryota; kingdom Metazoa; phylum Chordata; class Mammalia; order Carnivora; family Mustelidae; genus Enhydra; species Enhydra lutris. The sequence goes on along the minus strand of NW_019154181.1, from coordinate 1,067,932 downwards.
CACGCCGCGAACCGCCCCCAGACGGCCATCCGGTGACCTCGCGCACCCCCACACCACACAAAGCCGTGACCTCGCGGACCCCCACATCCCGGCCTGCGGCGCGCTCGGCCTCCGAGCCCGCCTCCATTCCTCACCCTGCCTCGGATCCCGACGCCTCGCGCCGTCCCTGCCCCGGCAGCGGCCCCGCGCCCCAGCGCTCGGTGCTCACCTCGGCGCCCGCGCTCACTCGGGGGCCCTGGCTCTGGCGCTGCGACTTCGCGGCCCGCAAGCCCGGGCGGCCATGGGGGTCAGGGCGCGGCGGCCCGGCCGGCCCGCGGCCAGGCAGGAAGGAGGGTGGGCCGCGGCGCCCCCTCCTCGCGCCGGCGCTCGGGCGGCGGGCAGGGCGGCCTGCTCCGCTCGCCTCTCGCCCTCGCCGCAGCCTCGCTCTCCGACTCGACTCTCCGAGCCCAGCCGCGGCGGGGGCGGCGCCCGGGGGCGCGGGGAGCCGGCGGCGCGGGGAGCGGGCCCTGGCCGCGCACCCGGCCGGGCCTGCCTGGTGTCCGCGGGTGCCGCGGGGAAATGCGATCCCCTCTGCACAGGAAGGGCGAGCGGGGGGGGGGGGGGGCGACGCGCGGGGGGAGAAGGAGAGCGAGAGCGGGAGGAAAAAAGTTCCCGGGCGGCCTGGCTGCGCTCGCTCGAGGCCCCGGGCGCCAGGTGGGCCGTGCGCGCCCCGACAGCACCCCCTGGCGGTCCGCGCGCCCCACTGCGCGTCCCCCCACATCTCCCCCCCGCCCGCTCAGCCTCCCTCGCGTCCCGCGGCGGGGGGCGGGGGGGTGGGGTTGCGCCTTGCGTGGGATCCAGGTGGAGCCCTCCCAGACTCGCACGCCCCATCCCGGGCCAGGGGACGCGGTGGGACCGGGGGCCGGGTGGGGACTGGAACCTCGGGCAGAGGATTTGGACTGGCATCCTGCCCTCAGATGCTTCCAGTCTCTGGCCTGGTTGCTAGGCCAGGCTCCCGCCTTCACTCCACCATCGGCTGTCCCTGTGACCTCGTCTTTTCGGATTGGAAAACATTTTTCAATTTCTGAACTTAATAGGCCGGACAGAAATCTCTCCACATACTGGGTTCCCGGCACCTTGCTGGACACTAGGGAATGAACAGAGACAAGGGGTCTCTGCTGTCATGGAGCTGACATTCTGTTGGGGGCGGACAGACAGCAAACGAATGCTTACATACATGAAGAAGGTATTTCAAGGAGTTATGAGTTCTAGGAAGCAAATTAGCAGGTGAAGTGTCGGGTAGGGGGTATTAAGCTGGAAGTGAGGGAAGGGGGCCAATCTGAGCAGAGAACTGAACAGCAGGAAGGAAGCCTGCTCTGTGTAGAGTCTGGGGAAGAGCATTCCCGGCAGAGGGAAGAGAAAGTGCGAAGTGCAGAGGCCCTGAGACAGGGGAGAGCTTGGTGGGTAAAGAGCCAGGTGACCAACGGGCGGCGCACTGAATGCAGAACCATAAGGGAAGACCTCTGTCTTCAAGGCTACAGAGGGCCTGGTGAGGAATTTGGATGCAAAGTTCTGGTGCTCTGGGAAGGAAGCCATTGGCAGAATTTACGTAAAGGAATACTGAGTAAATGAGTGAGTGAATAAGCCTATGAACTTAGAGGCTCCCTAAGCAACTGCTACTCCAAGGCTTTGACTCACCAGGGCTCAGGCAGAAACCTACAGCCACCTGCTCTGGGAACCTCCTCGCCTCCCCAGGACCCCGGCCTCTGGGGTCTGTTGGTCCTATGGTGGGGAAGGGGGAACATCAGAGCTCCCAGGTGCCCTGAGACTACCAAGGCCTCCTATCAAACCTCAGCTTCGTCATTGGTAAAAGAGGGACAGCAGTAAGTAAGGTCCCCTTACTCTGTGCTAGACACCGTCCTTCTTTCTATGGGTTGTCCTGCTTGATCCTGGCAGCTCCTCTGGGAGGCAGGCTCACAGAGGAGACTGAGACACAGAGGGGTGAAATCACCTGTCCAGGTTCTCAAGTGAAAGTGACAGAGCCCAGACGTGCAGCCTGGGCCCTTCACTGAGCTCAGCCACCTGTCTCCCATGGAGAATGGCGAATGGGAGAAGCAAGGTAGAGGCAGACACAAGGTGAGCAGCACTGTTTTTTTGTTTGTTTGTTTTAAAAGATTTTATTTATTTTAGAGAGAGCAAAAGCGATCACAGAGGGAGAGGGAACACAGAGGCAGAGGGAGAAGCAGACTCATTATTGAGCAGAGAGCCTGATGTGGGGCTCGATCCTAGGACCCTGAGATCATGACCTGCGAGGTAGGCAGACGCTTAACCGACTGAGCCACCTGGGTGCCCCAGCAGCACTGTTTTAAGCTAGTTCTAATCTTATGTTCTTGAGTGGATGAGACCAGGTTTCTAAGACTTGCTGGGTCTCTGTTGCCTCATCTGTAAAATGGGGATAACAGCAGTCTCGACTTCCTGGGATTGTTGAGAGGACTGAAGTAAGTCAGGGGTGTGAAGTGTTTAGCCCCAACCCTGGCATGCAGTGGTTGCTGCTACTGTTTTAGGTCAAACACTGGCTGAGTGGGCATGGCCCTTTTCATCTAGCTAGCGGCTTCCCAGCCCCCACCATGGCCAGTGTTCTCCCTTGCTGCCTTAACCTGCCTCTGGGAGAGCCAAAGGGAAGGCCTGACACCAGGAACCTCAGTGGGCTGCTACCTCCCTGCGCAGGGCCCCACAACCGACGAGTGTCATTGTTGAGCACCTACAGTAAAAAATGTAAGTGCGGCGAATGACCACGCAGTAGTGGCTTGAAACGACATGCATGTGTTCTGTATGGTTCTAGAGGTCAGAAGAGCCTGAAATCAGTTCCTTGGCGCTCCAGGCGAGGTGTTAGCAGGGCTAACTCCTTCTGGAGACGCTGGGGCAGAATCTGTTCCCTGCCCTTTCTAGCTTCTGGAAGCCACCTGCATTTCATGGCTGGTGACAGCCTGGTGACGCCCAGAAGCTGGAAAAGGCAGGAAGACAATAGCTTCTGTTGTCCCACCTCCTACTTCCTCCCTTAACCTTCCTGCCTCCTCTTATAAGGACCTTTGTGATGACATTAGGGACACGTGGATAATCCGGGATAATCTCCCATCTCAAGACCCTTAATTTAGGGTGCCTGGGTGGCTCAGTGGGTTAAACCTCTGCCTTTGGCTCAGGTCATGATCTCAGGGTCCTGGGATCGAGACCCACATCCAGCCCCACATGGAGCCCTACATCGAGCCCCACATTGGGCTCTCTGCTCAGCGGGGAGCCTGCTCCCCCCCTCTTTGCCTGCTGCTCTGCCTACTTGTGATCTCTCTCTGTGTGTATCAAATAAATAAATAAAAATCTTTAAAAAAAAAAAAGACCCTTGATTTAATCACACCTGCAAGGACACCTCCCCCAACCCCCCCCTTTTTTTTTTTTGCCATGCACAAGAACAGTCAGTTTCCAGGGATTAAGACCTGTATTTCTTTGTGAGCCATTTTTCAACCACACATTCCATACCTTCTCTGAATCCTCCCTCATTATAACGCATTTTACAGTTAAGAAAATCGAGGCTCAGAAGAGATGAAGTCACTTGTCTGAGGTTGTACAGCTGGTGAGTTTATTTACCTATTCCCACTGTGGTTCAGACATCAGGTAAGAGTCTGGGGTGCGATGTAAAAGTTTCCTGGGAAAAGCATGCTGTGGAACACAGGCATGGAGTGTAACGAATGACCTGGTCCTGTTGAGGAATTCAGGGAAGACTTCCTGGAAGAGGTGACATGAGCAGGGATCTGAAGTGATTTTCCCCTGGCTGCTTTCGTCTGGGGAGGGCCTGGGGCTTCTCAGAAGAGAACCTGGAACTGATCAGGGATCACTGTCAGCAAAGCCAGCACCCAAGAAGATTTCTGCTGAGAACTTGCTTGTCATTCTTAGCCAGATGCAGGTAAGAGGGCCAGGAGGGAGGGGGCCCACTGTGGCAAAAGACCCCCCCAGTAAAGACGGTGTTGGTACAAAAGTCTCAAACTTGGTGGCTTGAATGTGAAATCCTGGCTGCTGGGTGTGTCTTGACTGGAGGGGAGAGCAAAGTGAGAATTTGGAGTTGAATAGCTTTAAGGAGGCTAAGTTCTTGAGGAATTGAAATACTTTCAAGGAATGTAAATTCTACCTATTGTTCTATACCCACGTTTAAATCACCCAGCTGACCCCCAAAAGCATCTGTGTTTGAGATATCCTCAGGAGTCTTAAGACTCAGGTCTGCATCTGTGTGGCCTTGACCTTGAGCTCCCCCTAGTTTTCTCGTAGTTCAAAGGAGACAAAGACCTCTATTAGGGAGAGAAAGACCCTTGTGGGCTGGAGGACAGGGGACGGGGGAGGATTTAGGCTTATCATCTGCTCACTCAATAGAATAGGAAGGGAGCATTTCCCTAAGCCTCCACCTGGTTGGGTAGACATCTCTGTTCCAATAACCCCCTGGTACACACCAAGAAACTGAGGCCATGGAGGGGAAGTACCTAGAGCAGGAAAGTGCAGAGCAAGATTCAGCTGCTTCCACGTGCCCAGCGGAGCTCGCTCCCGATGCCAGCCTGCCTTCTCTGGGACCAAACTCCTGGGAGCTCTGGGCTGTTCCTACACAGCACGTCTTCTGCAGCAGCAGGCCTCTGCAGCAGGGAGTACTTAGCCCACAAGTACTGAGCACTCCCTGTGTGCCAGGCAGGCCCTGTGCATTTTGGTCATTGACGCGGAGACTCACGATCCGCCTTTTGGAGAGGAAAAAATAGAGGCTCAGAGAGGAGAGGAAGTGTTCCCAGAGCGGGTCAGCTCAGTGTTTGTCCCCGCTTAGTTAGTAACTGGGGGAGCAAGATGGAGAAGTGGCGGGAAAGACCCATCCCAGCCCTGCCCCAGGGCGAACAACATGACTCCGAGCGCATCGCATCGCATCCATCGTATCCACGGGGGGAGTGCAGAGATGACCACCTCAAGGGCTTATCCTGAGAAGTTTAAAAAGCTGGGAGCTGGGAGCTGGGCATGGCCGCAGAGGCTCTCTTTCCCTCCCCGCCTCTGTGAAGTGAGCCCATCGTGTTGCTACCTGGAAGGCAAAAGGGAACAGAGCCATTTCTTGCAAAGGTCCTGACGGTGTTCAGACCTCTTGAGAAGGAAGGCAGGCCAGGGAAGAGAGGGAGAGCAGTCCATTTCAGAGAGGAGGGAGTCAGTGATGGGGGGGCACGTAGCAGCAAGAGACCCCCCGGGGCTTCCCGCAAGTTCTCTGATCTCCGACAGAAGGACTGAAAGGAAGAAGTACCAGCCTTGCTTAGCTCCGGGTGAGTCTGAGCACTGTAGGGTCAGGGGGACTCTGTCTAGTTCCAGGATGTCCCTTGAAGGGTCCCCGAGCCGCTGGTCCAGGGCCAGACAGGCATCACTCGGATCCTCCACTCACTCACTCACTCATTAATTAGTTAATTCAATACACAGTAGTTGAGCGAAAGCCCTGTTCTAGATTCTCTCTCCAGGAAAAGGCGCTGCAGCCCCCCGACCCCACCCCACTCCACCCAACCCCCATGATTGTTGAGCAAGACAGACATTGGACCTATTCTGAAGGCCTTGTCATCTCAAGAAAAAGGCCATTTTGACCACGTATTCCCTTAAATTGGAAATGCACACTTCTTTGTTATTAGAGAAAAAAAGTTTAATTTTAATTTTATTTTGGAAAAAAAAAATTAGGGACGCCCAGCTGGTTCAGTTGGAAGAGAGTGCGACTCTCAGTCTCAGGGTTGTGGGTTCGAGCCCCACAGAGGGTGTAGAGATTACTTAAATAAATAAAACTTAAACAAATTAAAAAAATGAAATTAAAGCTCAGAAAACACATAGAAAATACGTATATATGATCTTCTGTGCAACAAAATCTAGGTTAATGTGCTAATTCTTAGATTAATGTGCTCACAGTTAGAATGCAAAAAATTGACTTCGGGGAGGCATGGTTCTTCCAACAAAGTCTCCCAAAGGTCTTTACTAGACCTTCTGGGCACTAACTACTCAAAGGCTTTGTCAGGTCCTGGCATTCTTCAGGCCACTGAGTTCCATGGCTTTCAAATCCTGTCCTGGGGGTGCCTGGATGGCTCAGCTGGTTAAGCATCCAACCGTTGTTCCCAGATCAGGTCTTGATCTCAGGGTCGTGGATTCAAGCCCCACATTAGGCTCCACACTGGCCGTGCACCTACTTAAAAAAAAAAAAACAAAAAAAACCCTGTCCTGAAACATTTCTTCACATTTGGGATTTTCATTGTTTACATGGGGGTGACCCAGTCAGATGGAGCCTTGATTTGTCAGCCACAGTGCCCGGGACCCCAGGAATTCTCTAGTGCTCCTGTCACCGACTCTGTGAAATTCTACAGTTTTGGTTAAGATTTGAAGATTTCCTTCACCATCAGTTTGCGGAAGTGAACCCACCAGAAAAAATTAGTAATAAGAGGGGCGGAGAGAGAGCTGGTGTAAAATGGCGGAGAAGTCTGAGTGAGGACTAAGTTTGTAAGAGGCAGGGACAGTAACAAATCCGGTCACGTTTTTAACAACCTTGACTTCCAACGCAGATAACAAATGCTCAGCTGCCGGGGACCCCCATCATCAGGATTAGCCGGATCAGCCTGGGAATGGTTGCATCAAGAATTACATGAAAGAGGGATACAATTCCATCCTGTCTCAGCCATTGTGGATCTCTTTCCAGAACCTTTGTGCTACCTAACACAACCTGTCTTTTGGTAGTAATAACACATTGATTTTCCCGTGGGGAACATTCTTTCCCACTTTCAGCCCCTATGTGGTCCAGCCCAGGCTGACCCTACCTCTGGGATGCAGAGATGGTCCTATGACTCAGATTTAGCCAATCAGAGTGCCCCATTTGCCCAGCCACAGTAACTGGTTCCAGAATGGCCCTACGACCCAAGCCCTCTGGGAGTTTTGCTAGAGCTATTGAGCTTTCCAGGCCCCTCCAGTATTGGCTGTGGGCATGAGAATAAAGCCAATATGGAGAAAAGCTGTATGGAGATATACCCAGAGATGCCCTCTGGGCACCTGGATCCAGCTATACCTGAAGCTCAGAAACTCCTAGACTTCCAGTTACACAACCAATAAATTCACCTGGTTGTATAAATTAGTTTGAGTTGATTTTCTGCCTCTTGTCTCAGAGAGAACCGAAGCTGCTTTACCCAGAGAAGGAAAATGAGGAACGTGAGAACAGCAGCATAACCACTGTCTCCAAAGATCTGGAAGACTGCCCTGGCCTTGTATACCAGCATACCGAGTGTGTGGTTCCAGTGGGTGGGGGGACCTGGAGCAGGATGTTGACTCCATGAGAAGAACTTTCCCACAGTTAGAACTGTTCAAAGAGGACCACGTACCACCTGGAGAGAGAGTAAGTTTCCTGTCTCTGCGGGTATGCCAACAGAAGCAGGATGTGATGAACGGATTCAGGCTGGCTAGGACAGCAACCTTATAATTGAATGTGACTCAGGACCTCAGAACTGCGTTAGCGGAGAGCTGGTGAATAGCAGTCACCCCCCGTTTTTCATTGTAAAATAGTTAAAATATTCAAGAAGGTAAGAGAATAATTCAGTGATGGCCACTGAATCCTTTCTCATCAGCTCACGAAAGAAACCTTCACCAGTACAGCGGCATTCCTGAACATAGAGTCCCACCCCCACCGCCGCTGCCCCCTTGCTGGCCTTTAAGCTTTTACTACGTGTGCAGTATTCCCAAGGGATGTGCAATTCACAGGTCTATCTTAAATAGAGGGGGTGGGATTGCCATACTTTCAGGCCCTCCAGATTTTTTTGTTATTGTCAGTGGTGAAAATAAAAGCGCTTAGCTACCCATAAAACATGTATTTTCCTCCTTCCTTTTTTTAATAATAGAAAAGTCTTACAAAAGCAGTCTCCAGTTTTTCATCTTGTTTTTATAAAAACAACTCCATTACCTCCCCTCTCCACCTCCGACGCCCCAACCTCCTCCGCCTCCCCTGTTCGGGGTTTCTGAGTCTTGGGGACTGAGACTGAGAGGAGGCATAGCAAGCACTTTGCTCGCTCGCAGGCATGTAGTAAGTGCTCAGTTATAGCTCTAGAGTTATTGCTGTTATGCCGGGAATGACTTCCACCCACCGCACTGCACCCCCCACCCCCACCGCTCTCCCCTCAGTGGAAAAACCATCACCCTCCTCCCTCTGCTTCTCCCCTCCACCAGCCAGGGTGTCATGAAACCCTGAGGGTTTTACCCTTTGGTCCTTCCCCAATGACGGCCTCTGTGACTGGTCTCTGGTCCTCAGTTGTAAGCCCCATATCTACCTTCCTCGCAGTGCCCCCAACAGTAGTTCCCCTCCAGTGTGTGACTCCCTGGCTTGCCCCCCTTCTGTCTCCCCAAAACACACCCCAAGTCTGGCTTGGCCCTTACACGCACCCTTCCCTGCACAATGACTTGCAGGTGCTTCCGAAGGCTCATCCCTGACTCCTCTGAGCATCCCTCCCTGCTGTTCTCTCTGCCTGAGGCACCTTTCTCTTTGGCTCCGTCTGGCTGCTCCCTTCACACCCTTGCGGCCTCAGCTCAAGAACGGACTCCTCCAGGGTGCCCTCCCAGAGCTCCTCAGGCAGATCAAGGCAGGCCTTGGCTCCCTCAGCTGTGCGCCTGGACCCTATGGTCCGATGGCATTATCCGCGATCAGCGCGTGTTACGAGTCTCTCTTGCTCCGGGTGGAGAGTTTCTTGAGGGCAGGGGTGCTGTCCTCTGCAGGACCTCACGGATGGTTTTTGCACAGCAATGGTTAAAAACAGTACCATTTCCTTTTCTAAGCTCTCTGCACCCACCAATTCATTTAAACCTCGCAAGAGCCCTGGAGGGGAAGTACCATATTAGCCCATTCTGCAGGGGAGGAAGTGAGGCATGGGGAGGGTGTGTGTGTGTTGCCTGCGACTGCCAGCCAGTCACCACTAATCTGGTGGCTGAAAATGACACAGATGTGTTCTCTGAGTGTCCTGGAGGTCAGAAGTCCAGAGTCAGTCACTCCAGGCAGAGCTGGTTCCTTCTGGAGGCTCCAGGGGGAGAACCCATGTCCTTGCCTGTCCAGATTCCGGGGGTTGGCCCCACTCCTCGGCTTGTGACCCATTCCTCACGTCACTGCTACCCTTGTTTTTGTTGTCACCTCTCCTGCCCTTCTTTGTCACCTCTCCTGCCTCTTTCTTCTACGACACTTGTGATGACTTTGATAAGTCACTGGATAAGTGATTCCTCTCCCATCTCAAGACCCTCGCCTTAATCACACCTGCAGAGTCCCTTTTGCCCTCTGAGGTCACAGGCGCAGGGTCCGGAGATTGGGACATGGATATCTTTGGGGGCCATTATTCAGCTGACACAGAAGGGCCCCAGACCGGCAGAGGTGAGACTCAGACCCCAGAGGTCGGGTTCCTGTTCCGGGAGGTTTGCCGACTGACTGACCACATGGGACAAAGCATTCCCAGCAGAAGGAAGAAGGTAGATTCTGGCCTGGGGACAGGGAGGCAGAGGCAGCATGGGAGGGAAGTTCACACAGCCCTGCGGTCAGACAGGGCTGATGAGGCATCCAGGCCACCACCACAAGAGTCCCCAGAGGACAGGGCACAGCTGTTCTTCCCACCTCCTCCCGGTGGTCAGCAGGGCAAAGATCAGGGTCCTTCCTGAGAATTCGATCTTTAGAATGTGCCGGGCATTGGGCCCAACTGTGTGCATCTCTCATTTAATATTTATTCATTTATCTATTTATTTATTGAGAGAAAGAGATAGCAGGGAGACGGCAAAGGGAGAGAGTGAATCTTAAGCTGGCTCCACGCCCAGCACGGAGCCCAATGAGGTGCTTGGTCTCACGACCCTGAGACCATGACCTATGCGAAATCAGGAGTCAGATGCTTAACCCACTGAGCCATACGGGTGCCCCATTTCATTTAGTCTTTACAACCATAATCCATCATATACCCATTCTATGGATTTGCAGACTGAGGCTTACCAACGAAGGCTGGTATTTCTTGAACATCGACTGTTGGCCATGGCCACGGCCATGCCAATGCCCTGTGCACCGTACTTCCCAGGTTCCTGCTGAGCCGGTGCTCACAGCGGCCCTATACCAGAGGTACTGTGAGAGGAAACTGAGCTTAACAGTACAGTGACTAATCACAGAACGCTAAGGACATTTGGGGCTGCAGATTGGAGTGGAAAGGGAGGGCCAGCAAGGTCTGGTTTGGTGGGGGAGCCAGCTCCCAGGCCACTCCCCCTCAGCCAGGGTGCATTTAAGAGGTGTAGGGTCTCTGTCCAGCTGCCAGATAGCAGGGGGTGGGAGAGAACAAGAACATGCTGCTCTTAGGCTGTGGGGTGGGAGCAAAGGGAATGTGTGTTGTGGGTAAGCAATGGGGAGGATGGGGTAGGGAGGGAGTGGAAAATAGGGAGTGGGGGTACAGTGGGGGCAGTGGGCAGTGGGGCAGATGGAGGAGGAGTGGGGGAGGAGTGGGGAATGAGGGGATAGAGGGGGTGGGAGGTGGGGGAGGAGAAGAGCTAAGTAGTGGGAAGAGGGGATAGGGGGAGGAGGGATGGGGTGCAGAGAGAGGGGAGATGGGGAGAGGGGGGAGGAAGGAAGGGGAGGGATTAGGAAGTGGGGAGTGGGGGATGGGGAGGGGGAGATGTGGGGAGGGAGTGGGAGGGACTCAGGGAGGTCCAAGAGGGTCACCATAGTAACGGGAGCCCGTGGTGCTCTGAGGCTGAGCTGCCCCTGAGGAAGGAGATAAAATGTTTTCTATCGATCTCTGTCGGGAAAGTCATCAGTGATAAGCTCCTCCAGCCAGAGGGGCCTGGCTGGTGGGAGTGTGCGTGCGGCTACACGCCCCTGTGCCCGTGGTACCCAGGGTGACCACCAGGACTGGGGTCAGATTGGGAAGTGACAGCCCCAGCCAGGGCGGTGCTGGGCAGGGGGCCACATTCATCTGCTCTGGCCTCCTGGCTTAGTCTCCCCTTCTGCTCAATGGGGCAATGACACCTGGGCTATCTCTACCTCTCTTGGGGCTGTGATGAGTCAGGGATGGGGAGGCAGGAGGAGGAGAGTGGGCTGGGGATCTGGCTGGTGCGCTGAACACTGTGATGCCATTCTCTGTGTCTGAAGGTCCAGCTGCAATCAGCTTGTCCTTTCTCTTCCAGGAAACTGGCGAGATTAGTCAGGTGCCCAGTGGGGGCATCGGCAGCCACGGCTGGGGCAGGACTCGGTGGCCCCTGGTGGGGACAAACACTCCAGCTGCCTATGCTGGCAAGGCCAGGGCCTGTCTGCTGTCCAGGGCCTTATTGGAGCAGGAGACTGTTTCTGTGTACACACATGCACCTGTGTGTGAGGTCACCAGGCCTCACTGTCCCATGTGCACAGGTGTGCACGGCTCACCTGTCCCGTGCACGGCTCGGATCTCTACGAGTGTCCACTTGTGTCTGTCTATGTGGTTCCTTCACTCCATAGGTGTTAGCGCCTGCCATGCCCAGGGACTGGGCTGGGCTAGGCAGGGGGACAGTGGTGACCAAGGCAGGCACAACTCCTCCTCACAGAGCCAATTTTTGCAGGGGTGGAGAATGAGACTGAGAAAATGGATAAGTATTTACACAGGCTGTGGCTGATGATGTGGCGGGAGCCTAGAAAGGGGCAGGAGAGTGGGGAAGTGGCTTCTTGGTTATTTAAGGAACAGTGGAGAGCAAAGGAAGGACATGCCTGGGCAAGGGAAATAACAAGTGCAAAGGCCCTGAGGCAGAGAGCATGGAGGGACCATTAGCCCCTGTAGGGCTGGAGTGCGAGTGAGGGGCAGAGAGGGTCAGGAAGGGCTTGGTGGACCACCTGAGACCTCTTGCTCTGACTCTGAGTGAGGGGCATGATCTCCCCGAAGCTCTTGCTGCTGGGCCAGGGCAGCGGCCGGGGAGCCTGCAAGGCGGCCACCGCAGGAGTCCAGATGGTCATCGCCAGGGCCTGATCAGGGCACGAGCCACGTCCGTGTGAAAAGTTGCCAATCCCAATTGTATTTTGAAGGTGGAATTGTCAGGCTTTGCTGCTGTGGGAGAGAAAGTGAGGAGCCCTGGACACTCCAGAGTTTTGGCCTCAAAGACGGGCTCTGTGCTAGCTTGAGGCGATGGGCTAGTGGCTCTCCGTGGGGGTCCGAGGATAGCCCTTGGGCCCTGGTGCGTGGGGGCGGGTCTGTGTGGGGGTGCGGCTGCGCACGTGGGGTGTGGGCATGTGCGCCTTCGTGCGCCACTGCGTGAGGCCTGAGTGCGGGCCCAGGGGCTCCGCGGGACCCCGTTCCCACTGCCCTGGCTCCCAGCCTCTGGATCCTCCCGGCCTTCCTTGGCCCCTCCTGCCGGCCCAGGTGCATGGGCAGGCGCAGGCTCTCATCCCTGCTGTTCCTCCCTAGGGAGCAGGCAGGACGGAGAGGAAACACAGGGATGGAGGGCCATGGCAGGTCCTGGAGAAACATTTATGAGTAAGAATGGCCCCTTTCGATCTACCGCCTCCCTGGGGACCGCTCGTTGGTGGCTTCCGTCCTGCAGGACCTGAGAGGAGGCACCTGCTCAATGGCAGAGATGCTGGTCCCCACCCTGCACGTATCCTCCTTCTGGAAACTAGAGAGAATCCCATAGATCCATTCAGCTCTCAGAAGCCATCCACCTTCTTTCTCCACTCCTGGAATCCTGTCTGTCCCCCAGGACTGGCTCAAACTCTGGCTTCAAGGTATCTCCTGAGACACCAGGAAGATGGGTACTTGGGTCAATCGGAGGTTCGTAAGCCTGCCACCTGTTGCTGTGTGACCTGGGGCAAGTCACTTGGCCTCTCTGAGCTGACATTCTTCCCTGTGCAGCTTGGACCTTATAACGCCTGTTCCATGGGGTTGTTCAGCCTTTATCTCCGTGAGCCTTAGTTTCATAGTCTGTCAAGGAGGGTTGAGGGAAGATAAAATGGGACACTGTGGAGGTCCCTGCTCAGTGCCTGGGCCATAGGACACCTATCCCTGCATTCATTCCTTTCTCCTCCCCTGGAACTCAGCCCTGTCTCCCCACCCTGCTTCTCTGGTGCACCCCCGCTAATTCTAGGGCTCTTTCACTGGGCTGTGACCGCACAGCTCACGAGGCGCATGATGTCAGCACCAGGCAGGGTCTCCAAAGGCCGTCGCTGTACGTGGCCCCACTTGGTCACCTAGCTGATCAAAGCCAGAGCTGGCTCTAGGAACTGGCCACAGAGTGTCAGGGGCTCTGGCTCAGATCCCACGGGGCTCTCTGTGGCAGACTGAAAATGGCCCCCCAAAGATACCTATATACTAACCCATGGAACTGGTGGTCCCAAAAAGTGTCCTTGCTGGTGTGATTGAGTTAAGGAACCTGAGATGGGGAGATTGTCCAGCATCATCTGGATGGACTCTAATGCCATCACAAGTGTCCTTCAAAGAGAGGTAGAGGAAGATGTGACATTTGCATGGGAGGCGGTGACATGTGAGGTCACAATCCTGAGCCAAGGGAGACCCCGAAGCCAGCAGAACTGGCAGAAAGAAGAAATGAATCCCCCACCGCCACCCCCTAAGCCCCTGGAGGGAACATGTTGTGGCAACACCACCACAACAGCCCCCTGATACTGCTTTCAGACTTCCGGCCTCCAGAATGGAGAGAATCAATGTCTGTGCTTTCAGCCCTTAAATTTCTGGTGATTGCTTACCGTGTCCCTGGGAAACTCACACATGTACATTTTAGGATGTCTTCAAGGATCACCCTGAATCCCCTCCTTGCCTACCTTTCACCCAGAGCTGGGTAGTGAGTGGGTAGGGTGGATGGGTGGGTGTTGCCTTGTTCCTTAGGACACCAGGGTCCCAGGGGCTGGTGGGAGGCAGGGCAGGTGCAGGGCAGGGAGGTGGCTGGGCTTCAGGAATCCGGAGTGTGTGGGTGTTCTGTGAGAGGCTGCCCCTCAGAGGCTGGGAGCCGTGGCCGCCGTTGACCATCCTGGCTTGACTCTGTCTCATCTTAAATCAACTGAAATCCTCTTCTAAGCCCCCGTCCTGCTGACTGGTGGAAATGTGCATCTCAGCCATTCCTGGGACTCTTCTTCCCCTCCAGAGTGATGCAAAGGTCCTGGGACCCCACAGTCTGGCCACCACCTTTGGCAAGGCAGGTAACTGACACTTCCTGGCTGGCAGAGGGTCCGGTGAAACTCCCTTAGAAAGGAATGCAAGGAACCTGCCTGGAATTGGAGCATGGGGTAGGGTTGGGTAAAAATAGAACAAAATCCAGATTAATATCTGGTATTCATCTAGAACCCTAGAGTTGCATTGCTCAATATGGGCATTGTTAGCCATGTGTGGCTATTTGAATTTCAATTAATAAAAATGAAACAAGAAAATGTAACGTAGTTCCTCAGTCACATAACTATACATTGCAAATTTCCAGTGGCTGCGTGTGGCTATGATCACAGAAAGTTCTACCACTGACATGGGTACCGCCCTTTTGAATGAAGTAATCCACCTATCTTGCAGGAACGCTAGGACTAGGCGGGCCACGCACAGTAGCTGGAAGCTTTGAGCCCCACGATGCCCCCCTGGTGTAAGGGTTGGTGGCTGTAGTAAGCCCTGGGCTCCCAGGCAAAGTGGGCACCAGTCAGTGTTCAGTGATGCCCCTGGGCCATCCTTTGCATTCCTGGGGGAAAGCTGCCTTCAGGAGAACAGTTCTGTCTTTGTTTAGAGGTACGGTCTCCTGAGATTGGCTTGTCGAGGAGCTGTGTGGCTCTAGGCCCTGACTCAGGCGTGATGCCTCGCTCTTTTGTGAGTCAGGTTCGCCATTCATGAGATGTGGAGATTGTGTCTGCCTCATCAGCCTGCCACGGAATTTCTGTGAGTTAATATTTGTAAAGTGCTCAGGACACTGCAGGGTGCCCAGTATTGCCAAGTCAGAGTGCGTCCGAGTGTCCTCTCCCAGAGGCAGAGGCTGGGATTCGCTTAGAATTAGACCTCCAATTTTATTTGTGCTTCTAGCATTCACTTGACAAACACTCACTGAATTTGCTTTTGGGGGCTGATAGGCTTGTATAATGTAAATCTGGAGCTTGTGGGGGCCACCCTGGGGGAAGGGAAAGCTGGTCTGAGAATAAAGTGAACTCAGAGGAAGTCTTCTGTTGATATATGAGAGCTGGATCCAGCTGTTCCTGAAGCTGGTCACTTACCAGTTATGTTTGCCAATAATTTTTCCCTTGTCATTTGCAACTCAAAGATGAATGTGAGTTCATCTCATCTAACTCCTTGCTTCCTAATGCCTGATCCTTCAGAGCAGCTCTGACAGCTTCTTCTTGAATGCTGCTCCCAATGGGGAATTCACTACCTATCAAGCTCCACAAGGATAGTACCAATTCTGGCACTAGTGAGGGCTGAGGTTCGATTGCTCCTGTCTGGAAAGCATGTGTGTGAAAAGACAGAGGAGGGCTCAGATACAGGGCAGGGCAGTGGAAAGAAGATCCTTCACAGTCTGGCAGACCTGGGTTCAAATTTTCGCTCGTGTTGTTGACTTGCTGTGTGACCCTGAGCAAGAGACTTTCCTTCTCTGATCCTCAGTTTCACCACCTGCAAAAAGGGTTCCCTGGCAGCATTCATCTGGTAGGATGTTGTGAGAATTGTGGAGGGGGGATTGTGTGTGAAGCCACTGGGCACACGAACACACCTGGCACAGGTGGGCACTTAGGAGTGGGAGCCGCGTCTTTTATGCGGATGACAATGGTGCGTGTTCTATGCACATCTGAAAGGGTCTGCTCTGTGCGCACAAGGGGCTGACACTAGGGGTCTATGAGGAGCCCAGGGATGCTCCTGTTCTGGGAAGCATCCACTGTGATGCACACCCTTCCCCTGGCCGCTGCTGGCAGCCCGAGATGCAGGAGCTGCCTGTTGTCATGGTGATGGAGGCCCATTGGTATCCCGGGCCTGTCAGTCACCTAGGCCTGCTGCTGTGGGCGCGTGGGCACAAGGGTGTGGGAGCAGGGTGCACATAATTTGTGTGCCTGTGTGTGAATGGAATTCCTGAGTGTGCAAGGCTGCGTGCCTGTGTATATGGGTGTGTGCAGAGAATTCCTGCCTGTGTGGGGCTGGGTGTGTCTACATGCAGGTGACCCTGCATATAGGTGGCATTGGAGTGGTGTGTGGTGTGTGTGTTTGGAGTGTGTGTCTCTGGGGCACTGGGCCCGAGGCAGCGTGAGCAAGAGGGTGGCTCATGGGGAGGGGTGTGGGCTCAGGTGTCCTTTGCTCTGATCGTGTGGCCCTGCTGTGCCACCGTACCTTTCCGAACCTTGGTTTCTTCCTCTGGAAGCCCAGCAGGGTGTGAAGGACAGTCACATTTGGTATTTCACATTATCGTCGTGGGTCTTGTGTAGCAAATGTATTGACCTAACTTGTTATTTATTGATGGCTGACGATGTGCCAGGCCCTGGGGTTATAGTGTGATCCAAGTTCCTTCCCTTAGGAATCTTCAGCTTGGCAGAAAATGGAAACTGTACACAGAAGCAAACAGAAACACAGTGATGTTGGATATCAGCTGTGAGCAAGAGCCAGATGAGGGTGCAGAGAGGTGGGAGTGAATTCTGAAGATGATGTGGTTAGGGAGGTGACCTTTGAGCACAGGCTTGATGGAAGGAGGGACACAGGCATGGGAAGAGCATTGTAAGCAGACAGGATAGCAAGTGCAAAGGGCCTGAGGCAGGGCTGAGTTTCGGGTGTCTGTGGGAGAGTAGATGTGCTGGAACCATGTGGGCTCTACAGCGAGAAGGCTGTCAGGTAACAGGAGGTAAATGGAGGGAGAAGAGAGAACGGAGCTCTGCACAGGGTCTGGACAGGCCAGGGACTTGGATGTTGGGCCCGGGGATGGGGTTTAGGGCCAAGAAATCCTGGACAGCTCTTCACACTGAAAAGGCCCTATAAATCTGGGGACTGGTGTTGAAGATGCATAAAGGGCCCGGGAGGTGGGTGACAAAGGGCACTGGTAGCAGCTGACGCCCCTCCCTTCTTGTACAGAGTGATTCTGCTCTGGCCCCCGCGTGTTCTCCTTAGCCAAATCTAGAACCCTCACGACTTGATGATAGAAAACAAGCCAATCAAAATGAGCAGAAGATCAGAATAGACACTTCCCCGGAGAGGTACTGAGGGTCTGAAAGCACATGGAAGGAGGCTCCATGTCATAAGCCACCAGGGAAATTGCGTCGAAACCACCATGAGATACTGCCACAGCCCCACTGGCTAATGTGTAAAAAGTGGGTAATACCAAGTGCTGGTAAAGACCTGGGACAGTGCGGACGCTCAGACATCGCTGTGGCAATGTGAAATGGGGCAGTCACTCCGGGAAGCGGTCTGGTGGTTTCTTATGCATTTAAATATGCACTTGCGGCATGATGCAGGCTTTCCGCTCTGAGGTGTTTACCCAGAAGAGAAGCAAACAGACGTCCATGCATATGCTTGGGGCGCTTTTATGCATGATTGCCACAACCTGAAAACAACCTGAAAGCGCATCAGCTGATGATCGGAGAAGCAAAACATGATACGCTCATACCAAGAAATATTATTCAGTAATAAAAAGGATGGAGCTCTTGGTGTAAGGATGGGCACAGGCAAAACCAGTGGTGAATCTCAGATGCGTTGTGCTGAGCGGGAGAACCCAAGATCACAGGGCTACGTACTACGATTCCCTTTACGTGACATTCTCAGAGTGTCAAGATTATAGGGACAGAAAACTGATCAGCCTTTGCCAGGGGCTGGGGGTGGGGAAAAGGTTCACCACGAGGGGGCGTGAAGGAACTTTTTTGGGTCTATGAGAGGGTTCCAGGTCATAATAGTGGCTCCGGTTTCGTGGCTGTATACGTTTGTCAAAACCCGTTAAGCAGTACACTAAGAATTGGTGCCTGTACTTATGGTAAATTATACTACATTATATCTGGCCACAAATTATGATATCTGGCTCTGCTGGGCGTAGCTTCTCAATAAAGACATATTTTCATTTTTGATTTATTTTTTAAAAGATTTTATTTATTTATTCGGCAGAGAGAAACACAGTGAGAGAGGGAACACAAGCGGGAGGAGTGGGAGAGGGAGAAGCAGGTTTCCCGCTGAGCAGGGAGCCTGATGGGGGCCTCGATCCCAGGACCCTGAGATCATGACCTGAGCTGAAGGCAGACTCTTAACCCACTGAGCCACCCAGGTGCCCTCTCTGATTTGGACATTGGCTGATTTGGAAATGATTCCCTCCCAACATAGAGGGTCCTTGTTCTTGACAGGCGAGGAAGGAGTGAGCAAGGACTTCAGGGGCTTGCTGAGAAGTGTGTGCATGTGTGCATGTGGGAGAGAGATGGAAGGTTTCTGTGCAGACCACCACAGAATACGGTGATCTGCGCCCATCAGCAGCACTGGGTTCTCCTCCTAGCACCAGGCAAGATAGGGTGCACTCCGGGCTTGCTTTGAAGTCAGGGGTGGGAGGCGACTTGCTCTGGCTAATGAAATGGAAACAAAAGTGAGGACATCACTTTTAGGAAGCAGCCTGGAGGACAGGTGTGCAATTTTTCCCTTTGCCTTTGCCCTGACCTGCTGACCCCGTGGTAAGACAGAGTCTTGGTCAGCATGGACCCTGCTGTAAGGAGTGACTCTGACATGTGTTGTCTTCTGGCTTCCCTTGGTCAGGCGTGGGGCACAAGCAAGACAAACCAACGGTTTTCCTCCCTTCCTTCCTTTTTTTTCTAAATTAGAGCGGGTTTATTTATTTTTTCCATTTTTAAAATATTTGTTTATTAATCAGAGAGAGAGAGAGAGAGAGCAAGCATGAGCAGAAGGGCAAAGGGAGAGCGAGACTCTCAAGCCCATTTCCCCGCTGAGCTGAGTGTGGAATCCAGTGCGGGTGGGGCTCGATCTCACGACCCTGAGATCATGATGTGAACTGAAACCTAGAGTCAGATGCTTGACTCACTGCACCATCGAGATGCTCCTAGAGTTGTTTCAGATTCACAGTGAAATTGAATGGCAAGTACAGATTTCCTGTGCTCCTGCCCCGCCCCCTAGCACCCACATCCTTGGGCATTTGCTACAGCTGAGGAGCATACACTGACACATTGTTATCCCCCTAACTGGTCCCTGGTTCACTGTTAGGCTTCTCTCTTAGTGGTGCCCATTGCAAGGGTTTTGAGAAATGCAGAATGGCACGGAATAGTTTTACAGAAGAGTTTCCCTGCCCTGAAAACCCTCCGTGCTCTGCCGATCATCCCTCCCTTTCCTTAAAGCCCTGGCAGCCACCGATCTTTTTACTGTCTCCGTAGTTCTGTCTTTTCCAGAATGTCATGCAGTTGGAATCATCGAGTATGTAACCTTTCCAGATTGGCTCCTTTCACTTAGTGATCTGCATTTAACTTTTCCCCATGTCTTTTCGTGGCTTGATAGCTCATTTCCATTTCGCGCTGAATCATATTCTGCTGGATGGATGGACTACAGTTTGTTTACCTGTTCACCTAGCAAAGGACATCTTGGTTGCAATCATGAGTAAAGCTCCTTTAGCCATCCGCATGTGGGTTTCTGGGTGGGTCTGAGTTTTCGAGTCATGTGGGTAAGTACCAAGAAACGTGATGGTAAGATTATGTGGTATTTGGTTAAGAAACTGCCTGTCTTAGTCAGCGAGGGCCACCCTAACACAATACCACAGACTGGGTGGCTTATAAAACAGCTATTTATTTTTCAAAGTTCTGGAGGTACACCTTCTTTTTTTTTTTAAATTTTATTTATTTATTTGACAGAGATCACAAGTAGGCAGAGAGAGAGAGAGAGAGGAGGAAGCAGGTTCTCCGCTGAGCAGAGAGCCCAACGTGGGACTCGATACCAGGACCCTGAGATCATGACCTGAGCTGAAGGCAGAGGCTTAACCACTGAGCCACCCAGGCGCCCCTGGAGGTACACCTTCTTGGTGTGACTTCATATGGTAGGGGTGGAGAGAGAGAGAGGAGGAAAGAGAGAGAGAGAGGGAAGGGGGGAGAGAGAGAGAGAGATGGAAAGAGGCAAGGAGAGAGGGAGGGAGAAGGTGAGAGAGAGAAGAAGGCGGGCAGAGAGAGAGAGGGAGAGAGACAGAGAGAGAGAGAGGGAGACAGAGAGGCACAGAGGACGATAAGGAGGGCTATGTAGTGTCTCTCCTTACAAGAATATGAATCAGGGCCCCTTCCCTGATCACCTCATTTAATCTTAATTATCTCCATAAAGGCTCTCTCTTCAAATATAGTCACACTGGGGGGTTGGAGCCTCCACGTAGGAATATTCCATCCATAGCACTGCCAAATTGTTTTCCAGAGTGGCTGAACTGTGTTGCATTCCCACAAATGGGGAATGACGGTTCCCGCTGCCCCACACCCTTGTCGGCTTCTGACGCCTGATGTCTGTGCTGTGGATTATCCATTTGTTCATTTGTTTGTTTATTTAAAGATTTCATTTTTTAAAAAGGATTTATTTACTTATTTGAGGGAGAGAGAGAGGTGGGAGAGGCAGAGAGAGAGGGAGAGAATCTTAAGCAGACTCTCCGCTGAGTGTGGAGCCTGACGTGGGTCTCGATCTCAAGACCCTGAGAGATCATGACCTGAGCGGAAATCGGGAGTTGGACACCGAACTGACTGAGCAACCCAGATGGGCCTGTGCTGTGCATTTTAGTCATTCTCATGGGTGTGTTGTTTTCATTTGCATTCCCCTAATGATGTATGGTATGGAACATTTTCCTGCATGTTTATTTTCTATTGTTGGGTTTTAAGAGTTCCAGGTGTGTGTGTCTGTACATTTTTAAAAGATTTCTCTGTATATTTCTGATACTAGTCCTTTCTCAGATATTTCCGTTGTGAGTACATTCTCCCAGTCTGTGGTTTGTCTTCTGTAGACCAGAAATGCTAAATTTTCGTGAGATCCAACCTATTCCCTCTTTCTTTGACGGGTCATGCCTCCGGTGTTGTACGTAAAAAGTTGCTGCTTCGTTGTTATTCTTTCAAGTTTTAACAAGCACTGAGATGTGGGGGATGGTTGTTACTGCAGCGTCACCATGCCAGTACTGACTAATGCAACAATGAACAACAGGACCAGGCTGCAGGACTGAGTGTCCTGGAGAGCTGCTTGTTCTGCAAGAGTCTCGATGGTGGGGAATCGGGAACTGGCCCTGTAACTAAGTCAGGGCATAATTGACACCAGGGCAACCTCTTAGTCCTCACAAAGCAGAACCCTTAAGCCTGAGAGACTGCAGCAGCAGAACAGCTGTCCAGCAGGGAGATGCCCCCATCTCATTTCCTCCCTCCTGGTCTTGTGTGTCAGTGCGTTGAAAGGCTGTGTATCTAGAGTTGATTTCCCATCCTAGCTGCAAGGGATCCAGGAACGCAGTATCAGCTTTCTAGTCTCACCGGTCAGAGAGGCATGGGAGAAGGCGATGGGCATGGGTGCTAAGGGTCACTTGACCAAGATCCACACAGTGGGGGGGGGGGGGGGGGGGGGCGCACCAAGGAGAATGAGAAGAGGCAGAGAAGGAGGCTGGGGGCGAGGAGGCTCAGGGTGGGCAGAGGGGCAAAAAGAAGGGGTTGCCGAGAGGAAGAGAGAGGGAGAGAAGATTGGGGAGGGGGCCAGAGACAGAGGAGAGAGGTGGGCTCTGGGTTGATCTCAGCTATAGTGGGTTGAATAGTGTCTCCCAAAATTCAGGGCTACTGGGCTCCTCAGAACATGACCTTTTGGGGAAGTAAGGTCTTTGTGGGTGCAGTGACTTAAGGATTTCAAGGCAACATCATTCTGGATTTAGAGTGGGCCCCAAATCCAGTGACTGGTGTCCCTGTAGGACAAGGGGAGGACACAGAGATGCACATAAGGCAGCTGCAGAAAGATGGGGATAGAGATCAGAGGGATGTGTCCACAGGCCTGGGAATGGCAGGAGCCTTCAGGGCAAGGTGAGGTGAGGAGGGACCTTCCCCTCATGCCTCCAGGGAGAGCACAGCCCTGCAGACACCTTGAGTTCAGACTTCTGGCCTCCAGAAGGGGATTGATGTGTCTGTCCTTAAGGGGTTTCTTGGCCCTGGGTCCATACAACTTGGCTTTTCCCAACTTGCTCTGTGCAGGTGGACAAGTCCCAGCCGCTTTGTGCCCCTGGGAAGACCCAGTATAAGGCGAGACAGGCCTTTAGAGGTCCTGAGGGCAAGGCGGGGCTGAGGGACGTGGTCACCATCACTCTTGAGAGGAGGATGAGGGAAGACATACGGAAAACATGGTGGAATATAGGGGAAACTGAGGAATTCTTTTTTTTTTTTTAAGATCTTATTTATTTATTTGACAGACAGAGATTACAAGTAGACAGAGAGGCAGGCAGAGGGAGAGAGAGGAGAAAGCAGGCTCTCTGCTCCAGAGAGCCCGATGCGGGGCTCGATCCCAGGACTCCGGGATCATGACCTGAGCCGAAGGCACCTCTCAGCTCAGGTGCCATCTCTTCAGAGTGATTTTCCTGAGTAACTTTGCAAAAGCTCTTGGAACTTTTTTTTTCTTCAAGATTTTATTTATTTGGGGCACCTGGGTGATTTCGTCAGTTAAGCATTTGCCTTTGTTTCAGGTCATGATTGCTGGGTTTTGGGATCAAGCCCTGTGTTGGGCTTCCTGTTCCACGGAGTGCCTACTTCTCCTTCTTCCTCTGCCTGCTGCCCCCCTGATTGTGCTCTCTCTCTCTGTCAGATAAGTAAATAAAAATCTTTTTAAAAAACATTTTATTTATTTATTTGAGAGGAGAGAGAGGATATGAGCTGGGGTAGGGGCAGAGGGAGAAACAGACCCCCTGCTGAGCAGGGAGCCTGACGCTGGGCTCAGTCCCAGAATCCTGAGATCTTGACCTGCCTGAGCTGAAGGTAGACGTTTAACCGACCGAGCTACCTAGGCGCCCCTAGTGCTGCTGGAATTCTTAACCAAGGTCTTGTTCGATGATTTCCACTTTAATTTTTAAAAAAGATTTATTTATTTATTTTAGAGAAAGAGAGAGAGAAAAGGCGGGAGGGGAATGGGAGAGGGAGAGACACAGGCACACTCTGCGCTACACACAGAGCCAGCGCAGGGCTCCATCTTACAGCCCTGAGATCGTGACTTGAGCTGAAACCAAGAGTCGGTTGCTTAACTGACTGAGCCACCCGGGTGTCCCTGTCCTTCAACTTTTATGTCAAAATTATGCATGCCTATAGTTTAGGGAGTACAATAGTTTTAAAGGTTTATTGGGAACAAGAGCAGTCTCTCTTCCCTTCCCCCAGTTGCGTCCGTCCCTAGAGGAAGCTGCTCCCTGCACTTTTTAGCTGGTTCTTTTGCTGTTTATCTCCACGCCTCCAAATAACCCGTTCATCTTGCGGCATCTTGGGTTTTCAGCTTTTGGTATTATCTACCGACTTCCCACCCCAGGAGATGAAGGTTTGAAGCTCTCCCTCCTCCCTTTCAACATGCACATGGGCCCTCCTGACCCCCCACTCTCCATTAGAATGAGTCATGACTTGGATCAAAGGCAGGGTGGTGGTGGGGCACTCCTCGCATTGCCGTTCAAGTAAAAGCTTGCTCTGCTACAGGGAGTGTGGTCCTGCTGTGGCTCCCGTTGGCTTCAGGGCAGCCTTGGAGCTGAAGCCATGCTCTCCAGGAAAGCCTTCAGCCAGATCCTGAGCACTGGGGGTGGTATGCACCAGAGCCAGTCCTGCTCAACATGGGACTTCTGAAATGGGCAGTCTTTGCTCTAGAGCCCCTGATTGGGTTGGCCAAGACTTTTCCAGATTTGCACTGGAGTCCAGTGGCCTCCCTGCCCAGTTCTGCTTTCCTCCCTTTCATCTCTCCCAGGCGTTACTCATCAACACACTTCTGTGCTCACAGCCTCTTGGCGGCTGCCCCCTGGAGAACCTGAGCCCACACCAGCCACAGTCGGTGTGGCCGTTAGCACGCCAAGGAAATGCCATTGGCAGCCGAGCTGCGCAGTCTACACAGTTGAAATGTGCTTCCCTGCACAGCACGTTGCCCTCCCCTGCAGCTAGACTGAAGAGCTTTTGTTTCATTTTGTGTGTACTTGTCATGAGCTCAACCCCCAACCTCCGCCATTTGTCTAAGCCAACTTTCACTTCTTATCTGCCGTGGGTGCCGTTAGTTTCATTTTGAAGAAATCCCTCCAGAGGCTTCCGCTCTGCCCTGATCTGGTCCGGCTACCCTCTCTGTCTGATGCACAACTTAAGATCACCTTCGGGTCACTACTTATCTCTCTCCCCAGGTGGAGTTCCTGTTTCCTGTATCCGTGATTTCCTTTTTCTTGTTTCTTGTGTTGTTTTTTTCCCTCTTATTTTGGTAGAGCTCATCTTCCACCCTTGCCAAGAAAGAATATGTGGAAGTATATTTATTAAGACTTTTTGTGTCTGAAAGTGCCTTTATTATTTATTTAATTTATTTATTTAGAGAGAGGAGGGGCAGGGGGGAAAGGGAGAATGAGAGAGAGAATTTTAAGCAGGCTCCATGCCCAGCGTGGAGCCTGATGCAGGGCTGGTTCTCACAACCCTGAGAGCACGACCTGAGCCAAAATCAAGAGTCAGATGATTAACCGACTGAGCCACCCAGGTGGCCCTCAAAGTGCCTGTAGTCTACGTTGCTACTTGGTTTCTAGTTTGGCTGGGTATGAAATTGAAGGTTGGAAGTAGTTCGTTTTCAATGACGGGGGCACTATTTCATTACGCTCGGGTTTCTGGTGCTGCTGTTGAGAAGTCTGAAGTGAGTCTGATTTCTGATCTTTTGTACGCGACCAACTCTCCCTCTTTTTGTAAAGAAAAGATTTTATTTATTTACTTGAGAGAGTGATGGAGAGAGAGTACAAGTTGGGGGTGGGGAGGGGAAGATCCAGGGGGAGAAGCAGGCTCCCCACTGAACAGGGAACTCGATGCTGAGCTCTATTCCAGAACCCCGAGATCATGACCTGAGCCGAAGGCAGACGCTTCACTGACTGAGCCCCCCAGCACCCACCACACCCCAACCAACTCCCCCTCTCCTTCCTCTCTCTGGAAGTTGTAGGAACTTCTCTGTCACTAACCTTCACAAGGATGTTTTGATGTGACTCTATTTTCATCCATTGTTTGGGTTCTTGGTGAGCCCTTTCAATCTGCAAAGGACAGAAAAAGCCCTTTGGATCTGGGACATTTTCATAACTTCTATGAGTGATGATTTCTTCCCTCTTTTTTTTTTTTTTCCTGTTTTTACTTTCTGGAACTCCTATACTCATATGTTGACACTCCTATATGAATCTGGTACATTTCGTCATCTTTTCTATTTTCTATCTCATTGCTCTTGGAAATTTCAGTTTTATTTTCTAACTCTCACATTGATGTTTTAATTTCTGTATATATGTATGGAGGTATATAGATATATAGTCTATAAGATAAAATACATTACATAATACATTATAAATATATTTTACCAATAATATAATATAATATATAATATGAATATAACCTATAGATATAATTTTCACAGATGCTTTTCTGTTCTCGGAAGATTACTTTTTTTGCCACATCCTGTTCTCATTTTGTGGCTGTAGTTCTCTTATCTCTGTGAGGAGATTAATGAGGTTGGCACTCATTTTAATTAATTAATTAATGATTTTCTTTATTTGAGAGAGAGAGTGCACACAAGTGGGAGGAGGGGCAGAGGGAGAGGGAGTAGCAGACTCCCCGCTGAGCAGGGGGCCTGACATGGGGCTGGATCCCAGGACCTGAGATCATGACCTGAGCTAAAGGCAGACGCCTAACCAACTGAGCCACCCAGGGACCCCCCCCCGGTACTCATTTTTAAAGTTTTCCTCTTCCTGTAGAGTCTGTTTCTTTTTTGCCTTTTCATGTTTGTTGATGTGGTTCTCTGCCCTTCTCCTCAGAGGCCTCCCCAGGTTTCAGGTGGTTTCTGGAATCTTCATGGGCCTTGCGGCTCCCGGAAGAAAGTACCAGTGAGGACTTCAGCAGCAGACATTTATTTCTCATGGTTCTGATCTCGGGCTGGAAGTCTGAGATCAAGATACGGCAGGGTTGGCTTCTCCTGAGGCCTCTCTCCTTGTCTTGTGGAGAGCCTGCTTCTCTCTGTGTCTCAGTCATGTTTGCATCCAAACGTCTTCTCACGAGGACGCCAGTCAGATTGGGTAGAATGAACTCTAATGGCCTCCTTTTACCTTACTCGCCTCTGTAAAGGCGACCCCCAGACGCAGTCCTATTCTGAAGGGTGGTTTAGGAGTTCAGTATATGGGGGAGGGGCCACAACTTAACCCAGAATACCTCCCGTGCTCCCGAACCCCTGAACTTGGCCCAGTTCCCACCTTCATGGAAACAGCTTCCCCTGGAGTGTCCACCAGGCAGAGGCTGCTCCGTCTCCCTCCAGCTGGGCCTTTCTGCAGCATGGGCTTCTAATGCTCACGTGCTTCCTCCTGAAATCCAACACCCCCTCCCACCCATGCTTTGGTTTTCTTTTTCACCCCATGTACTTTGGGCAACCCTTGGGCTTTTTCATCCTCCTTCGATGTTGCCAGGGCTGTGAGGCGGCAGGTGGGATGCCAGTTAGAAAGCCAGATTGCCAGGTCTCATCAGAAACCGTCTGAGCTGGAGCCTGGGGGTACGGAGTCCGGGAAGCTTCCTCTTGAGTCAGGTCCCTAAGTGACCATCGGGCACACAGCGTCGTAGCTGCCATTTCCTGCGTGATCCGTGGGCGCCTGTCTAAGCCCTGGGCCACCGGCCACCATTAGCTCATGGGGTCCTCACAGCCTGTGACAGCAACTCTGACTGCCTCCACTTCCCAGGCAGAGAAGGAGGCTCGGAGGGGTTAAAGCCACATGGCTCATAAAGGGCAGTGCTCTGTATTACCGGAATATACTAGAATTACAAAAAAAAAAAAAAAAAAAAAAAAAGACAGTGCTCAGATTTGAGCCCAGACCATGAGCTTTGAGAGCCCGCGGTATGAAGCACCCCTATGGGTTGTCACAAGGTTTCAGAGCCACTGTCTCAAGTACTCTCCTCCATTGGTGGTCTTACTCCCTAAGCAGGTCCTCCTGGACTGCTGTCACCTGCCCAGACCTTTCTGGATGTTTCTTGGGCACCTCCAAGCCAACACATTATGGACCTGTTCACCGTCCTCCCAGATTGCTCCTGCCCTGGTGCTCCCAACCCTGGGTACTATCACCCAACCTAAAACCTGGCTGGCAACCCGGGACGTCTCTCTCCCTTGCCTCTCCCCGTGCTGTCCTCCCGGGCCTGGCCTCCAATGGGCCTCACCTCTCCTGCGGTCCTGCTGCCCTCCCCCAAGACTTGAGGTCCCTCATCCCCTGCAGCCCCTGGCCCTCTCCTACCTCCAAGCCCAGCCCTTCCCTGCTTAAGACCCACCATGGCTGCCCTTTGGTGTCCCACTCAACCCAAAACCCCTTTCCTGGCTCTCAGGGTCACGTGCCGACCTCTCTTGCCATCTGCTCTGTGCATTTCAACTCCTAGAAGACAACTTGTAGCTTCAGGTCTCGAGACCTTTGATGTCACTGGTTCCCTGCCTGCTAGGTCCCTTTCTGGCTTTCTTTTCTTTAAAAAAAATTTTTTTTAAACATTTTATTTATTTATTTGACAGAGAGAGAGATCACAAGTAGGCAGAGAGGCAGGCAGAGAGAGAGGAGGAAGCAGGCTCCCTGCTGAGCAGAGAGCCCGATGCGGGGCTCCATCCCAGGACCTGGGATCATGACCTGAGCCAAAGGCAGAGGCTTTAACCCACTGAGCCACCCAGGCGCCCCCCTAAAAAAATTTTTATTCAGAGATGCCAGGGTGGCTGAGTTGGGGCGGCCGGAAGTCCCATCAAGGTGCCTTGGGCTGGTTCTTTCTGAGACTGTGAGGGAGAGGCCTGTTCCAAGCCTCTCCCCTTGGCTTGCCATTGGCTGTCTTCTCTCTCTGTCCCTTCATATTGTCTTCCGTCTGTGGATGTCCATGTCTGTGTCCAAATTTCTTTTTTTTATAAGAACACCAGTCATACTGGAGTAGGGCCTGTCCTCATGGCTTCATTATGACTAATGAAATTACTACTAAAGACTTAACTTGATCACCTCTATAAAGACACCCTGTCTCCAAATAAGGTCTCATTCTGACGGGGTGGGGTTAGGACTTCAACACATGAATTCTGAGGGACAGCAATGACCCATAACAACCTTGCAAATTAACTGCTTGACCTCAGATCCTTGTTTCGGGGTCTACTTCTGGGAAACCCCTCTGGAGCCACAGCCTGTCTTTTCTCCCAGGCTTGGAGAGACTCAAGTGAGCAAACGCAGTGTTTACGGATCATCTGCTGTCTCCGGGGCTCTAGACTCAGCAGCTAACACCACAGACAAAGCCCTTGACATTGTGAGGTTCATGGACCAGGATGGAGGTGAGGGGGCAGAGGGCCAACATGCAATGTAGTTGTAGATAGCAAGAAGTCTGAATACTATCAAGCAGGGGATTGGCAGAAGTGTGACTGGGGAGGCTGTTAGAGCCTGGGGTGGCCAGGGAAAGCCTTGCTGAGTGGGCAACATTTGAGCTGAGACCCAACTGGTGAAGATTCCAGCCTTGGGAGGTGTTGGGGAGAGAGCATGCCAGTTAGAGGAAACAGCTAAAGGATTGTGTGCCTGCCACTTCCTTCCCACTCCCTAAAGGCCAGCCCTTAAAATGCGGAGAGCAATTCTGGGCGGAAGAGCCAGGTTCAGGACCCAGGAATGATGATGGAGGAAGCCCAAACCAAGAGGAGATTCTTCTGGAAGTCTGAGAGGCTGTCCGAAGGGAGAGGGGTCAGATGAACTCTTTAGGGAGGTCAGTGGAGAGTGGATGTTATAGTGAAAGAAGAGGAAGAGCTTTGTAAAGAAGACATGCAGAGAGTGAGCGCCCCATCCCTGGAGGTATTTAAGCCCAGGCAGGGCGATCTCTTGGCAGGATACTGTGGAGGGAACTCAAGAGTTGAGTTGGATGCTTGAAAACCTCCAAAGTTCAGCTTCCCTGTTAGAAGCACCCAGGAGGGACTAACTCTCTGATTTTCATCTGTGATAATACACTGGGCCCTCACTCCTATCCCTTTTATGAGTTCAAAGAGAACAACTCTGCCCTCGGCTTTGAGTCTCATGGACACCTGGGACAGGTCCCCACGGGGTTCGCAGCGCCTGGAGTGTCTCTGCCGTCCACCAGGTGGCACTGTTCACCCAGCGTTGGGGCTGAATTGAGCTCGCTTTCCCATTTCTTTCCAGCCCTGGCAGCAAATGGGGAGAGACGGGGGTTTCAGTTCTCAGGAATGGCCAGAGTGTGGAAAATCCTGCAGACCCCAGCCACGCACTCAGCTGTGAGGGACCCAGCCTCTCAACGTGTAAATGATTCCCAAGAGTCTATGGTGGCCCCTTCCCTTATCCGAGTCCCTCAGTCTCCAGATGGGTCCTTAAAGTGCCTGACATAAACAGGTTCTTAAATTCCTTGAAGGGCTTACTGCAGACTGTGGAGCCTTCCAGACGTAGTTAGTTTCACTCGGGGCGGTAAGTGCTGTTAGGAGGTTGCTGTGATTGTCCTCAGGAATGTTTGTTTGTTTTATAAGATTTTATTTATTTATTTGACAGAGAGACACAGTGGGAGGGAACACAAGCAGGGGGAGTGGGAGAGGGAGAAGCAGGCTTCCTGCAGAGCAGGAAGATGCTCATGTGGGGCTCTATCCTAGGACCCTGGGAACAGGACCCTGAGGCAGATGCTTAACCGACTAAGCCACCTGGGCGTCCCAAGAATTTTTTAAAAAGATTTATTTATTTATTTATTTGACAGACAGAGATCACGAGTAGGCAGAGAGGCAGGCAGAGAGAGAGGAGGAAGCAGGCTCCCTGCTGAGCAGAGAGCCCGACGTGGGGCTCAATCCCAGGAGACCCCGGGATCATGACCTGAGCCGAAGGCAGAGTCTTAACCCACTGAGCCACCCAGGCACCCCTATTTTTTATTTCAGAGAGAGAGAGAGGGAGAGAGAGAGACAGAATGAGCGGGAGGGGCAATGGAGAGGGAGAGGGAGTCCCAAGCAGACTCCACGCTGAGCACTGAGCCAGAGGTGGGACTCGATCTCACAACCCTGAGATCATGACCTGAGCTGAAACTAAGAGTCAGATGCTTTAGCTGACTGCGGCCCCCAGGTGCCCCCTCAGTATTTTTTTCCCCTAAGCATGCACCCAAACGCACATTTATATAAAAATGATTATTACATTTAGGAAGTGAAAATGTACCAGTTCATTCCCTCGGGCATCCATCCTGTGCCGTCCCATGCTAGTCCTGGGCCCACAGAAAACAAGGCACTTGCAGTCCTGCCCTCGTGGCGCCCCTGTTCTTGTTGGGAATGACACACATGCAAGAAACGCTAGCGTGTGATGGTGGCTAGTAAAGCGGAATGAGGGGTTAGAGGTTGTGTTTGTGCCTGGTGTGAAGCATTGCTGTAAGCCACAGAAATGTACTCTGTTCCGGGGTGAATGCTGGAAGTCCAAATCAGTGTGGCCAGGCCAAACAAGGTGCTGGCAGGGCGGCAATCTCCCCCTTCCCCCACCCCCAGGCTCCAGGGGAGGATCCATCCCTCATTGCCTCTTCCAGCTCCTGGTGGCTGCAGCCTTCCTTGGCTGGTGGCCACATCATCTCCGTCTTCAAAGCCAGTGTCCTCATCTCCCTCTGCCTCCCTCTTATACCGACACACGTGGCTGCGTGGAGGGCCCACCCCAATAATCCAGGACAATCTCCACACACGCCTGCAAAACCCCCCTGCTTTTTTTTTTTTATTTTTCCATACAAGGTGGCATTGGTTCCCAGGATTAGGACAGGGACATCTTTTGGGGGCCACTTTTCAGCCTGTCCGGAGAGTGTCTGAGAGGGTGGAGGTGCTATTTCAGGAAGGGGACATTGAGGCAGAGGCCCGAGAGAGATGACAGGGCGTGGTGCGGGCTCAGCCTCAGCCTGACACATGGAGCGGGGACATGGTTGACCAGCTTATCCATTGCTCAGTCACCGAATGAGGGAACGGGATGCTGACAGATCTCCCTCTGAGGACAGAAGCGTGTTCCCTGCCGAGGGCTGAATACTGTTTTTCTGGCTAAAGCTGTGCATCGGGCTGCTGGGGGCTGAAGCTGGTGTTGGCCGGAGCCTCCTGACCCTGGCCGTGGGCACCCCTGTGTTAATCCTATGTGGTCACCGGTACATAGGGATGCCCCCCAGAGGGCATGTGGCGGTCAGGGAAAGAAGGGGACCGTGGTGCTGGCAGGGCCTGGCTTCTGTCCTTGCTGCGTGGCACAGGGAGGCCCCCTCCCCTCGGGTCACCAAATGCCAGCAGCCTCCCAGGCCAGGCTCTGGGGAAGCAGTGGAGTCAGGACTTGGGTGGGGCCTGCTGGCACCCAGAGCTGCCCCTTGTCCCCTGATGCGTGAGCGACCCCTAGCCCTTGCGTTCCCCGGGGTTCTCTCAGCCTGGGTGAGGGGCAGCCCCAGATGCCAGGAGCTCTAAGGAGGTGTTGGGGGGAAGTCCCCTCCCACATAGATGACTGCTCTGGCATCCTCGTCTCAGGGTCTGCTTCTGAGGGGACTCAGCCCAAGACACTGCTGAGCCCCCAGGGGCCGGAGCTGGTGCTGGCCCCTTGCATATGTGGTGGTGTTTACTCCTCCGGCGGTCCCTGAGGCATTCCCAGCCCTGTCCCCCAGTCCAGAAAGGGTGTCAGCCACCTGCTTGCACAGCTACAACGCAGTGAGCCGGACCTCAAAAAGCCGCAAGGTGGATCGTCACCTCCCCCCACCCCCCCCATCCTTTGTCTCTGCATTGGATCTCCCAGAATGTGCTCAGGATGCCTGGGCTCAGCAGCAGGGTGTACTTTCCTGAGGGCCAGACCCAGCGAGACAAGGTGCCCCAGGGCACGGAGGGGAGGAGGAGCCGCCCACTGTTCCAGACCTGGGAGCCCGCGGACCACTCTCTTCCCAGAAGTGGCTCTTCTTGACAGACACCGGGAGGCAAGGGCAGGTCGAGCCATTCCAGCCCGGAGGCCCCTTTCGAGAGCCAGCTGAGACACTCCGTGCCTGTCCCCGGCACACAAAGCTTCAGCAGAGAGAGTGCTGGCCTCTTGGCTTGGCGAGCACGCTGGTAACTGCTGTCCCCAGGGCACCCCACCGCCTGCTCAGCCACCCTGGGGCAGGGACCTGGCCAGACCCAGGGTCACCTTTGGTGCGCCCCTCAGTGCAGGCCGCCTACCCAAGTGACCCCAGCAGTCAAGGCTCCAAAGGAGTCAGGGTGGAGGGAGGGGCAGGGGGAGAGGGAACTGCCGCAGAGACCTCTGGTTCTCCTGTGTGCGGTGGGGGTGTCATTTTCATTCATGTAGGGGGACCTGCTTGCAGAGTTAGGTGTCTCTTTGTCTCTCTTTTCTTTCAAGAGTTTATTTGAGAGAGAGCGAGAGAGTGCGCATGAGCAGGGGGAGAGGGAGAGGCAGAGGGGGAAGCAGGCTCCCCGCTGAGCAGGGAGCCCCACGCTGGGCTCAATCCCAGGACCCTGAGATCATGACCCAAATGGAAGGCAGACACTGAACAGACCGAGCCACCCAGATGCCCGTCAGCATCCCTTTTTATATGTGGTAGGAAAAATACATGTATCTAGCATCAGAGGGGATAGTTTGGACGTTATAGCTGGGGGGGAGGCTCAATTTTAAGAAATGAATCAGAGGAAAAGAGGATTAAGTTGACTACGAGACCATTTTTTGTGTAATAGATTGGAAAGGACTAAGTCTGATGAGGCCAGGCGTTAGCAAGGATGCTGCGTCCCGGGACTCCCCCTCCCCGTGGGGGTGCACCCAAGGAGCCACTTGGGACCACAACGTGTTCTTACTTAGTGGAGTCAAAGATATGCATCTCGATTCACAGACCTGTACCCCTGGGGCTAATAATACGTTATATGTTAATAAAAAAATAAAAAATTTTAAAAATAGATATGCATTTCGGCTTCAAGGAGCGGATCTCAGAACAGAGCTTCTGGAACTTGATGTGGGCACGGATGACCCGCGGAGCCTTGTCAGGAGGCAGAGTCGGCCTGAGGAGGTCCGGTGAGCCCACAGTCCATGGACTTCTGCATGCATGCGTGCTCTGGAATGTTCTCAGCTGGGGCCTTGGCAGGAACATGGGTTACAACAACACAAGCGGCAGTGTTGGGGACCTGGAGGGGGAAACTGTGGCAGAGCTGCACACCAGAATGCCACGCAGCCCAGAAGGGGTTCTGGACCCGCCCTAGGAGCTCTGCAGAGTCTGGACAGAGCCAGATTCCCCCACCCCAGGCCTGGAACTTTCCCAGAGTCACTTGGTGGAGGGGATGAAGGGGGAAAGCCCATGGCCCTGCCAGCCAGGCTCCTGGTAACATTTGCATGTGAAACATCACCGTGCGGCAAGTGCCCAGTTCCTGGGTGGGGAGAGCATGTGGCTGCTGGCCGGAGGCGGACTGTGACGTCTCCCAGGCCCTGGCCCAAGTGCTGAGACAATCGTCCCAGAGGAACCTGCTTGTGAATCCCGGCTCTGCTGTGTGACCTTCTGCAAACTGCAGGATGTCTCTGAGCCTTAGTTGCCTCATCTGTAAAATGAAGATAATAGGAGCTCCTAACAGCATAAGGGCTGAATGGTGACCATCCTCAGCAGGTCCCCCGTTCTCCCCACCCTCAGCCACCCTGCCCTGCAGTGGGGCCTCTATGTCTTCGCTGGCCAAATCTTGACGGGGGGCACTAAATGGCTTGGACAGCCCATCCAGGCTCCTGGGGCATTTCAACCTGACAATGCTGGGTCTGCACTGGCGTGGCCCCAGGACCTGTGGGCTCGTGGAGATGGCTCACCCCAGAAAGCAGACGCCCCTCAACTCTGGGCTTGGACCAGGCACGGGCAGGTCAGCGTTCATCGGCGGCAGACACTCCTTCCTCATCTGACTGCCCTCTCCCTGCCGCCCTGCTTTGGTCTCAGTCTGGGGCTCAGCCCCAGCCCTTGGCTTTGTCCCCCTGCCCCCCTCCTGTGTCACTACCTTGTGTCTCTCCCACAGCCCTGCAGCCACACGGGGTTCCTCTAGCTCCTCAGAAGACTTTTGTTCCTGCCTCCAGGCCCCTCTGTGCCTGCTCCTTCCCCATCTGAGATCTCTGCCCCGATCACTCTGCAAAGCTGGTTTTCTGGCCTGCGGGTCTCAGGCAGGAAGAGAAGCCAGTGAGAGAAAAGCAGGCTGGAGAGAGAGCACTCGCCGAGCGGGAGGAGACGGAGAGAGGCCTGTGTATCTGAAGACCCAACACATGGAGAGAGGTGGGGTCTGCAGGGAGAGACCCTTGGCTGGGGCGGGAGGTGTGGCTCCAGGCCAGCTCACCAAGTTCAGCCTTTCTGCGGCCTTAACTTCAACGTCTGTAAAATGGTCGGTTCTCTAAGGGTCCTTCTTCAGCCATAAAGTAGATCCCCTGGCAGGATTTCTTGGAGGCAAGTTGAGCCTGGGGCCCATGACCGCTCTGGTTGGGAAGACACAGGCCTCATCTGCCTCTTGTACCTGGAAGCCCGTCGTTCCGCATTTGGGGCCCTCAGACTCAGGCTGTGGTCCCCACGGAGCTCCTCGTGCTGACTGGGGTCATCCGTCCTGCCCTTTGGATTTCTTGCCACGCAGGAGTCAAGTCTTTGCAAGATAACATCGCTGGTCCGCTGGAGACCACCTCTAGGTTCATTTCATTGTGTGATGCGTCCCCTTGTCTCTCCAACCCCGGCTCCTGTTGTCCCTCCGCCCAACTAAGGCTGCCGCTTCAGAAACCTGAACTTTCTCTATCATTTGGTTTCCAAGCCGAGCTAGGGTTTATCTCATGCTGTTCCTTATCACCTTAACTGGGCCTCATGATCTGTCCCCGGGGCTAGGAGTGCTCCTAGTTCTCTGCTTTTCTCGGGCCACACAGACTGCCCCTCGCCCCCACCATCCGTTCCAATGCAAAGGAATGTTATGGGCATGCGTGATTACCGAGTGGGGGGAGAAGGATGGTGTGATGAATGAAGGCTGATGGTTCAGCCTGTGAAGCAAGGAGGATCCCACCTCACAGCAAGGCAAAGGAGGGGTCCCTTGCATGAAAGATCCAACTCTAAAAGGCTAATTGCATATACTGTTTATAAGAGGGGAAGCCAAGGGTAAATGTGGGTCGATAGCTTTGTGATCATGGGATGGGGAAGATGAATCTCAAATGTCTCCAACATTAAGTATGTTCCTATGCATGAGAGAGAGAGAGAGAGAACACATCTGTGCAAAGCAGAGAGCAGAGGATCTGACTACAGAAAAACGGATTTCTGCCTCTTGAAGGACAATGCATACAAAAAATAACAAATGACAGACGTGGAGAAAAAAAAATTTTTTTTAAGTTTTATTTATCTAAGTAACCTCTACACCCAATGTGGGGCTCAAGCCCATGTCCCCGAGATCAGAAGTCACACACTCTTCCGACTGAACCAGCTGGTGCTCCGAGAAAATATTTTTGGTAACTGGAAACAACAAGGACAAATGTTGTTGAAAGAAACTGAAGAAGACAGAAACACATGGAAAGGCCTCAGGTGTTCATAGGGTGGGAGGCTTAGGATTGTCCGGATGGCAATCTGCAGATCTGATGCCGTCCCGAGCCAAATCCCAGAGGCCATTCTTGCAGAAATGGAAAAGCCAGTCCTCAAATCCATAGGGAGATGCAAGTGGCCCCGAATAGCCAAAAATAATCTTGAAAAAGAGGCGTAAAGGCAAAGGACACACACTTCCTGGTTTTATTTATTTTTTAAAATATTTTTTAAAAGATTTTATTTATCCACTTGACAGAGTGAGAGATCACAAGTAGGCACAGAGGCAGGCAGAGAGGGAGGGGGAAGCAGGCTCCCCACTGAGCAGAGAGCCCGATGCAGGGCTCCATGCAGGGCTGGATTCCAGGATCCTGAGATCATGACCTGAGCTGAAGACAGAGGCTTTAACCCACTGAGCCACCCAGGCGCCCCTTGCTTCCTGGTTTTAAAACTGACAATGAAGTTATAGCAATCAGCACAGTGTGGTGGCCCCACAGAAGTCACGTAGACCAACAGAATAGAACTGAGACTATGGCCAGCTGATTTTCTTTTTAAGATTTATTTATTTATTTTAGAGAGAGAAACAGAGCAGTGGGGAGGGGGAGAGGGAGAGCAATTTCCAGGCAGTCTTGCTCAATCTCATGACCCTGACATCATGACCTGAGCCAGAACCTAGAGTCAGACACTCACCGACTGTACCACCCACGGCCCCCGCCGTTGATTTTTGACAAAGTGTCAAGACCACTCCATAGAGAAAAGAATAGTTTCTTTAACAAATGGTAGGGGACCACTGGATAGCCACATGAGATAGAATGAAGATGGGCCCCTATCTCACACCATAGGCAAAATTCAGCTCCGAACGGACAAAGATCTAAACTTAAAAGCTAAAACTATAAAACTCTTAGAAGAAAATATAGGGATAAGTCTTCATGGCTTTGGACTCCACAAAGCGTTCTTAGATATGATACCAAATGTGCAAGTAACAAAAGGAAAAATAGATACATTCCATCAAAATTAAAAGTTTTGTACATCAAAGAACACCATCCGGAGAGTGAAAAGACAGCCTACATAATGGGAGAACATCTCTTCAAATTATGTTTCTGATAAGGGTCTATAATCTGGAATCCATACAGAATGCCTACACCACATGACCAAGAGAGATAATCCAATGTAACAATGGGCAAATGATTCCAAAGCGGACATACAAATAGACAACAAGCAATGAAAAGATGTTCAGTATCATTATTCATTAGGGAAACACAAATCGAAACCGCAATGAAATATCCCATCACACATCCTGGGATGTCTGTAATTTTAAAACATGGGAAATAGTGGGGACGCCCAGGTGGCTCAGTTGGGTAAGTGTCTGCCTTTGGCTCAGGTCATGATCCCAGGGTCCTGGGATCAAACCCCACATCGGGCTCCCGGCTCAGTGGGGAGTCTTCTTCTCTCTCTCCCTTTCTCTCAAATAAATAAATAAATACAATCTTAAAAAGAAAATGGGAAATAGTAAGTGTTGGTGAGGATGTGGAAACCTGGGAGCTCTCCTATGTGGCTGGTGGGGATGTTGTTGCAAAATGTTGTAGCCTCTGGGGAAGAGGGTTGACCAGTTAGTCAGAAGGTTAAAAGTAGAATTACCTTATGAACCAGCAATTCCACAGGGAGCTGTACACTCCCAAGAATTGACAACAAGTGCTCAAACAAATCCTTGTCTGAATATTCATAGAGCATGACTGACGACGATAACCAAAAGGTGAAGACAACACATACGCCCATCAATGGAATAATGGAGGCAGGAAATGTGGTATGTATACAGTGAATATTCTTCAGCCATATAAAGGAAAGAGCTACATACTACAACACGAATAACCCTCAAAAACATTGTGCTATGTGAAAGAAGTCCAGGATGAAAGACCATACTTTCTGAGGTTCTATTTATGGGAAATGTCCAGAAGAGGCGAGCCCAGGGGGACAGAAGTCTGGTTGGTGGCTGCCAGGGGTTGGGGAAAGGAGGGAATGAGGACCAAAGGGAGTGGGATTTTCCCTTGGGTTGATGAAAATACTTTGGAAGTAGAGGTCATAGTTCTGCAGCACTGGGAAGGCACTAAATGCCACTGAATTGTACACTTTCAAGTGGTTAATTTCATTGTATGTAAATTTCAGAGCACAGCAGTTCCAATAAGGAATCTGTATTCAGCACTTTCAAAGAACACCAGCAAGCCAACAAGAAAAAAACTGGAAACCCAACAGAAAAATGGGCAAGGTACATGAATGGGCTCTTCATAGACAGGAACCCAAACTGACCGACGAGTGTATGAGAAGGTGCTGGTGCTCGTTAATAACCAGAGAACGGCCCGCTAAGACATCAGTGGGGCCCTCCTTTCTCCTGCCAGACTGGAGCGACCAGGCATGGACAACAGCTGTTCTTAGTGGGCGCAGGGGAAATGAGAATCACCCTCCACACCAGCCCCTGACTTGCCTCCCTCCCAGCACTCTGCCCTTCCTTGCCCCTGAACAAAGAGAAAGGGAGAGAGAAGCAACAATGAACAAATGTAAAAGTTGTCACTTCAGATTTGCCCCCCCCCACCATTTATCTGTATTTTAGATATTTCTCTTTAATGTTAAAAAAAAAAAAAAAGATCCAGTGAGAGTGGCTGGCTGAGGATGGGTATTTAGAGGAGGATTGTGACAGCTGGCTAGGATTGTGTGTGTGGTCTTGTATGGCGGCATGTGTGCCTGCAAATGACATTACTCAGTGCATCGAGTGTGGACTCTGGCCTGTGAACGGTGAGAAGACACAGGAGAATCAGACTTTGTGGAATGAGAGAGAGACACACACACAAAGTGCTCCCTCCGAGGGGATCTCACATGGCTGTGGTTGGGGGCCTTCCAGAGGTGAGGTTCTCCCCCAGGGGAGCAGAGGTGGAGGGAATCTTGTGGCTGCTTCCTGCAGCTTAGCAGGAGAGCTAAGGACCCACAGCCAGGGGGTCCTGCTGCCAGGACCCACAGTCCCTCTGCTCTTTTGCCCTTCCTCCTGAGAAGCAGGAACATGTGATGCTGTGTCCTTTTCCTGTCTTTCTGTCTCAGACAGTAAGGATTGCTGCCCCTTATGCCTACTCTAATCTGCAGACCTTCATTTCCTCATCTGGGCAAGAGGAAGCCCCAGCTGTCAGCGGGGTGAGGAGCGAGGTGGGGCGGAAGGGCATTGCCTCTGGCCAAGCTTATTTCCACCATCCGCGGATGCCTGCCTTTTAGGACTTCCTGTGTGATGGCAAAGGGCTGTTCATCATTCTCTCCACTGGTCTGTACCTTAGAGACCTTTCCTTAAAAAGGAAGAACAGAACAGTCACTAAGCCTTCCTGGCTCAGGATGGGTATATCGAGGATTTTGAAACCCGGCTAGGATTCTGGGTGTGAATGTGTGAGTGTGCGAGGGGGTGTATGTTAGTGTCTCCCCTTACCTCCCCAAGAATGGGTGCAGGGATCATGACAAGGATTATCAGAGCCCAGACCCTAGGATTGGCCAGGGACCCGCCATACAGCCCTCTGTCCTTCCCAGCAGCCCCAACAGGTCCCCACTTTGCAGAAGAAAAAACTGAGGCTCAGGGAGGTGAGGCAACTTGCCCTAAGGTTGCACGGGCAGCCAGGGAGAGCTGGGATTTGAGCCCAAGTCTGGGGCTTTCCTGACCTGGGCCACAAAGCTGCCAGAGGACAGGTCTTATTTGCATGGCTTGCCCTAGGGATCCCTATTACACAGGGCACAGCCCACATGGCCCATCCTGGCAGCCCATCCCTGGGAGGTTCTGTCTGTTGCTCCCAAGATTGAACAAAGCAGGGGTCCTTCCTGACCCGAGAGGAGTCAGGTCCTGTGTGCGTGACCTGGGGAGCCTCCCACTGTCCCAGAGAACGCGGTGACATAGCACAGCTCATCAGGGGCAGGCCAGTGTGAGCCAACCGGGTCTACCTCATACTTGACATTTCCCTGGCCAAGCTTTCCTTCTTAGAAAGAAAACATAGGATCTAGGGCAACTCCAGCCGCTGTGTTTAAATGCCAGAGTTCATTTGACCTTCGGAAGCAGAGAAAACTGTCATGTTTCTCACAAACATTCCCATCTCTTCTCAGGGGAGCCCTGTTATTTACAAACACAGCAATTCCACAATGATCATGACTGCCAGGCAGCACTGTGCAGGTTGCGCACTACCTAACTCTAGGGAGAATGCCAGTCTGTGTAAAAAGTACCCTTTAGGGTACCCTTTAGGTGTTGCACAGTGCCCAACCTATGCAACAGTGCATGGCGGCCCTGAGCCTCCAAAAACATTTCCACTAGGTAGACAGGTGACTGGGTCCCCTGAAGCTTTGAGACGGTGGTTGTGCTTACCTTCTTATTGATATACATCCCCTGGAGCAGGAGAAACTGACCAGTTCCACACAAGGGACCTGGAAGTGGATGGCTCACTCTCACTGATGAACATTGTGCATGTCTTCAGCTCAGTATCTCACTTAGCTCCCCCTCCTCCCACCCCACTCTGATGTTCATGTTCCAGACTTTGCTTTTGTTAAGTTTCTGCAGGAGCTCTTCTCCTGTACCTGACTCTAAAATTCTTGAAGGGACTTTTGAGTTACTTGGCTCCTGTGTCTTCTGCCTCCTCTCCCAGTCTCCACCATCCCACTCTGCCACCACCATGGTCCCAGCTGCTCAGGCCCTCCCTGAGTCCTCAGTGTCCTTCCCTGGCATGGTCCAGGTGCAGGAAGTCCCAGTGGCCGTGCCTGCAAGATGCACTTGGGTCCCGTCCTTTCTCACCAGCCTAACTCCTACCTGTCCTGGCCACCAGGCTCCCTCATCTGATGGGGCCTCCAGCCTCCTTCTGGCCTCCCTGCCTCAACCATGCCCCACTATGGACCCTCCTTCTCCTTGGGGCAACAAGAGGGGCCTCTAAGAAATCAAATCAAGAGACACCAGACACCAAACGCCACCTACTGTGTGATTCCGCGTATATGAAATGTCCAGGAGAGGCAAATCTGCAGACAGAGAGCAGGTTGTTGGTTGCCAGAGGCTGCGGGTTGGGGGGAAGGAGGATGGGGAGGGACCACCCGGTGGGTTCAGGGGTTCTTTTTGGGGCGGTGACAGCGTTGTGGAACCAGATAGAGGTAGCGATTGCACGACACCAGAAGTACCAAATGCCACTGCATCTGTATATCGAGAACGTGGCCACGGGGAATTTGATCGTAGGTGGATTCTGTCACAATAAAAATAAAATGAAATCAGCCCACTGATGAAAACCCTCACCATTTCCCCAGATGCTCTCACAATAACCCAGAAATCACGAGTCCCTGGTCCCCATGGGTCCCTCCTTTGCATATTCCCAGGCTCCTCCTCCAGGTCTGGGCGTGGCGGGTCCCTCCCTTGTCCTCAGACCTTCGGGGGCTTCCTCTTCCCCACCTCTGAGCCTGAGCCTGCCCTCCGCCACCCCTCCACCCGCCCCCATCTCCTCTGGGGCGGGACTTCCTGGTCCACAGTCTACGCTTCCCTCCGCCCCACTTCAGTTCCCGGGCCCTGTTTCCTTCTGAGCGCTCAACATCACTTGAAAGGATCTGATATTTATAGCTTGACTTGCCGATTCACTCTCTCCCCCTGAAAGATTCATCCACGAGGGGCAGGGGGTTTCTTTGTATCTCTGCAGCTGACTCCTGAGTGCCGGGGACAGAGTCGTGGTCTTCGTGGGCCCCCTGGTGGGAACACGGTAGCTGCATGGGCTGCTCCTGCCCTTGGGGTTTCTGCCCGCTGCCTCCCAGGGGCCTCCAGTGGGCTGGTCAGCTCTTGTCCCCCTCGGGGGCTTGCCAGAGCGGAGCCCGGCTTCCTTTCTGCCCTTCAGAATCCTTTCTTCTTCAAAAGATTCACGAGCAGTGTTGGTTTCTGCCTCGCGGCTTTCTGCTTCTGAAAATCCTCTCGGGCTTCCACGCCCCTCACTGCTTATACCTGTGCCCTTGAACTTGCGACTTCCTCTGAGTTTGGGCGAGGCTGTCCAGAGCCCTGGAACCGTACCCACACACTCGGCCCAGGCGGTAGACTAGATGGTGGGGAATGGAATGACCACCTCTGATTGTGCAGGTCATGGGGTGGGAGGGGCAGTGGGAGGGGCAGCCCTGGGACTTGTTCTGAGATGTCCCTGCCTGCGTACCCAGGATGGTTCCTAAGGTCAAGAATGTCTGGGGGCGCCTGGGTGGCTCTGGGTTAAGCCGCTGCCTTCGGCTTGGGTCATGATCTCAGAGTCCTGGGATCGAGTCCCGCATCGGGCTCTCTGCTCGGCAGGGAGCCTGCTTCCCCCCCCCACCCCCCCGCCTGACTCTCCATCTACTTGTGATCTCTCTCTGTCAAATAAATAAATAAAATCTTTCAAAAAAAAAAAAGAATGTCTGTACCGTGTCAGCTGGTATGGCTGCCTCTATATGCCCAAAAGTCTGGACTTTTGGACTGGACCCAAAAGTTACCTTCTCAGTGAGGGGACCTCTTTACTTAGCATTGCACCCCACATCCCCCTGGTGCCTCGCTTTTTTGTTTTTTTGTTTTGTTGTTGTTGTTTTGTTTTGTTTCCAGAGCCCTCCTCACCATCTGATGCCCCCACGTTTTAGCCATTCATCTCTCTGGGACATGCAAGTCCCATGAAAGCAGGGACTCAGTGCCCCCACAGCCTGGATCCTGGGGCAGCACCAGCTCAATCCATCTGTGAAGGGAGTGGAGGATTTCCTAGTCCGTCACTTCCTTGTCTGAATTGCTGGCATGATGCTCAGAAATGGTCAGAGAACAGCCAGGCCGCCATCCACCAGCTCCTCCAGTGCGCAGTGCCCGCTGGGGCTCCACTGCCTTGCCCACTGCCCAGATCCCAGCTTCCTGCTCCTGGAACCTGTCACCGGGCTGTACATTTATCAATCTTGGTCCATCTTGTTTCCAGTGAACCTACCCATCCCTCTCCTTGGTTACTTTGAAGCGAATCGCAGACATCATATTATTTCATTTGTAATTATTTCAACATTTACTTCTGAAAGGCAGAGGCTGGGGGCACCTGGCTGCTTCAGTCAGTAGACCACGAGACTCTTGATCTTGGGGTTGTGAGTTTGAGTCCCATGTTGGATGTAGACTTACTTTAAAAAAAAGAAAAGAAAAGAAAAGAAAAAATTTTAAAGATAAAGACTCTGTTTTTATCAAAATAACTGCATACACAGTCGCTGCTGTTGCTTGGTTTGTTCAGATTGGGGTCCAAATAAGGCCCAGCATTGTAATCAGTAGACACTTCTGTGTCTTTTTCTTTCTTTCTTTCTTTTTTTTTTTTTTTTTGAGAGAGAGAGACAGTGGGAGTGTGGCGTGAGGGAGGCTACAGAGTGAGAGGGAGAGAGAGAGATGTTTGGCCCACATCTTCCAGCACTGTCGTCTTTGGACACGTGGTCCGTGGAATGGGGGCCCCCAACAGAGGCGTGTTTAAACACTTTTGTCTCCCCAAGGCGGTCAGCCTAGAGCGGGAGTGGTTTGGGAGGGTCCAAGGGAAGAGAAAGCCGCTGTGGGAGTCGGTGACACCCACAGAGGTGGGTGGGAACTAGCAAGCCAGGGTGCTGCTGGGTGTTATGCTAAGCATTTTACATTGGTTATCTTATGATAAGAACTCTATGAGGAAGGAAGTGTTATTGACATTTAACAGATAAGCAAACTGAGGCTTAGGATAATCGGTGATTTACTCTAGTCACTAAGTGGTAGAGGCGTAATTCATACCCAGTTCTGGGTGATTCTAAAGGGGATGCTCATAAGATAGAAACTGTAATTGGCAGTTAGAAAGAGATAACTGACTGTAGTCCCTTAAACAGAATAGGGATTAATTTTCACAATAAGATGACTGGAAGTAGGGTTGAGGGCTGGCTTGGCAGCTCCACAAAATTACCAGAGACTAGGCTCCACCATCTTCAGTTTATAGCTTCCATCTCCAAAGTCACCTCATGGTCCAAGATGGCTGCTGGAGCTCCAGCCATCTCATCTGTTTTATATGCGAGAAGAAGAAAGAAGAGGCAGAAAGACCTAACTCCTAGTTTAACTGGCTCTTTAAAGAGGGTCTTTCTTGGGGCGCCTGGGTGGCTCAGTGGGTTAAGCCTCTGCCTTCAGTCCAGGTCATGATCCCAGGGTCCTGGGATCGAGTCCTGCATCAGGCTCTCTGCTCGGCAGGGAGCCTGCTTCCTCCTCTTTCTCTGCCTGCCTCTCTGCCTACTTCTGCCTACTTGTAATTTCTATCTGTCAAATAAATAAATAAAAATCTTTAAAGAGGGTCTTTCTTAGTCCCACTCAAAAGCTTCCACATCACTGGCCATTCCAACTACGAAGGAGGCTGGGAAGTGCAGTCCTTTAATTGGGCCACATTGCTGTGCAAAGACTAGAGCTCCATAGTGAGGAGGAGGAAGATTATGTTATAGGCCCCCTTCCACCTCGCCTCCTCCCCAGAGGAGCCATATTTCCATGCCTTCCAGTCTCTCCAGTGACGCTTGTATTCCAGGCCCACTGACAGGAGTCACTCGAGGCTTGGAAAGTCAGTCACTCATTCCCTTCTGGACTGCTTTGCTGGGGGACACAGGCACAGAGAGGCACATCTGGGCCACGTGCTGCTGAGGGAAGTGTTACATTCTCACTGCTCACCCTTGGCTGTGCCTATGGTCTCCTAGGGGACATGCTGTGTGTAGAATGTGCCGTTTTGTTAATTATGCCAGTGGCTCTTTGGCGTCAGGTTGACTGGCTGGTGGTTTAGAGCATGAGTGGCAGTGTTGGAGAGACCTGGCTTCGGCCCTTGGCTCCCCCTTTACTGATTGCGTGACCACCGGCAAATGCATAATTGTTCGGGAATTTTCCATTCCCTTACCTGTCAAATGGGCATCACGATGGTTGCACACATGCATCCAGGATTTACTCCATCCCAGCCCTTCTGAATACTCCGCACACACTAACATACCGAGCCTTCCCAGTAAGCCTGTGAGGTAGGAACTACTATCATTCCCATTGTATAGATGCAGGAACTGAGGCACAAGGCGTTTAAGTGTAGCTAGGGAATGACCCAGCTGGGAAAGGGAGCTGATCTGACCAGAAGTCACATTCTGGACGGTACTGCAGGCAACTCTGTGAGCCTCTGTTTCATTACATGCAGAATAAAATGGGGATGATAACAGTACTTCCTTGGGCTGACCTGAAGACCCAACAAGAGACCGATGTCATTATGTGCTCCATTTAGTACCTGGTATGTAGTAGATGCTGGGCGCATGTTGGCT
This sequence comes from Enhydra lutris kenyoni, assembly GCF_002288905.1. Classification (NCBI taxonomy): domain Eukaryota; kingdom Metazoa; phylum Chordata; class Mammalia; order Carnivora; family Mustelidae; genus Enhydra; species Enhydra lutris. The sequence goes on along the minus strand of NW_019154181.1, from coordinate 1,023,024 downwards.
GATACTACCCTGTTTCCTGGACTCCTTCCCTGGATTCCCATATTTGGCTAAACACTGTTTGCCTGGCCGCTTATAGTTTCATTCCCTCCTCTGGCTATTTTTATTTCTATTTCCTTGGAACTCTAGATTCAATACGTGAGCCTCAGTGGTTCTTCGCAGCTTGCATGGAAAGACCAGGGGCTTTGGGGAGATGAGACAGCTTCCCAGGTGGGAGTAACTGGGAATTCTGTGTTTATTCTGCTGGAAAGCACTGACACAGCTGCTTTTTCTGGGTGAGTGACCCTGGGGACAGAGTCGAGCTTTGCCAGAGTGACCGAGATGGTCGCTACTGGGAGAAGCCGTCTGGACAGGGTGTGGCATTTCTGAGGAAGGCTTCCTGGGAAGAAACACCAGGACGGAGCCACAGGCAGATCTGGGCAATTAGGCAAAGGAGCCATGAACCCTCCTGCTATTTTATCTTCACAGAGGCTCAGGCCTGGAGGAGGCCAGGCATGGTAGCCCTCTCTTGGTCTTAAGAGAAGGGGACTTTCTGACAAAAATGGAGGTGGACAGCGTCAGCCAATTTGCCAATACCTATTCTCTTTGTTCTAAGAAAACATTGATTGGTTTTTTAAGTCAATGGTCTAAGCCAGTCATGGCCATTTTGTTATCAAATTTCCCAGCATCTCGTGCTGATCATATGACCCAGATCTGGCCAGTCAATCCTAAAGTGGAAAGTCTGCTGGGGGCATTTCTGGGAAAGCTTTTGCTCTCCTGATGAAAAGAGACAGGAGTACCTCGTGTGGCCCTTGACCTTTCCCTCACCTTGGACTTGTCCTGCACCCAAGTGTGAGGACTAGAGCGATAGCAGTCATCTTGTGACTCAGAGGCCAAAACCTCAGGATGGAAATGAATTATGTTAGGGAAGGTGGAGTCATGGTCCCTGATGCTAGCCACTACCTGCCTCTAGTTATGTGAAAAGAGCCCTCTATCCATCTGCTTAACCCTCTCTTGGTTGCATTTTGTTTTTTGCAGGTGAATGTGTTCCTTCCTTTCCAAAGTCAGTTTAAACCCCACCTGAACGTCCACGTGCCAAGCTCGGCAAAAACGACAAAAGAGCACAATGGGGGCAGAAGGAATTACTCAGAGTCACCAGGTATCTTAAGGCTCGGTCAGCCCTAAAATTATTGAAGGGGACTTTTGTCTTCCAGCTTTCACATTCGGCTGACCCAGTCTGATGTTAGTTTCAAAAGCCGAGCGGCTATGACAAGTAATCCCCAGGTCTCAGGAGACGGCATAATGAAGATGTACGGATTGTTCATTTTAGTTGGACGTGGGCTGGTGGGAGGGGGCGAGTGCACTGGGTCTGCTTCCCACAGACATTCAAGGACCTAGACCCTTTCTATCTTGTGGCTCTGCCTTCCTCTAGATCTTCCTCCAGGGCTTCTGGGTACTCTCATTCAGCAGGGAGATGGGGAAAGAGAAATGAGGGTGGCACATGGGAGGGTCTTCGCTTCAGGCCTGGGAGCAATAACGTCACTTCCTCTCACATTCCATTGGCTGGAACTCGGTCATGTGGTCATACCTAACAGCAAGGGGGGCTGGGAGATGGAATCTCGTTGTGTGCCCAGAGACCCTATAGAAGCCTGCGCTGACCTGCAGAGGCAGTGGGCAGCAGAGTCCTTTCCTCGTCTCTCCAACGCCCTTTCTGCAGCTGTTTCTCCCCGTCTTTTGTTCTACTGTGTCCCAGCGCCTTCCATGTAGTAGGTGCTCAGAAAATTGCACGAACGGAGAGATCAAGCAGTACATGAAGGAGCTGAGTCAGAAAGGGTGCCCTATACCAGCCGGACAGGACTGGGGTCTGGTTTGTGCAGGAAGGAGCCATTGCACGGTTTGGAGCAGGGGAGTCACCTGCTGTTGGGGTGGAGGCTGCTCTGGAAAGGGTGGAGGCCGGGACGCCAGCCATGGTGACCATCCAAGTGCGAGCTGATGAGGCCTAAGCAGAGCTCTTTCAGAGGAACAATTAATATGGTTGTTGATGACTGATTCGTTGCGGCAGGGAGGGAGAGCGCAGGGAGGAGTCTGGGTGGCGCAGGGAGGGCTAGCCTTGGTCTTGGACAAGATATGGAGGGGTCTAGGGGTGGGGTGGGGGGTAGGAGTTCAGAAGGTGGAAGGAGTCTGGAGCCTGAAAGGGAAGTTTAACTGAGAAATAGAAAATTAGGAGTCATTCATGTGTAGTGCCTGGAAGAAAAATCAGGTAATTCTGTTTTTCAGAAGCTGGTTGTATTTATGCATATGTACAAGGCAGCAGCCCCAGTGGTGTTTAGAGAAAGAGCAGCTTTTGTCTGGAAAAACATTCTAAAGGACTCTTGATTGGGTGAAAAGTCTTGGGCTTGCCTAGAAGCAAGCTCGCAGGAGAAGGAGTGCTCCATTCCCCCCCAGAGATGGGGAATGGGGGTGTGTGAAAATGCTGTAGGGCGCTGGAGCAGGACCTTAGGGCAGGGACAGGGGTTTCCTTGGGGGCCAAGCCTGACACCCTTGAGAAGCAGAGATGGCCAACATTCCGTTTTAAATGAGCATGTAATGACCCTTCCTCTTAGAACTCAACAATATAGAAAGGCAAATACCCAAATAAAAACAGGGAAAGGATAGGAACAGACCTTTCTTCAAAGGAGATAGACAGATGGCCAACAGCACAAGGAAAGATACTTAACTTCATTCATGAAGAGGGAAATGCAAATCAAAACCACAATGAGAGGGGAGCCTGGGTGGCTCAGTGGGTTGAGCCTCTGTCTTCGGCTCAGGTCATGATCTCAGGGTCCTGGGATCAAGCCTCGTATCAGGCTCTCTGCTCAGCAGGAAGCCTGCTTCCTCCTCTCTCTCTGCCTGCCTCTCTGCCTACTTGTGATCTCTGTCTGTCAAATAAACAAATAAAATCTAAAAAAAACCCAAACAAACCCACAACAAGACACCATTTCCCAACCCACGAGGATGGCTAGTATCAAAAAGGCAAGAAAGAACAAGTGTTGTTGAGGCCGTGGAGAAGTTGGAGCGCTCATGAGCTGCTGGTGGGAGTGTAAAATGGCAGCCACTGTGCAAAACGGTCTGGAAATTTCTCAAAAGGTTAAGTATAGAGTTATCCTATGACTCACCAATTTCACTGTTAGAGAGAGCCCAAGAGAAATGAAAAGTGAATCCATTAAAAGACAGCAACAACAACAACCTGGCGGGCGCCTGGCTGGCTCCGTCAGTAGAAGGTGCGACTCTTGATCTTAAGGTAGTGAGTTCAAGCCCTACACTGGGTGTGGCACCTACTTTAAAAAAAAAAAAGTTAAAAAACCCAAACTGTACATAAAATTTACACACAGCATTATTCACGACAGCTAAAATATGGAAACAGACCAAGTATCCATCAGCAGACAAATGGATGGACAAAAGGGGTATGACCATATGATGGCGTATTACTCAGGTATAGGAAGGCTCGAGGTACGGATACATGCTACAACGTGGATGGACTCGAAAACATGCTAAGTGAAAGAGCCTGGGCACAAGAGGTCACACTAACTGCATGAGTCTTCTAGAAGACGCAAATCCATACGGATGGAAAGTTGGTTACCAGTTGCCAGGGGCTGGGTGGGCAGGGTGCAGAGCAACAGCTGATGGGTACAGGGCTTCTCTCTGGGGTGATGGAGAGGTCCTGGAATTAGATCATGTTGACGGTCACACAGCATCGTGAATGTGACTCAAACCACTGAACTGTACACTTTAAAAGGGTTGAAATAGTTCTTTGGGGAAGACGCGGTGGCTGCTGTAGGGAAGGTGGGGTCACCTGTTCCTGCCGCCCTCCCGGTCATCACTTCTTAAGATACCTGGAAGACATCCGTGGGACCCGAGGTGGCAGTTCACCGAATCTGAATGACTCTAAGCGGCAGCAATGGGGAAAGTCTTTGGAGAAGATACGAGCTGACTCGGTCAGAGGCTCCAAGGCAAAGAATCCCAGTGTGAAGGGACCAGCCTACTAAGACTGTGAGAATCACTCCAAGAAAAATCTCCCAGTGCTGAAGGTTCTAAGATTTGGGATCTTTGCTAGATGAGGACCCACGAACGACTCACGGATTAGCACCGTCCTTCTGTGCTGCCCAGCAGATTCTTCACCCCAACCCTTGATAGTAAGCCAGCGATCAAGGTTGAAGTCACCATCACAGATGATTCAAGTGATTACCTATTGTTAAAAAGTAAAAAAAGATAAGGTGGTTAAAATAATGACATTTATCTCAATACAGTTTTTTTTTTGTTTTTTTGTTTTTTTGTTTTTTTTTTTTTAAGTAGCCTCCTTGCCTGACCTGGGGCTCAAGCTCGTGACCCTGAGATCAAGATTTGCAAGCTCTACCGGCTGAGCCAGCTAGGCACCCCCCTACCCCCCAATTTTTTTTTTAAGTATGTGGGATCTCTCTGTACTCTGTGCTCACTTTTCCAAGAAAGTACTCTAAAGTGTACTGATTAACAAAACAAAACATGAAAACATGAAGCGGCCAGGAGGAGAAGAAATCTGTGCCCCTGGGTCCCATGGTGCCACCTGCAAGCTGCTAGGCGTTGGGAACCCTCCCCATGTCTTCACTGTCATGGCCACCAGCCTGCACCTCCCCAGCCCCTCTGTGTTCATCTCTTCCTCTTTCTGAATGACTGAGTTTCCCGTAGGTCTGCAGAGGCCGCCCACAGAGGGCTGGTCAAAGGGCCTATTGCCTTTGACCCCATGACAAGCCCATGAGGAACTGGGGGCTTGAGGAGGTCGGGACATTTGCCCAGGATGAATTTGTGGGTAAGTGGCAGAGCTGGGATGGGACCTCAGAAGGGTCCGGCCCAGGAGAGGGGTGTCGCTGTGAGGTCAGGTCCCAGGCAAACCTCTGAGTTTGGGAACAGCTCACCCATGGCCTGGAAACGCAGACCCAGACACTAACACCCACGCTCCCATGAGGGCCTGGGCTCTGTAGCTGGCCTATCATTTAAAAGTGCTGGTTATTGAAGGCCTGGACTGAAGCGGGGGCAATAGGCTGGCTCTGAGTTTTCCATGGCCTGTGGGTCACTTTGACCTGGCCGGCCCTCACTAGCAGGCACTTAGCCGTCTGGTCCCCAAGCAGCTTGTTCAAGGGCTCACCTGGGGGAGTCCAGGTCAGGGAGGGGGCAACTCAGGGACCAGGGCAGAGTGGTCCTGGGGGCCACTCCCCTTCACCTGGGGCTGACTCTCCTTTCTGTTCATTAACCTCCAACTGTCTAGTCCTTGAGGGTGAGGTGGTTGGGGTCCTTACTAGATCCAGAGGGTCACTGCTTATGGTAACACTAGCCACAGTGGTGGACAGTGTGATATAACCAACATGGGACTAAATACTTTCTGTGCCCTGGGCGCTGTTCTGAGAGCATGATCACCTTTGAGCCTCACAACAAGCTTATAAGATCAGTACGGTATGATAGCATTATACTGATGAGGAAGCAAAGGCCTGCAGATGCTTCTAGGACCTGCCCAGGCTGGTCCTCGAACCCAGAGCGTATCAGTCAGCTCTCGCTCTAGTATTGCTGCATAACAAACGGCCCCAGACTCCAGGGCTCATAGCAGGTGTTTATGCTCGTGTACGGGTCTGAGGGTGAGGGTGGGTTGGTTTGTCTAGTTTGAACTTGGCTGGGGGCTCTGCTACAGTCTGGGGTCAGCTGGGCCAAATTGAGTTCAGGTCTCCCCCACATGTGTTGGTTCTGGGGCCCAGGCTAAAGGGGCGGCCATCACCGAGGATATGTGCTTCTTGCAGGAGGTCACGAGAGCAGGAGAAGTCAAAGCAAACCACACGAGCTCATTTGAGGCCTCTGTTTAGGTTACGCCTGTTCTCATCCCATCAACCAAAGCAAGTTACACAGGCCCAAAGTCAATGGCACAGAGAAGTCTGCTCTACCCATGATGGGAGGCCCAAGGAGGGGTGGAGGCTAGACCAGAGGTGGCCCTGGGGTCCTCTGTAAACACAGCTTGGATGCCAGGACTCAAGGACGCAAGGACCGGGCAGCAGGGCCCCCTGGTGACAGGCTGGGATGACTGTCCCCCTGGGCCCTGCTGAAGCTGGCTGTGCCTGAGCTGCCCCCACTGCCTGCCACGAGCTGGGCTATAAAAGACCAGGATTTATGAAAGCAGGAACAACACACCAGCGGCCAGTGACAGACCCATAACTCAGAAGCCAGGACACAGACCCCGCACACCCGTCCGAGGAGAGATCTAATGCTCCCGGTGATCAAAGCTCACTCTGGAGGTCGGAGGTCACCGCAGCACTATGGTGATGCTCTGACCCCTCGAGGCACAGCCTCTGGGGAGTCCTGGGTGACAAAACCTACCCGAAGGGCCCGTCTGCACAATCCTCGGGGCTCTCCCCAAATGTCAGTGCTGTGAAAGACAGAGTCAGAGTAAGGGACTTTCTGCATCGAAGTCAGCTGTAGGAGGTGAGTGATGGACCCCGGAGCCTGGACCTCATGCAAAACACAGCATGAAGGATGGTCTCAGGGTAATCGGTGAGATTCGCATGTGCCTTATATGTTAGACACGCTCCTGTAGCAACAAGAAACTTCCTGCTTTAGGTCATTGTTCGAGGTTTTGGAGGAAAGCGTCATAGTTCTTAGGAAATATCCCCCAAAGTATTTAGGGGCAAAGAGTCGGCAACTTACTTTCAAAAGGTAGATTAAAAAAAAAAAAAAATTACAGGACACCTGGATGGCTCAGTCAGTTAAGCGCTTGCCTGCCTTAGGCTCAGATTATGATCCTGGGGTCCTGGGATCGAGCCCCGCGTTGGGCTCCCTCCTCCTCTCCCGGCTCCTGCTCTCTTGCCCTCTTGGTCTCTCTCAAATAGATAAGTAAAATCTTAAAAGAATCATTACATATAAACAGATAAAGCCAACACTGGGAGACGGTCATCAGCAAACCTAAATGGAGGATATATGGGTTTACGGTCCATTCTTGCGCGTTTTGGATGGGTTGGAAAATTTTGCAGGTCAAAAACGTTTTTTAAACCCATAAAATTGACAGCAGCCTGATTCATTTCATTAAGTAATTTCAAGAGATGGCTGAGTCGGGCTCACGAGTCTTTGAAAGAAGGCACAGGAAGTGCATTGGAAAATAGGGCAAATAAAACACTATTCCAGTCAGAAAGGAAAGCACACGGGAAAATGTCCAACATCACAATAATGGGGGGTGGGGAGGAAACCAAATTAAATAAAGCATAATTATTCAACTATTAATGTTAACTGTTTGGAGTAATCATACTCTAGGCTGGCGAGTCAAGGAAATGGAAATTCCACCTTTATTCGTGGAGTCACGAACCTTTACGGATTTATGTTTTTGCTGACACATAGCTGAGACACAGTGTTACATTAGTTTTGGGGGGTACAACACGCCGATTGGACAAGCGTGTACATGACGCCTTGCTCACCCCAAGTGTAGTTATGGTCAGTCACCCCACAGCACTACGACAACAACATTGACTGTATGCCTTGTGCTGTTCCTTTCATCCCCGTGACTTCCTCACTCACGAGCTGGAAGTTTGGTCGTCCCTCTCCCCCGACCCCTTTTGACTCATCACCCCTCCCCCTCCTCCTCCCCTCTGACAACCATCAGTTTGTTCTCTGTCCTTATGGATCTGTTCTGTTTTCCTTTTTGTTGGTTTGTTCATTTGTTTTGCCTTTTAGATTCCCCATAGGAGGGAAATCCTATGGCACTTGCCTTTGACTCCGTTCACTTAGCACAATGCTTTCTAGGTCCCTCGGTGTCGTTGCATGTCGTGCAGAGGGACAAACCTTTAGGAAGGGTTTTTTTGTTTTTTTTGTTTTGTTTTGTTTTTTAAGATTTATTTATTTATTTGTGTGTATGAGAGAGAGAGCTACACAAGCGGGGGGACGGGGGAGAGGCAGAGGGAGAAGCAGACACCCTGCAGAGCAGGGAGCCCCATGACTCAGGGCTCGATCCCAGGACCCCAGGATCATGACCAGAGCCCAAGGCAGATGCTAAACAGACTGAGCCACCCAGGCGCCCTAGTCCTTAGTTCTGATTGCTTCTGGCCCTTGCTTTCCTGCCTCCTTCCTGGGCATAGCCCTGCTGTGCAGTTTTCACGGTAAGGTAAAGAGCTGCTGATGCTCTGGTCCCCTTTGAGCGTCTGGGGCAGGGACTGCTTGGTCCTGCTCTGCTGGCCGCCCTGCCCCGTTAGGGTCTGTAACGCTCAGTGGGCTCAAGGCTCTGCCTCCCCCCCACCCCCACCCCATGTCAATGGGAAATGCCATCTTCTCCTGGAGTCCGGACACTCGCCACTCCCCGGCCACTGTGGCTTGACCGGGATTGGTCACCTGACCTAGTCTAGCCAGGTGTAGTGCTCATACTATCTGCTGCCCTTACTGGTCCATGTGGAGCCCACGGGATCTCATCTCTGGGGTTTATTTGTTATTACTTTTTAAGATCTTATCCGTAAACAATCTCTACATCACACGTGGGGCTCGAATTTATGACCGGGAGATCAAGAGTCACCTGCTCCACTGACTGAGGCTGCTGGGTGCCCCTCATCTCTGAGGTTTCAAAAACAAATGTATTCTCTCCTTTCCAAACATGGGGAGATGTTGTAGTCATCTTCTTGTTTGCTAGCTTAATCCCAGTGTTTGGGAGGATAAACTATGGGATCTCAATCCCTTGAAATCTTTTGAGATTTGCTTTATGCCCCATCATATAGCCCCATCAACATTTTGGTAAATGTTGTCTATGACCTTGAAAAGAATGTATGTTCTGTATCTGCTAGGAGGACAGTTCCGAGGAGAACGTGGTAGAAAGTTGGTTCATCATGTTGTTCAAATCTGTGGCCCTACAGGGTTTTTCCTACCTTTTCCCTCAGTTCCCAAGATAAACATTCTAACCCATGAGATATTTTTATTCTTATGAACATCTAATACTCATCTAATACCCTTCATTCCTTCCTGTGTTCCTGGGCTTCTGACTGGGCTCATTTTCCTCTTACCTGCTGGTGATGAATTCTCTCAGCCTTTTTTGGTCTGAAAATATTGTTACTTTGTTTCCATTGTTGAGGAATAACTTCCCAGGGCTAAAATTCAGTCTTGGCCTTCCTTCACTCATCAATTCCTTTGGTAAATTCGATGAGTGACTGATACAGGTGCTGGGTGTGTGCCAGGTGCCAGAGCTGCAATGGTGGCCAAAGCAGGAAATGTCCTTGCTCTCCAAGAAGAGAAGGGAAGAGTATGTCTGACAGGGAACAAGAGGTGCAAAGGCCCTGTGGCTGGAAGCAACTGATAAGAGGTCAGCGTGGCAGGAGTACAGAGAGCAAGAGCTGGAATGGTGGGCTGTACCTGGGCCATACAGGACCTCGGGGCCGGGGCGGGGGGCATGGTGAGGAAGAGTGCTTTGCCTTAGTCCTTAGAGGAGTAGGCAGACTTCTTAGAAAAGATGAAGCTTATCTGGACCTTGAATGATGGATGTGATGAAAAGAAGCAGAGAATGGAGCAGAAGCATGATGTGTTTTGAACACTGAATATTTGAAAAACTGCTGAGCCTGCCCTGGGCTGCGTGCTGGTTTTTTTTTTTTTTCCTTTCAGATTTTATTTATTTATCTGACAGAGATCACAAGCAGGCAGAGAGGCAGGCAGAGAGAGAGAGAGGAGGAAGCAGGCTCCCCGCCGAGCAGAGAGCCCAATGCGGGGCTTAATCCCAGGACCCTGGGACCATGACCTGAGCTGAAGGCAGAGGCCTTAACCCACTGAGCCACCCAGGCGCCCCTGCGTGCTGAGTTTTTTATGTTATTTCCTCCATCCCAGGGAAGCAGGATTGCATAGTGGGAAAAGGCCGTGTGTGGCTTTGGGCTGGCCGGTCTGAAACACATCACTTACTCAGCAGTCCGACCATGGGCCAGTCCCTTCCACAGAAGTCAGTTCCCTTACCAGGAAAGCCAGAATAACACCGTCCACCCCACAGGGCAGTTTGGGGGCTTGGGGAAACGGTGCCGAGAGCTGAGCTGACAGCTTTGCAAGAGCTCAAAAAGCTTAGCGGTTTGTTTCTCTGGGTAGAATTTTCTCTTCTGCTGAGAGACACAGAGGGTAAGTCACTTGCCCCAGACCCACAGCTAGAGAGTGGTGGGGTGGGGACTTCATAACTCACGGGTTGCTTTGATTTCCTACTCACTGATCCTGTCACCCTCCCCTTTCCATAGTCAGGGTCACTGAGGCCCAGAGAAGTGGTTTGCTCATGGTTACCCCAAAAGTTAGGAGTGGTAGAACAATTCATTCATTCACTCATTCATTACTTAGTGAGAGCCTGCTTCATGCCAGGCATGATCCAGGTGCCACAGAGAGAGCGTTGTGTATAAAGGCATGAAAAAGTTCCATCTTCAAGCTCACATTCTACCCCAGGGGGACTGACCTACAGGGCATGAAGAAGTGGGGTAGGGGATGCAGAGTGTAGGGGGCGGTTGATGTTTTCCACAGTACAGAAAGGTGATACTGGACCGGAAGGAGGGGAGGGAGGGAGGGAATTGGGAGGACTTTGGAGGGAAGAGCATTCCAGGGTAGAATGCTCATCGTCTGTACAAAGGCCCTGAGGTGAGGGTGTGCCTGGGGTGTTCCTGGAGCAGCAAAGAGGCCAGCGAGAAGGCAGGGGTTAGCTGCTCTGTGCACCACGGAGGGGTCGGGGAATCTCTCTTCCCAGCCATAGGAGGTTGTGGGGGCGCTGGGATCCTTCCTGACTCTGGGGAGGAAGGGAGGGTTTACTCATTATCCACAGCCCTGTCCTGCCCCAGCTTCCTCCCGGCCTCCTGCTGAACTTGCTTCTCTCCTGTTCCTGGACCCTCCTTGGGCCAAGTGGGGGCAGTGGGGGCAGTGGGGCCTGAATATAGGAGGGACGTGCAGGGCTTTATGGCTGCAAACCCGTCATTAACCCCTGGTTTTAAAAAACTACTGATAACATGCTCCTTGTGCACCACCTGCCATCACCCCCCCACCCCCACAAGCTGTCTGCTCATGCTGGATTCTTATCCTATCTCTTCCTGGGAACTCAGTGCACCCCTGAGCTGGGCTGGCCTTAGACGCCAGCTTGCCCATGAATGTTATGAGTGTGACCGCAGCTGCTGAGTCTCAATTACATACAAGAGAGGGAGACAAACATTTATTGAAAACCTACTGTGTGCTGGGCACGTTTGTGCATATTGCTAACTCTAATCCTTATTTCAGCCTTGCTCAAGAGATATCGTTAAACCTATTTTATGAACAGTAAATGGATTCAGAGTAGGGAAAGGTTTAGGTTTTACCCAAAGCCACCTGATAAGCAGATGCTAATTTTCGTCATAAAAGCCCACTTTAGTAATTCCTGGGGGCCAGGCAGCCAGATCCAATGCCAGTGGAGGCTAGGAGAGAGGGAGGGGAAGGCAATGAAGAAATGGCTTTTAGTTTTGATCCCCTCAGAGCAAGTGTCAAATTCCTGGCCAGAGACGGCAGCGGGAAATGTTTGCCCTGGAGCTACCTGGGAGATAGTCTGTGATAATGGCTTCCCATTATCTGAAGAATAATCAAGGGGAAAGGAGAGATAACTCCGAGGTTAGAAAGGAGCTGTATTTGTTAAAACTTAGGAAGGGTGGCTTTGGGTCTGTTTCATGAATGAAACACTGTGTCAAAGACTGGACAGGCTACCTCAAGAAGTGGTGAGCCTCCTATCACTTGAGGTATGTAAACAGAAGTGACTTTGCTACTTGCTAGGGATGCTGAAAAAGTAATATTCCAGTGGGAGAGGTTGGCCTCGACAATCCTAAAAGCTCTCAGACCTGGGAGTCTTCCCAAATTATCTTGGGCAGGAGGCTTTTGATCTGAACCACTCCCATCACATTGGAAGCTGCAGTCTGCGTTCTCCAGGTCTGGGTGTTTTCACAGAAAGGGGCAGGGGGCGGATTCCGGGTGGAGAAGTGGATTCCTCTAGTTGAATCAGCTCTGGTGTGACCTCTGACGTTTACCTTTCTTTGTTCCCAGATACACCAAATACATGCACAAATTCATTTTTCTGGCTTAAAAAAACAATACGAGTGGCCAGGAAGGTCAGGAGAAAACTGGGGCTTGGGGAAGGCAGACATGGGGTGGGGGTCGTGGGGAATGCCCTTCAGAGCACTCTGCCTTGATGGGCTCCCCAGAATTGACTCTGGGTCTGGCAGGCCTTGCCTGGACACCCCGAGAGGGGGAGCACTCCTGACTCTAGCGACAGTGGTCTGTAGGCAAACCAGCTTTTTAGCCCCTACTGTGCACTCAACCCTGTTGTGTGCACTCAACCCTGTTGTGCCCAATGGTCATTACTTCACGTGGATCAGATGTGTACTGAGTTTTACCGATGTGTATTTCCCTTTTACTTTTTTTGGTTTGTTTTTAAAGATTTATTTATTTGTCAGAGAGAGAGAGAGCGCACACGCAGGGGGAGCAGCAGGCAGAGGGAGAGGGAGAAGCAGACTCCCTGCTGAGCAGGGAGATCCATGCGGGGCTTGATCCCAGGACCCTGGGATCAGGGCCTGAGCTGAAGGCAGATGCTTAACCAACTGAGTCACCCAGGCGCCTCTTCCCTTTCACTTTTGAGGAGACTGAAATTTGACCCTAGCCAGAGACCTAGGGCAGGCTCCAAAGCCCGAATCCTTCCTGTCCTCCCTGTCTTGTTGGTGGGCTGCCCCACCCTAAGGATGTTGTAAAGGTTGGGCTATCTGTAAAGGGGTCAGAGCAGGGACAAGCACATGGCGGCTGCTCAGCAAATGCTGGAGGATGTAGGTGCTCAGGGCTAAGCTTGAGAGAAGCGAGAAGGAGGGCACCTGAATGAGGAAGCTGCCGGCCTTGCAAAAGTCCATCCTGGGCTGGCTGAGAGACTGCGCAAATCTGGGACTCTGAGTCTGTTTTCCCATTTAAATTAACACCTAGCTGCAAGAGGGTCTCTCTTGGACCTGACCATCTAAAATCCCACCTGCTTTCCTAAACTCCTTCCCTCCCACTCTTCTTCCTCCACTGCTACTCCACAGATGATCAGCTGTTTCTGGATTCCGTAAGGACGCCTAATTCTGCCCTGTCTCCTGGCCTTTGCACCGCTGGTCTCTCTTCCAAATCTTCCTACACTTCCCAGGTCTTGCACCTTCTCTCCAATCTTGCCTTCCGCAAGGGGATCCTAAGGTGCTTTGCCTTACCATCATCTGACCTGGCCCCCAGTTTCTTTCCATCACAGTACTGCTCCAGGTTATAATCCTTTATTCATGTTTTGTCTCTTTTGTTAGGAGACAGTGAGGGCAGGGACCTGTATTGTTCCCTACTGTACCCGCAGCACACACTCGAGTTCAGCAAGTATCCGGTGAGTGAACCAGAGAATGAATGAACAAAGGAGCGGAGGAGGTGTCTCTGCCCGAGCCAAAGAATAGGGAGGCCGTGGGGGCGGGGGCCCAGGGTCCCGAGGAGTAGCCTCTGCAGGAGGCTACAGGGTGTGATCGGCCTGCACCGCCTCTGGCCAAAAGCAAATCTCAGAGTGGGGCGGGGGACCCCGAGCCTGGGCCAAAGTCCAAGTCCGCAGGGGGCTGCGCAGGAAGCTTAGACCTAGGACCCGCAGCCGCCAGCTCCGAGCCCCGTCGCCAGCCAAGGACAGGGAGGCCAGGTCAGTTGGCGGGCCGGATCCGGGAGCCGGGGACCGAAGGGTTTAGGGGAGAGCCCCCTCGGAACTGGCGGTCACCGCGGCGTACGACCCTGGGGCTAGTAGCTCTCGGCTCCTCGAGATGCCGTCGCGAGCTCCAGGACAGTGGCGCCTCGCGGGGACGGGGAACTACGTTTCCCAGAAGGCCGAGAGAAACTGGGGTCACAGGGAAAGCGCCCCGGGCGGCACAGCTTCCCGGTACGACAGGGCAGCTTTGGGGGGTGAGTAGGCGGCCGCAAGGCCCCGGCGGAGGCCCCCTAGAGGTGGCCGGGCTGGGGGGACGTGGCGGCCGGAGGCAGAGCCGATGAGCAGCTCTGTGGCGGGGCCCGACTGCTGCGGAGGCCTCGGCAATGTCGACTTTAGGCAGGTACCGACCGGGCCGCGCGGCCGGGGAAGCAGGGAGGGCTCGCGCGGCCGGGTGGGTCTTCTACCGAGGCAGCCGACGCCCAGTGGGCGGGGCTCCTGTTGCCAGGCAACGGCGGTGGGGGCGGGGCGAGGGCGGGGCTGCGTGTTGGAGGGCGTGGCGCGTGTGTGTGCGCGTGTAACAGAGGGATTGTGTGTGTCAGGGAAAGAGTTCCTTAGTGTGCGTGTGTGCGCGCGACTCTGGGATTGTGTGGTCAGAGTTGTGTGTGTTTTGTCTGAGTGGGAGGGTGTGGGGCTGGAACTGGGCGTGGAGGCCTGTGAAGGAGGCCGAGCAGGTGTGTTTGGGAGTGTCCGTGGTGGCGCATGTGGGTGCGTGGGAACTGGGGGGCCCCAGCCGCAGTTCCGTCCCCCTACCCGGCTTGAGGCCAGGTCTGCGGAGGAGGCCAGAGAAAGGTTTGCGCCCGCCCCCTGGCCAGAGTTGGCGGCAGAATATCACCTCCTTACCGGGTGGATGGGTGGAAAGAGTGGACGACGTCGAAGCCTTGCGCCACGATGACACGGACCCTGCCGGCTGGAGAGCCCGGCTGCCCTGGGCGGCGGACGTTTGGCAGACTCATAGGCCAGAGGATTTGTCTTTTTCCTGGTGTCTCTCCCCAGGCCCAGGCTCCCCTTTCCAATAGCTCTTCCTTTCCTGCATTCTGCCTTCTATCAGAGCTTCCTTTTTCGCACCTTTCCACCTTCGTCATCAGTCAGCCGCTCTTCGTGGAGCCTGGGAGCTCCGTCGCTGCCTGGAGCAGCCTTTCTTTAATCTAGAGCGTTTCTCCCCTTTATTCATTCACTGGTGACAGCCAGTCTTTGAGACCAGCCTGGGAGCATGGAACATTCTCCGAAGGGATTATAACTGGTCAGTGTTTCAGAGAGTAGCTGGTGGAAAGGTGGGACGGAAATCCCTGTATCTGTGAGGAGGTGACCTGTGGTCTGAGACCTGGTGATAAGCTCTGGTCAGCAGGGGCAGCAGGGCAAAGGCCTTAAAGGCGGGGGTGTTTGTCCAAGGAACAAAGAGAAGGCAAGCGTCTGACCCTGAGAGAGTGCAGGGTGAGTTGACATTGGTAAGTGGGAAGCAGGAGAGAGGAAGAATAGCGCCCCCAGGAGGATGATGATATCTCATGGAATCCTTAGAATCTTAAACCACAAATGGCCATTAGAGAATCTCTGGGCCCACATGGTCAGTGGTGGGACTTTGGGTGTTTTCTGCCAGAGCAAATCTTGGAGGAAAAGAGCACTTGGAATGCCAGGGGGACCCTAGGCATTCCCTGGCTTAGGGGGTGGATGCTTCCTGGATGAATGACTCCGTGGGGAAGGGTAGGTCACCATTAACTTGAGGTGGGATGTCCTTGAGCCAGAGGCCACAGTGTGAGGGGGCAGTGGGCCCAGCACAGGCCCAGTGGAGTGTTAGGGTGCTGCAGGGTCGACCGAGCAAGGGCCATGTTCTAGACCTAGCAGCAGGAGTGAGAATCAGCCATGGAGAGGGGAAGGTTAACTGGGTTTGCGTGGGACAGGCTTTTCTGCTCTCTCCCTTACTCCAGAGTGTGATGGGGCTGTGGGGTTGGAGAGAACTGGGAGTGCTTCTGGGACTAGGTCAGGGTGACCCTAGCTGACTAAAATTTGTTTTTTTCCCACTGCTGCGTTAGTTGGGACAGTTAAGCTTCCTGTTTCCAAAGGATTTTTTTCTTAACAACAACAACAACAACAACAACACCACAACATTATTATTATGTATTTGTCTGTGGTCATTCTCCTCCTCCTTCAATCACAGTCTCTACTTTTAAAAGATCTTTAAAAGATGCCAGTCAGTCGCTGGCCCAAGTGAGCATCAAGGTTTCTTTTCCTCCACAGGCATCTGAGCGGCAGGATGTCAGCCTGCTCGTCTAGCACCATCGATAAGAATGCAATGTGTCCCATTTATCATGTAAACTTCTCTAGTAGCCACATTTTAAAAAGTGAAAAAAAATTGGTGACATTACTTTTTTTTTTTTAAGATTTATTTATTTATTACAGAGAGAGAGCATAGGAGCGAGGTGGGGGCGGGGTGGGAGTAGAGGGAGAGAGAATCCCCAGCAGACTCCCCGCTGAGTGCAGAGCCCCACATGGGGCTTGATGCCATGACCCTGAGACCATGACCTGAGCTGAAGTCAAGAGTTGAAGCTCAACCAATTACCACCGGTGCCCCAGCGTTCCTTTCAAGAGTATATTCTGAACAGTATAGCCCTTGGGTACAATGCCCTTAACCAGCTACTTGCTGCACCTGTTCCAGCTGATACGGAATTTTGGTTTTGTTTTTAACTAAAAAAAAAAAAAAAAAAAATCACCCTTTGGGATGAGGAGTGTATCTACTGTGGCCTTGCTGGCAGTGGTCCTTCGTAGCCCTTTGCCCTCCCTGCCATGGGATTCCAGAGCCTTGCTGCTTGGCCTGCCAGCGGCATGAAGCAAGTTGGCTTGTAAAGGATGGCAGCAGGGACTTCCAGTTTGCTGTCCACGGGCAGGGATGCCTCCAGGACTCAGAAGATGGCTCCAGTGGGGCCCAGGGGTCCTGGCTCCTTGGAGAACCCAGTCTGGCCAGGCATAGTCACGTGGGCCCCTGTCATGCCCTTTTCTGTATGGACTCACCTGTTGTCACGAGCAGATAGATGGCTGGTTTCACTTAGTGTACGTGTCAAGAGGTGCCCTTCAGTTTCTTGATCTGTAAATCAGGGATAGTAAATGGGGCTTATGAGGAAGCCCAGAATGCGCTAAGGGTGTAGAGGAATCTTACAAATTGTCAAAGGTGGTGTTCAGAAGGTAAAGCCCTTGTGTTCAGGAAGCTTCAAGGCCACGATGGCGGACAGGCCTGTTGAGCTGTGCAGTTTCCATTTGTGCTGCGAGAGCCTGATAAACCATGGGAGGTAAAATCCAGGGACAGACGTGGGAGATCTTGACTGCCTTTGGGGGGAAGATGTTTGCCTGCTATACAGCTTGTTTAGAAGAATCTTTGGATGCTGTTACTTTATTAGAATAACTATCAGTCCGTTTGATTGGATGACTGATTTTGTAAAGTTCTCAAGGACCTAATTTTTGTCATCAGTGTTTTGGGTCAGAGTCAAGACAGCAGGGCAAGGGCTTTCCTCAGGCCCTCATTATAACCTTGGGCAAGTCAATGAACCTCCTAGAAACTCAGTTTCTTCTGCTCCCATTGAGATGATCACGTGGCTTTTCCTTATTTGGCTGTTAATGTGATGAATTACATCAATGCTTTGATGATCAAACCAGCCTTGCATTCCTGGGGCCATGCAGGGTCCTGAGGTGTTATCCTTCGTCTATATTGCTAGATTTGCTTTGGTTTTGTTGTTGTTAAGGATTTGGATGGCTCAGCTCATGGATAGGGTTTGTAGTTTTCTTGTCGTGTCTCTGTCTGGTTTTGGTGTTAAAGCAATGCTGGCCTCTTCTTATGAATTATGAAGTGGTCTCTCCTGTTATGCATTCTGGGAGAGATTGTGTGGAATTGGTGTCATTTCTTCCTTAAAAGTTGGTAGAGTTCATCTAGTGAAATCTTCAGGGCCTGGGGCTTTCTGTTTTGGAAGAGTTTTAACTGTGAATTCATTTTTTAAAAAATAGATATAGGACTATATGTTGAATGAATTTTGTTAGCTTATGTCTTTCCATGATTGGACCATCTGATCTGAGTTGCTGGCTTGTGGTCCGTAAGCTCTTTTATTACCCCTGTAATGCTTGTGAGGTCAGTGGTGAGGCCCCCGTTTCATTCTCAGTATTGCCAGTTTGTGTCTTCTTATTCCCTTGGTTGGTGTGACTAGAGGTTTATCTTTTTTATGTTTTTCCCAAAGAACATGTTTCGGATTTGATTTTTCTCCCCTCTCTGTTTTTCTGTTTTTGGTTGATTGATTTTTGCTTTTATTTTTTCCTTCTGCTTGCTTTGGGTTTATTTTACTTTTCTTTCCCCAATTTCTTTCTTTCTTTTTATTTTTTTTAAGATTTTATTTATGGGGCACCTCGGTGGCTCAGTGGGTTAAAACCTCTGCCTTCGGCTCAGGTCACGATCCCAGGGTCCTGGGATTGAGCCCCGTGTCGGGCTCTCTGCTCAGCGGGTAGCCTGCTTCCCTTCCTCTCTCTCTGCCTGCCTCTGTGCCTACTTGTGCTCACTGTCTGTCAAATGAATAAATAAAATCTTTTTAAAAAAAGATTTTATTTATTTGACAGAGAGAGATCACATGTAGGCAGAGAGACAGGTGGGGGTGGGGGCGGCGGGGAAGAATAAGATTAGTTTGGGGTGCCTGGGTGGCTCAGTTGGTTGAACATCTGTCTCTAGATCTCAGCTCAGGTCTTGGTCTCAGGGTTCTGAGTTCAGGCCCCCACCGGGCTCCACACTGGGTGTGGAGGCTACTTAAGAAAGAAAGAAGAAAGAAAGAAAGAAAGAAAGAAAGATAGACTGATTTGTTTTGTGGTCCGGACTGTGGTCTGTCTCCATGGGTGTTATGTGTGCCTGAGAAGAATGTGTCACTTGCTGTTATTGTGGAATGTTCTATAAACGTCAGTCAGGCCAAGTGGTTGGTGGTGATGTTCGGGTCATCCCCGTCCTTACTGATTTTCCGCAGACCTACTCTGTTACTTCTAAGAGAGGAGGGTGGAGGCCCCCAGCTGCTGTCGTAGATTTGTCTGTTTCATCTTTTAGTTCTGTCGGGTTTTTCTTCATGTGACAGCTTCAGTTTTTTAATCTGGAAGATGGGCATGCCCCATGGTGTTGTTGCATGGCCTTAATAACGCTAACATTTATCCAGCCTTGCTAGGTGCCCCTCACTGTGCTAAACGCTTTCCTTGCTGATCTCAATGTGCCACTCTCATTCAAAGCCTTCGGAGTGCATGTGACTTGCCCAAGCAAACACAGGGTTCATCAAGCTGCACTAGACTGGGGTGTGCCGTGGTTCGGGGCTGTGCTCTGTCCTTCATTAAAGCCGGGGCTTGGTGTCCAGTAACTTCCCAGGGGAGGTCAGCTGGCTTATTGTTACTGCTTTTAATATACAACATGTATTCGATAAAAGTACTCTGTAGCATCACCCTAGTGGGGTGTGTCCTGAGCCCTCGAGGGTGAGTGTAGAAAGAAAAGGGGTCCGCAGCTCATGATCATGAAGTGGGGGGGGGGGACCCAAGGTGGAGGAGATGAGGGCCTTGATGAAAAGCACAGGACCTGCCCGTGAGTGCCACTCCCAGGAAAGGGACTCGCTTTGGCCCCGCTGACCAGGTTGCACATGAGCTGCCAGAGCCTTTTTTGCATCTGGTGCAGTTGATTGATGGGTGAATGAACGTCTTCGCCTTTTCTAGAAGGAGTTATGGATTTGGGGAATTAGAGCAGCTGCTGGCTGTTTCTTCTTACCGTGGGATGTAGGAACGCCTCAAAGCAACGTTTTTCCCGGAAATCGGCTGTGGCTGACTACCATGGTGTTATGACATTCCAACAAACCTCCTGTCTTGAGATGGTTTCCAAAGCTCGCATGCCCTCTGATTCCAGCGTGGAGCCTACAGTCCTTGGATCAGTGTCCTCTCTCCACCTTTTCCGTAGAATGTGTGTATCCCCAGAGGGCCCCTCCAGAAAGAGGTGAGGTGTCCGTCTGCGCTATTTAGCAAACAGAGGGAGAGCACAGAATAGCCTCAGCCCTGGGAGCACCCTCGGCACCGTGTACTTTCATGCCCGGTCTGCCCTCCATCCAGAATGTCACCTGGGGGCTGGAGGGCTGCAGTCTTATCACCCCCATGTCATCCAGGGGAAACCCTAGGCTGCGACTGGTCACAGAAAGCCTACCTGTGGTCCCTCTCGGAAGGTGGGAGTGATCTGACCCCAGCTCACACTGTGAGCTGCCTGGAGACCTTCTTCTGAACCACATGGTCCCCCACCCCACCCCATGCAGAGTAGAACAGACGAGGTTGGGGGCCCGCCTTAGTAAAACTCTGAGACTCTGGCATGATCGTTCTTGTGTCTGTGTCTTGTGTCAGACACAGAGCTCTAACCAAAAGTTACCCACTCCGTAGAGAATGCCGGGGGCGATTTGGGAGTCCCCTGGGAAAGGCAGAAGAGGCTGTGGTCCTGAAGACATACTTGGCAGTGGTGGAGAGCCGGGCTGGAGGACCCCAGCCCCTCTGGCTCCCTCGCTCATCCCATTCCTCCTGCCCTTTGCCGTATGTGCTGTGTGGATCCCACTTACGATCGATGTGACTTTGACTCTCTGGGCTCCTACTGTTTGTTTGGATGTCACAATGTTACCCTGGGTGCTGTTGACCCGCGGCAGATCGTCCCCCTAAAGTGTCCTCCAAACCCGCAGTAAAGTGAAGTTGCTATGAGCCGCTTCCTCAACCACCCGTAGGGTGTCAGTAGCCGAGCCCATTCGTCGGTGGCCCAAGTGGAATTATTCCCGGTTTCGGTAGGTAGCGCCTGTCCTCTTTTCAAATACAGAGCTCTGCCATCTGTGACTTTGGAGCGGGATTCCATTCTTAGAATGACCCGGGAGAGAAAGCCAGGGCTTTTGCTGCTTTAATACGGTTGGGGGAGGGGAGGGGGGAGAACCCTCCCCTTAGGTCAAGGCAGCCCACTGGTGTGCAGGGGTGACCGAGGGACCTGGGATTGGGCATTTTTTGTTCTTTTCGGCTGAGCCGCTTTCGGGAGGGAGGTCCGCCCTTTCAGGTGAGTTCTGGGAGGTGACAGCAATCAGGAAAGGACATTCAGGCCTCTGGAGGAATACCCCGGTGGACATTAGTCATTCTTTCCTGCCAAGCAGGCCCTTCTCCAGGCAACGCAGATCGCACGCACTCAAGGTGACCCGGGTAACTGGATGCTTTCCTCCCACCAAGACAGGTTGACCTGAGGGCACTGGGACCTGGTGAGGGGTCTGAGGTTCCAGTTTTAACCAGTTCAGTCCTAATTGGGAGACTCTGCTGGATATCCCTTGGCTGCCAGCTTTGGCTGGTGTTGTTAGCTTGCTAACCTGTAAGTGCCTCAGTTTCCCTTCCCCTCAGCTCCCACCGAAGGCAAAAGCAGCAAATTTGACCTGCTCATTTGCCCCATCTCTTTGGGAGTATTTGAGGGTTTTCCTGGCCCCATCGGCTGTAGTGGCTGCAGCATTTCTAAGTCCTGACAGAAAGCCTCAGTTTTGGTCTGGAATTTGGAAGGGCGGGTCTGGCCGAGGCCTGGCTCTGCCCACTCTAGCCTGTGATCTGGGGGCTTCTTTGAGCCTTTGGCTTTCTTATCTGCAAAGTAGGAATAGCCACAGTGCTTGCCAAGATGAGGTACGCGAGCCTTAAATAAAGCCTCTTTGATCTTGTTATCTGCACTGGAAAGTTTCTTGCAGCGGCGGGTCGTAGTCCTCAGACTCCCCCCAGGGTGTCACCTCCCTGGTGGCTTACTCAGAATGACATTGAGTTGAATCCTTAGAAAAGCCTTCGGCATTTCCAGAGGCTACGGTTTCCCCCAACGGCCAGTGGGGAGATAGGAGACACAGTTCACGGTTCCCAGCGAGGAGGCCCTTGCAAACTTTCCTCTCTGGGGAGGTGTCATTTACACATAGTGAAATGCATAGACCTTTGTGTCCAGTTGGAAGGTCTAACGGGCAAGGTCCTGGCTGGCCAGGCCCCCGCTGAGATGGCAAATACTTCCATCACCCCCGAAAATGCCCTGTGCGGCTCCTGGCCGGTGCCCCACCTTGTTTCCCAGGCAGCCACCATCCACTTGCCTGCGCCTTCGTGGGCCTGCTCTGAAGCACTGGTCTGGTTCTCTCCTGCTGGCATCCCCAGGTTTCTAGCTGTGACCCTCTGGCCATCACCTGCACCCTCTCTCCAGCTGGATGGGTCCCTTCTCTGGACCTCACACTTCACCGTCTTTCCTCCATCTTGGTCACTGGGGATCCCGAGCAAGGGATGTGGGCACGGAGGGGGGCCTGGAGAATCAGGCCTGCAGATAACTCTGCCTATTGGTAAAACGAGGCCGCTGATGACCGTGGGAGGATAAAGTCGGTGGGAGGCTCATGGTGGGGGATTGGGGGGATATTTCACGTTCCAGGTGTGCTGGCCCTATGCTCCGCTATGTGATGATTCAGAGGGCAAGCCTGGGTCTTAGAGGGCCTTCTGTGTGCAGCTTCTGGTGGACGGGTGGTGCAGGTGCCCGGCTTACGGCGTAGCTGAAGGCTGCAAGTAGGATCTGGAGGGGATGATGGGTAGTAGAATTCGGGGGAGGCGGCAGGGCTTCAGGACTGCTGATAACCCCCCTGGTGCTCTACCCGCACTCTTTCCACCTAGCTGTACACCCTAGAGAGTGACCTGCCTTGAAGAGACCCCAGCCCTGGGGTTTCTAAGAACCTTAGAAAGCCTTATCCCATGCTGGGTCTGGCAATCCCGCCTCCCGCCAACACTTGTGAACACTACTTGATTTCTCAGCCTAAAAGGTGCCATAAAAATATTGATGAAGCACAGTGCTTGGGCAGCTGGTGAATCTGTCGCCTCAGAAACGGAGGGATCTGCTGGCCGCTGTTGGCCGCCCACCTGCAGAATCTCCACGGCGGCTGCTTGGGCAATTTCCTGCCTCCAGTTTGAAGCCAGAAAGGAGGGGATCAGAGTCCTAGGAGCCTGGGCAGCTGAGCTGGAGGGCCCTTCGTACCTTTAGCCTCTGCTTTTTACTGATGATGCAACAAGGGCCACCGTTCACTCAGCAAACATTTACTCTTTGTGCCGGGTGGAAGACACAAAGTTGGAGGAAAACATGGCCCCTCACCCGGAGGGATGAGTATGAGATAGGGACAGATAACCAAATAATCACAATACCGTGTGCACTAAGGACACAGAAGAGAGTGCCATGGGTGAAGGTAGAGGAGATGCTCCTGCTGGGTCTTGAGGGGTGAATAGGAGTTTGTCTGGAAGTGTCAGAGGGATAGAGTATTTCAGACACATGCGGACCCACCGTAAAAGGGTCTAGAGCATGATGTTTGGTGTGAACGATGGGTTGGGGCAAGAAGGATTGCAGGTAAGGTGGGTGCAGGTGAATTCATCACCTGTCAGTGAATCCTGGAATGGGTGAGCCAGCCCAGTGCAGGTGAGGAGGCCCGGGGTCCAGAGTGTGGCAGGAAATGAGGCATGGGAGGCTGGCTGGGGCGAGGGTGCCCCATCCTGAGGGCAGTGGGAACAATGGGGTCAAGGCACAGATTGGACTCCTCGATGAGAAGGGGGAAGGGTCAGTGACAGGTAAGCTGGGTGTTGAGGGTTGATATGGGGACCGGGGAGCGGAGGCAGTGAGGCAGGCACTGCTCTGAAAGTGGCCAAGCAGGACCAGAGCAGCAGCCTGGTGGCTCCGCAGGTCAGCTCTCCTTCCATGCCTCCTGGGGCTCCTGTTCCACCAGTCAGCCCCATCGCAGCCTCTCAGTGGGCCTTGCAATCGGGTGCTTAACAAATATTTCCTTTCAAACAGAAGATAGAACATCCTTTGGTTCAGTCCCAGGCTTTAGGGGCTTTGGGGCTGAGGTGTGCCAGTCTCAACGCCAGGGGAGGACAGCCTGTTCCGAGGCCTGTTCGAGTTGTTTGGTCCTTCACCAGTGGCTTTGCCTCTTCTGGTGTGTTCTCCAGGGCAACTTGGAGTTTCCCTTTACGGCGCCAAGAGCCGCCGTGCCTCCACTGTTCTGCCTGACAAGCTGGGGGCCTCCAGGGGGCGTCTGACCTGGGACTAGAAGAGAAGGAGGCTGGAGGGCAGGGTGTGGGGTTGCCTGCCTGCTGGGTGTTGGCACCATCCACAGGGTGCCAGATACTGCGGTCAGCTTGGGGCAAGACTGTGCTTCCATTGTCACCCTTCCCTGTTTGCTGAGTGGTTCCCCCTTTGTCATTTGCTTATTAATAATGTGCTTGGGCAGTTGTGGCCACTCCGTCCCTCAGCCATTTCATCCCCATGTTCCCTTAGCAGTGTGCCTTTGTTGGCTCATTCATTCTCAGCTCTGCCCTTGGCCCCTCAGAGATGAAGATTGCCTCTGACTGGGACAGGAGGCCCACATGTGCCAAGGACACGCCTGGCCACATCTTCCGTGCTCAGTGACTTTCCAGAGTCTTCCCACCGTCTCTACCAGGCAGGGTGTCTCAGTGCTGCCCCTGGGGGACATTGGGGCCATGTATGGAGACATTTTTGGTGCCACTGGCCCTGAGGGGGTGGCGGCCAAGGGTACGGGGGACAGTCCTGCCACAGGGAGTGCTCCATCCCTAAGTGTGGATGATGGAGGGCGGGAAACTCTAGCCGTTGATGCAGCTAGTAGCATGAATCTGGTGTGTCACTCTCCAGGGCCTTTTTTAAAAGACATACCCAGAAAGAACGTTTAGTACAATGTGGTTATGTGTTATTTTCTAAAAATGTATATATGTGTATATGCTGTGGGAAGTCTGCAACTTGCTCTTCATTGGACATTTTTAAAAGAATATCACAACTTGACACATAACGGCTAGTTTGTTTGAATTCAGTAGCTTTGCTGCTTTAGGAATGGGCCCATTCTGTGTGGCCGTCCTTCATAGGTGGACGACTACAACGCTTGTCTTTTTTCACTGCAAGCACACGCACTTTGCACACTCGACGTGAGTTCCTCTGGAACAGGCACTTGGGAGTGACCTTGCTGACAAGGGGGAGCACGCCTTTTGCTTTACCCCTTCCCCAGCACTCAAGCCTGGCCCTCGTTCAGGTTGCCCTGGAGGAGGGACAGGGCTGCTGTCTTAGTTCGCATTTACCTGATTACTAGGGAGGTTGAGCGTGTCTTCCCACGAACGACAGCCCCTGGGGTTTGCTCTGGGGCCTCCAAAGCCCTCTGCAGGTGTGGCCCCAGTCACAGCAGGTGGTGATCCAGACCTTGGTCCCGGTGGGGTCCCTTCCCCATCAGTGTGTTGGCTGCCGAGCCATCCCCGCACACCGCTCCTCTGCCACTTGCCCAGGCCACCCTCTGACAGGGCACGATGCGGCTGATTGGGTTTTGGCTTTTTATCTTCAGTTTTATGATTACACTGTAGTAACCTTTGCCGGACTTGCTTGTGCCCGAGCCTCCCGGCGTGTTCCCAGAGGGTAACTATGTTTCTGAGTTCTGGGGGCTTTGCACTTCCTGTCCGGCGTGCAGGGGCCGTCGGGGGACTGGGCGGGTCTCCCGCTGACGCTGCTCTGTCCCTGCAGGCAGACCTCTACGTTATGACCTGGCTGTTGGGCTACGTGGACCCCTTGGATCCCTGCTTCGTGGCTGCCATCCTCACCATCACTTTCAATCCGCTCTTCTGGAATGTGGTAAGTGCCCTAGCCCGGCCCTGTGTGGGCTGGCTGTGTGCATGGACAGACGGACGGCTCTTCTCTCTCTCCATCGGTCTCTGGCCAGGGCGGAACCGTCCTTTCTGTTTCCCCAGTGAGGTCAGAGCCCAGTTAGGGGATGCTGGCCAGGGCAGGATCCCACGACATGCGGGCAGTGACAGTCCCCAGGCTGCTGCTGGGCTGGGCCAGCGGGCTGTCCTGTGATGAGGCTGCCCACATGCGCCCGACGATCTCAGTCTTCTAGAGGCTGCTGGAGATGGCCTTGGCTTAGGGGCTCCCTCCCTTCGCTGCCGCACTGCGCAGTCAGGTGGCTTTCTTGGGAACCCTCACCCTCTCTGATGTGCTCGAGAAACTTGATTTGTTTTTCCTGAATGAGGCTCCTGGCGAAATGGGTTTGCATGGCACTGGAGTGTGTGTGCTGGGGAGCAAGAACGAGCGAGCAAGAAATGAACACAGAAGGAGACAGAGCAGCACCCAGCTCGTCTGTGGGTACGGGGATGCTCAGGACCCAGAACTGTGGGGGGGCAGGCTGTGTGGGAAGGGGGCCCCCGAGTGCTCTGAGGAAGGTGTGGGAATGGCGGACAGGCCCTCCTGCTACCGTGTGTCTCTGCGATGCCTCCTCCCTGCTGGGAAGCTCTTGGGGTTTCTGCAGGGATGGAAGGGGGTGGTGGTGGTGCCCCAGGGCCGCTTCCCGAGGCTCCTGTCCTGTGCCCATGCCTGGGTTTGCTGATGCAAAGCCACGGACGTCCTGTGATCGCCCTTGAGGGTAGCCTGAGGAGTAAGGCCAGCTTCCCGGTTAGCAACACACTGTTCCAGACTGTTTTCATTTCAGGTGACCACTTGGTCCCAGGGGCGGAACATGACACGTTTGTCACCTGGTTGCTGAGTTAGAGTCTTTTCTCTATCTGGGGAGATGGGTGGTGGGTGGGAGTGGGGGTGGGGCAGGACTGCTCACTTCACAGAGGCCACATTCGGAATATGCTGTCCCTTCTGTCCTGAGTGCGCGGGACCCACCCTGAGATGGCTGGTGCAGGCCCCCGGCTGGAGGGGACCTGAGGGGAGGGAGGGGCTCTAAGGGTCAGAGGTTCGGCTCGCTTCACTTTGTAAAACCATTCTTTTTTTTTTTTTTTTTTTTAAGATTTTTTTTTTTTATTTGACAGACAGAGATCACAAGTAGGCAGAGAGAGAGGAGGAAGCAGGCTCCCTGCTGAGCAGAGAGCCCGATGCGATGCGGGGCTCCATCCCAGGACCCTGGGATCATGACCTGAGCCGAAGGCAGAGGCTTTAACCCACTAAGACACCCAGGCGCCCCATGTAAAACCATTCTTGAGGCCTCCTGGGACTACTGCTTCAGTCCATAGAGGAACCCCAACTACTATCACACCCCACCATGTATGAGCTGACCCTGACCTGACAGGGGCCTCCCAGCAAGGGCTGGGCTCCCAGAGGGCCTGCGTCTCTTCTGCTCATCATTCTTTCTCCCCCAGCCCTGCTCCCCACCCCCCAGCCTTCCTCCTGCCACACAAGATCACAGTGGGTAAAACAGCTGGAAAATGGCCCTCAAAGATGTATGTCCATGTCTTGTCCTTGGAACTTGTGACTGTTACCTTATATGGCAAAAAGGGGAGCTTTGCAGGTGTCAGGGATCTCAGGATGGGGAGATTGTCCTGGATTATTGGGGTGGGCCCTCAGCACAGCCCCATGTGTCCGTATAAGAGGGAGGCAGAGGGAGATGAGAAGACACTGGCTTTGAAGACGGAGATGATGCGGCCACCAGCCAAGGAAGGCTGCGGCCACGGCCACGGCCACTGGGAGCTGGAAGAGGCAATGAGGGATGGATCCTCCCCTGGAGCCTGGGGGTGGGGGGAGGGGTGGAAGCGCAGCCCTGCTGGCACCTTGATCTGGCCTAGAGACACTGATTTTGGACTTCCGGCCTTCAGAACTGGGAGAGCATAAATTCCGTTGTTCTAAACCACCTAGTCTGTGGAAATGGGCTACAGCAGCCACAGGAAGTGGGTGTAGGGTCTCAGAGAGGCTGTTAATCCGTGCTAGGAGGGCTGGCTTGTGTTGGGAGTGTGCAGTGCTCTCCCTGGTTCACTGTCCATGCCCTGCGGGCCTGGCTGGTCCCCAGTGCTGAGGGCTCAATTTACTGAGTGCGCGGCGGGTCCTGGGGACACTTATTCATGTACAAGCCCCTTCCTTTATTTCCTGTAGGCTCTTCCAACGGTGTACTGAAGTTCATTTTTTTTTTTTTTAAGGTTTTATTTATGTATTTGAGAGAAAGAGAAAGAGCACTCATGTACACAGGAGCAGGGGGGCCAGGGGCAGAGGGAGAGGGAGAAGCAGGCTCCTCCCCCAGCAGGAAGCCCGAGGCGGGGCTTCAATCCCAGGACCCTGGGATCATGACCTGAGCCCAAAAACAGATGCTTAACTGACAGAGCCCCCCGGGCACTCTTGCAAGTTCATGCTGAAGTTGAGCCGTGACCCACAGCCACGTGGTCAAGGTGCTTAAGATTTGGGCAGCTCAGAATCTGTGCACTTGTCATAGGCTTTTTTATTTGGTTGTAGTGTTTGATTGGCCTTGCTTTTAAAAAAGTTATTTCACCGGAACAGTCTGTGGTCATCAGTGGGAGAGAGGCTCAGAATGGGAGCCGTTAGGGGAAGGCACTGTGGTTTAGTGGGCTGCCTCGGGCCAGACAGTGGCAGAACAGGCGGAACCGGTCTGAGTGGCCTGCCTCCCCCTCCCCCAGCTCTGCGTGAGCAGTAAGCGAGGGGGCACCTGTAGAAGAGCATACTGAGCATTGACTCAATGGTGACGAGAGCTGATACTCCGCGGGACTTGCGGCAGGGACACTGTGCCGAGTGTTCCACGCAGCGTTTTAGTTGCTCCGCAGGGCGAAGGCTGTTACTAACCCCTTTCGAAACTGCCGGGAAGAGGTTCGCTCATTTCTTCAGCTGCTTATTGATGGCCCACCGCACACGTGCCAGGCAGTGCTCAGGTTCCAAAGGAGCTGACGTCGTAGGAGGGGGACCCTGAATAAACTCACAACCGCCATCGAGGGGCGTTGGGGTTGGGCGGGAGTGAAGCTGGGGAAGCAGGTGGCCCCTGAGCCGAAACCTGCCCCCCCCCCAACATGGGAGGGAGCTCCCTAGGTATCCCGGGAGGAGGAAGCAACAAGTGCAAGAGTCCTGGGTGCTTTCAAGGAAGGGCGGCTGGCTGGAATGCGACCGAGTGAGAATAGAGAGCAGCAGGTCAGAGAGGGGGCTGGCCTAACAGCATAGGCCTTGTAGGCCGTGGGGAGCACGTGGGGTGGGGCGGGGCGTTCTGAGCCGGGAGCCGTGAATGCGTGGCGTGATCTGACTCGGGTTTTCCAAGCAGCTGTGGGCTTATGAGAGCAGATGCGGGGGGGGAGAGGGCGGGGCTGGAGGCTGTGGCGGGGCCTGAGGCCCAATGGTGGCTTGGACCAGAGTGGCACCAGCGGAAGTAGAAGTGGTCAGATTCTAAGTGGTCATCAGATTCTGGGCACGGTTTGAAAGCCGGAAGAGTCAGCAGGATTTACCATATTTTGGTGGGGAAGTGCCACAGAGAGGAGGCACTGCCAGGTGCAGCTGGGACCTGAGTGAGTTCTCAGAAGTGAGGATTTGGTCAGTCTGGCACACAGTTCCCCAAACCCTTGAAATCTCCTAGTCCTTGAAGGCCCGCAAGGTGTCTTTTGTTAGGTTAACGAAGTGACGTTAGGCCCCTCCCCCACCTAAGGGCGGGGGGGCGGGACATGTTGCCAGAGGAACCAACCACGTGATGGAGGAGGGGGCGGAGCTGGAGGTGGAGTTTAGTAGCCAAGGGCCAATGATTTAATCAGTCACCTCTGTCATGCAACCTCTGTGAGACCTCGCAGGGATGGGGTTGGGAGATGGGGCGCCTTGGGTGGCTCGGTAGGTTGGGCGCCTGCCTTCCGCTTGGGTCATGATCCCGAGGTCCTGGGATGGAGCCCCGCGTTGGGTACCCTGCTTGGCGGGGAGTGTGCTTCTCCCTCTCCCTCTGCCCCTTCCCCTCCCCTTCCGCGCTCTTAAATAAATAAATAAATAAATAAATAAATAAAATCTTTAAAAATAAAAAAAGAGTGGGGCTCGGAGAGCTTCTGGGTTGGTGGACACATGGACATTCGGCGAGAGTGGCATGCCCAGAGAGTGTAGGCCCTCTGCACCCCTTACCCCTTCCTCGCCCTATTCATCTTTTCAATTGGGTGATGATTCCTGGCCTTTAATATCCTTTGTAATAAGCTCTTAATCAAGCAAATGAGCTCTTCTCTGAGTTCCGTGAGTTGGGCAGATAGGGTCAGAAGTGAGTTGAATTGTGGGACACCCAGCTGGTGTCAGAGAATTGGCTGGGTGTGTGGGGACGAAACCCACACATCAAAACTGGGTGTAGAGGGGCGCCTGGGTGGCTCAGTGGGTTAAAGCCTCTGCCTTCCGCTCGGTTCATGATCCCAGGGTCCTGGGATCGAGCCCGGCATTGGGCTCTCTGCTCAGCAGGGAGCCTGCTTCCACCCCCAACCCCTGCCTGCCTCTCTGCCTACTTGTGATCTCTCTGTCAAATAAATAAATAAAATCTTAAAAAAAAACAAAAACAAAAACAACAAAACCTGTTTATAAAAACAAAAAACAAAAAACTGGGTGCAGAATTGTAGAGGCCGTGGCCAAGGTAGGGGCTGAGGCAAGAGAACTCCAATCTGAACGTATTTGGGAGATTCCGAGGGGAGACCTTGTGAGTCTGGAATTGAGGGGAGCAGGATGGCTGAGGTTGGTGATGATGTGTGAGGAGGCCATGGACAGTGGCCCAGGCTGAGTGCAGCCTTGGACCAGTGCCTTCTTGTTGTTCCAGGGCCCACTCTCTGCCTCCCCAGGGCTGTAGCTCTTTGAAGGAGCTACAACATCGGCTGGAGGGACCTGCCCGCCTGTCAGGGCCAGCATGTGGATGAGGGGTGCCCCCTCCCCACCAGCACCCAGCCCCATCTCTCTCTTCTTCCCTGTCCCTCTGTCCCCAAAGTCGGTTTTTATCTCCTCTATTCTGTTAGAATTCTGCTTCTAGAGCTTCAAAGAACTTTCTTGCCTTCTGCTGTCCTCTTGATGGATCTTTGGGGAAACCACTAGTGACCATCACATTTTCTTGTAACTCTGTTCTCCCTGGGCCTCACACTGCTCTTCTGGCTCAGTCTTCTGCTCGTGAACAGCTTCTCATTCATTCATTCATTCATTCATTCATTATTCATTCACCCATTCATTCATGCAACCAGTGTTCGTTGAGGGTGCCTGGGTGGTGCTGTCAGTTAAGCGTCTGACTCTTTCTTAAAAAAAGAGATGTTATTTGAGAGACAAAGTAAGTGAGAGAGAGTGCGCACATTGCAGAGCCAGAGGGAGAGGGAGAAGCAGGCTCCCATGCTTGGCAGGGAGCCCGATACAGGCCTTGATCCCAGGACCCTTGGATCGTGACCGAGCCAAAGGCAGCTGCTTAACCAACCGACCGTGCCACCCCGGCGCCCCTAAGTGTCCTACTCTTGATTCCAGCTCAGTCATGGGGTCCTAAGATCATGCCCCGTGTGCTGAGCTCGGAGCCTGCTTAAGATTCTCTCTCCTTCTCCCTCTCCCCCACCCCTGCAGTGTTCACACTTTCCAAAAACAATAGAAACAAAGTAACGAATATTCATTCCTCCAGAACCTTCTGTGTGCCAGGCACAGGAGCCAGGGAATAAAGCTGCGTGGCCTCCATTGTTAGAGATCGCAAATAGGTTTGTAATTGAAATGGTGAAAAGGTCAGGTGCTACAGAGGGGGTAATTGGGGCTTCTCCCTTTGTCATCTTGTCTCTGTCCCTGGCCCAGAATCTTCTGAGTACCAACACCTCAGGTCCAGGTTCCGTGGCCCCACCTGGGTATGTCCAGGCCCCAAATGGAGCTTGCAGTTTGAACCCTGGCCAAGATGGGGATGTGGGCTGTGTGCTCCACTTCCAGGGACCCTGGGCGGAGATCTAGCCAGGGTCCCCAGCACTCCCTGCGCCTCTCCACGCATCCGCACTGCGTACTCACTCCTTCACACTTGAACACAGGCCAAGGCCAAACCGCCCAGGGCCCCAGCACACTCTCAGTTGCTTAAAGGCGCCTCACACCTTCCAGCATGAGATGGGAGCCCCTTCCCTGGCCCCTGAGGCCCCTCTGCCGGGCTGCTTGTTGCCTGCAAGCTCTGTCGTTCTGGTTCCTGCATTTCCCTGTGACTCCTCCCCTTGCCGAGGGCATCTTACATACCTGTGCCGCCTCTTCCAGGCAGTCGTCCCTGCTTCTCACAAACCCCCTTCCCAGCCCACTCTCCAGGCCCAGGTCGCTCACCTTGGCATTGTTGACATTTTGGGCCAAACTGTCCACTGCACGATTTTTTTTTTCAAGATTTTATTTATTTATTTGACAGAGGGAGAGAGAGCACAGCAGGGGGAGCAGCAGGCAGAGGGAGAGGGAGAAGCAGGCTCGTAGGCTTGTCCCGAGCAGGGAGCCTGACACGGGGCTTGATCCCAGGACCCTGGGATCATGACCTGAGCCGAAGGCGGATGCTTAACAACTGAGCCACCCAGGTACCCTTACTGTGGGGTGTTTGATGATGTCCCCTGCCTCTAACCACCGGGTGTCCCGACAGTCTCAAAGGTCTCCAGATGTTGCCAGGATCCCTGAGGGGCACAGTGTTGCCCTGGTTGGTGTGAGTGAGGTGGCCCTCTGTGCCTGCTGCATGTGTCCCACGTTCCCTTTGGCATCACTGCTTGCCCCTTGACCTTCCCCTTGGCCTTCCCCTTAGCCTGGGTGTTCCAAGAGAGCTGGAGCAGCCCCTGCCTTGCGGCCCGGTACCCCCCACCCTGGCCCATGCTGGGAGCTGTGTGCTGTTACGAAGGGCAGAGCCCCTGCCTCACCTCTCTGTGCTCGCGCCCTGCGCCGCTGGCACAGACCCGCAGCCAGTGTCTACTGGGTTCTCAGCAGTTGGCCTCTTCCCCAGTTTTCCAGGGTGGCGTCCATGGAGGGGGCCCATCTCCATCTGTACCATTGCATACTCTGACTCTGCAGAGGAAGGGGGACTGCGGGGGTGGGGGAGAAGCGGGTCTGCTATTCTGGCATCCCAGGAAAGTTAAGATAGACGCAGCCCTGCGCTGTTCTAGCTCTGGGCACGCCCTCCAGTGTCAGAGCACAGTGAGCCCGCGCCGGGCTGTGATGCTGTAGCCTTGAGCTCTCCCGTTGTTTACAGAACAAAATTGGCATGCTTTGGTGCCTTAGCTATTATCGAAGGCAAATTGCTTGTTAGGACGTCAAAGCTGATTGAGACTATCGCACGTTCAGATGCCCTGCTAAACGGGATGCGTTTACGGACAGAGAGCAATGAGGGTGTGCTTCTCATGATCCGGCTGGGATGGCAGGTGTCTGTGGGGACTGTCCCGGCCAGCGGGTTTCTTTAGCATGAAGCGTGCCTCTGAGTTGTGCGTTCTTGCCTGCCTGGCCCAACTCTCTGTACCCCACCGCCCCGGGTGTCTGCTCTCTCACACCCTTGCCTGCTTGCCGGGCGTCTTCTGCCTGAGACCGAGCTGGGTGTGTGTGCAGTGCCCCCCACCGCCCCAAGCCCTCCACAACCCCCTGCCCCAGGCTGTGTCCTGGTCTCAGACTCCTCTCTCTGGGGGTGGATACATAGCCGGTGTCTGGGCAGCCCACGCTTATTGGCCGGGGCTTCTGGGGATTGTCCTTGTCTTCCTGCATCCCCTGGGCTGGTCACCCTCTCTGTGGGGAGACACAGCCCCCCAAGAGGGTGAGTTGGGGATGAGGCAGCTCTTCCCTCCAGAAAGTAGGGGCACTCCCCGCCCAGCCTGGGGCAGGGGGTCCCTCAGCAGAGGGATGTCTGGCTGGCTGAGTGCCTGAGGCCCCTGGGCTGGTGGCCGCGAAGACTGGACAGTAGATGGCGCTGTGGGT
Organism: Enhydra lutris kenyoni; assembly: GCF_002288905.1. Lineage (NCBI taxonomy): Eukaryota > Metazoa > Chordata > Mammalia > Carnivora > Mustelidae > Enhydra > Enhydra lutris. The sequence goes on along the minus strand of NW_019154181.1, from coordinate 989,638 downwards.
GAGGCCAGCACAGCCCAGGGCAGGTGGGCTGACACCTTTAGTGTGCATTTGCTTTGAGGCCTCATTTTCTGGTTTCAGATCCCCAGCCAGCAACCTGTTGGCTAACTTCAGGTGCCCCAGAGGCCCCCTCCCCCAGGTGCCAGGAGGCTGACCTGCAGCTGTCACTGGGCTGAAGCAAGGAAACCAGCCTGGCACCTGGGAGGGAGACCCAGGTCCCATTCCCTGTGTTCCCACCCGCTCTGGGGCTTGGTGTCTCCATCTGTGAGGTGAGGACCCCCAGCTGAGGTCCTATAGAGCTCTGAAACACAGGGACCCACCCACTCTGCCAAGCGCTGCCCTGGGATGGCCCTTTGCTGTGCGCAGGGGAAGAGGACACCCCTTGCCCTCCTGGCACTGGCACTTGGGCCACCAAGATAAGGTTGGGTTTCATGAGTGCCATCTGAAAGTCAGGGACTGACTGCTAATAAAGCTTGCAGGTAGAGGACACATCCGGAAGACAGGAGACAAGAGAGGGGTTGTGAGTGTCCTAGGCTTGCTGGCTGCACAGGGCCTGCTGAGGCATGGCCAGGCTTTCTGAAGAGCAGCAGGGGGGAGGATGGGGAGGGGGCAAGAGTCGAGGACACCAAAGAAAAGGGGAGGTGTGTGGAGAGAAGGTGGACTGGTGGGCCCGGGGCCCCCTAGGGAGGACCCTGAACATAGGCTTGCAGTCCTCGATTGTCTGCTCCAGGGCTGGTGCTGAGTGTGAGTGTGTGTGTGTGTGTGTGTGTGTGTCGTTCAGACAGGCTGGGGAATTGGGACGGGGCATGAACCCAAACCATCTGAGACCCTGGGTCCCATCTGGCTCAGGACTCTGGCTCCCAGGGCATGGCCATGGACCCACTGGGCTCCGAGGCAGTGTTTCTGGGTGAGAAACGTCACCCTGTGCCAGGGGTGCATGTTGCCGAGCTGGGCTTGGCGGTGCTGCCCTGGGCGCAGGCAGGAAGCAGGGTTTTCCACTGAGCCGAGCTGGCTGGCGGGCTGGGCGTGACTGAGACCTTGGCTGCTAGAGCCAAGAGAGCCCAGAACTCTGGCTAGCTAGCCACTTCCTTTTCTCTGTCTACTGAGGTCACCTGGGACACCATAGCCCTCACCTGGCCCTGGCTCCCCCCCCCCCCCCCCCCCCCGGCCCGGCCCCTCTCCAAGCTGTGCTCAGAGCTGGAGTTGACAGAACTAATGGCACATCTGGTGTCGGCTTCCCAGCTGGGGACAGTCAGCTCCTCATCACCAGGGACCCTCGGTGGCTCCTCTAGCATCTCCATGTGGGCTTAAGGGCAAGAGGCTCCGTGTGTGTGTGTGTGTGTGTGTGTGTGTGTGTGTGTTCTTTTCTGAGCCCGGGAGGAGTCACACATTTTTAGCTGGAGGTAGTTCTGGCCACCCTGTGTGCAGCCCCATTCCTGTCTGGATGGAGAGCAGTATGGGCCGGCGCGTCGCTCCATGGGGCTGTGGCCCTGGGCTGGCGGGGGCCGCATCTTGCCATCAGCCGGGGCTAACTTTAGACTCTCCGTGTCTGGGCACCATGGTGATCCAGTGTCCACAGTGCCTGGAACTGGGTCAGCTCACAGCCTTTGCCGGAATCCCTCGGAGCGACACAGTTAAGAATAAAAGGGAGGGGAGCAGAGGAGGCTGTTGCCCCCCGAAGCCCAGGCCGAACCCTCACCTCCTCCTCCCCCTCAGCCTCCTGACTTTCTGGAGATGTGATCTGAGTTTTCTTAGAGAGTCTGAGCTGGATAGGGGTGAGGTGTGGTGCTGAGGGGGGATGTCCAAGTGCTTCTTCCTGCTATGATGTGTTTTGGGTTCTGGCCTCTGGAGCCTCGTGAGGACATCAGTCACTGTCAGCATGCGTGGGATTGAGATGCACACATTGGAAAGGGCTGCTGGCTGAGTGGTTTGGTGAAGGTGACCTCTTGGGATCCTTCCTGCACGGAGGGGCCCAGGGCGGAGTTCTATTACCCCAGCGGGGTCTGAGCCTATCCTGTCCTCCTATGCCAGCCTTTAGACCCTGCTGGCCTTCAGGCTTGGGGGTCATTCACCACCTGGACTCATCCGCTGGCCTCCTTGTGACCCCCTCCCAGAGTGCAGGCTGTCCCCCCTCCGCTGTTCTGCAGACCCGATCTCTCCCCTCCTTGTATCTTGGTGCTGTGTTCCCTCTTCTGGAGGGGCCTGCCTTCCTCTCCACTCGGCTGGCTCCTGTCTCCTCCACAAGCCTTTGCTGGCCCTTTAGCCAGCCTGCCCTGAGTCCTAAGCCCAAGCGGACATGGCCAAGCATCCCCTGCGTGGCTCCCGACTCTTGGCAGGGCTGACCCACCACTCCGTGGACTCTGTTCATTGTGCGCTCACGTGTCGCCTCCTCCCTCAGACTGAGTGCTCCCGGAAGCTAAGGACAGTGTCTTGGGGCCAAGGAAGGGGCCTCGCCTGGTGTTAGAAGGGGTGGATGGAAAGGTATCCTTCCTTCATTGAGGGGGAGCCCTGAGTGGCTGGGGAGCGGTGGGCCAGGCAAGGTGGTGCCCTCCTTTCTCCATGTGAGAGAAGGGTGCCAGGTCCTTCCGCGGACCCCGCTGGTGCTGCCGTGAGAGCTCTGTCAGGGGCAAATGAGAGGCAGCCCGGAGTGTTTAGCTGCCTGGGGGGCAGCCTGGATGTGCTGTTGGCTTTGCCCCATTCCTGGGTCTGCTTCGGAGGCCGGCCGAGATTCCATGGACAATTTCCAGGGTTTGAGGTTTTGTCCACTTTTAACCTCCCACTTGCTCTGTGACCTAAGTCAGTCCTCTCCCTTCCCTAGATCTCACTTGCCTCATCCGAGGTCTGCTGGGGCAGTCTTTGCCCGATTTCCTCACCATGTGGCAAGGAGGCTGTTGGGGAGGGAATGGGTGCAAAAGGGTTTGGAAGCATAAAGTGCCCAATGTCGTGTTTGGCTCAAGGGAGGAGCCGCTGCGGGAGGCGTCTGGTTGTAGGCGCCTCTAGACGAGCACTTGCATCAGTAGAAATGCCCAGAGCCTTTATCCTCCCTGCCACCCACCCCCCGCCACCCAGGCTTTAGGCCAAGTGCTTTCACTTGTTCCAGAGTCTGCTGCCCCTGAAATTTAACCGTGGCTTCTGGATACAACTTGAGAGTAATTGCTGTAGCTGGCGACCCCCTCACTTGTCCCCAGGAGTCAGGAATGAGCCGGGGAATGACTTCGACTCCGGAGGCGATGGGCGTGCGTGGGGTTGGACAGTGCCATGCGCGGGGCCACGCATCACCAAGTGGTATTGTCAGGCTCTCCAGCATCGCCAGGCACCATGCCAGGCTGTAGAGTTCCAGTCCACCAGTGGCCCAAGAGGCAGCCCCTTCTTGGCCACCTTTGTCTCTGATTCCTTCCCTCCTCGTTCCCTGCTTTGGCGAAGTCAGACTCAGGAGGGCTAAGGGGGGTGCTGGTCAAGTGCCCGTCTGATCAGTGTGGGGCTTGGGTCCGAGGCCCCGGGGAGATGCCCCACTGCATTTCAGGGAAGGCATCCAGGCTTGTGTGTCCGCTGGATATGGGATAACAATGCCGGGGGGTTCTTCAAAGAGGGGACAGCTTGGGCCTGGGGTGCCGGGCTCCTGAGGTGGTGGTGGTCAGGGAGTCTGGACCACCCGGGGGACGGAGAGGCATGCATTTGCAGGGGCCAGAGATCACAGAGAGAGTCTGGAACCAAAGATGAGCCGCTGCCCGGAGGCCCTGGGTGGGGGCAGTGGGGGTTCGGGCCACTGACAGAAAATGAGGAATTAGGGGTGGGTCTTGGAGCCGAGGGTGGGAGGTGGAGCCTATGTAGATTTCCCAAGGGTAGCGTCCAAAGTCAAGGGCTCACTATCCGAGGCCCCAGCCCAGCCTCAAGGGGCCAGCCCCCATACTCGGGTATAAGGTTCTGCTCCCCTGCCTTTGCTGCTCTCCACTTTGTCTCGATGGCCCTGCTGAAAATGCTCCTAGCTGGGCTGGCTCATGCTGGCTGGTGGCAGAGCAGTGGGCGAGGGTGTGCGTAGAGACCTCTGCTCCCAGGGAGCCCAGCCTGCTCTCCTTGCGGTGGCAGCAGGACATCTGAATTGACCCCAACTGGTCACGAGCTGGCGCCCACAGCAGGTGCCACGTTCTCCAGCCTTCCAGGGCTGGCTCTTTGGCCTCATGACTGGATGGGCTTATCCATCTTCAGGGTTCTCCTGCAGCTTAGGTGGGCGTAGGTTGTGGAGGGCCGGTCAGGACATTACAAGAATAGCAGGCATGAAGCGGGTTTGTAAGCAGTAAGGCCAAGCACGGGCAGAAGGAGCTATGTGATTTATAATAAACATGCATTTTCTGTGCATGTATTTTGTCTTCAATCTGTTCCTGGCACAGGCTTCCTAAAGCTCATCCCTAAGTGATGGAAGCTGGAAGACTTTTGTTATGCTAATGAGGTGACTTTTGGGAGCCCTCTAGGTTGGCTAATGACCTCCCGGGGTTGGGGGGGAGGGGCTGCAGACTGAGTTTAGTGCCTGTGTACCGCCGCCTCTATAAAGCCCCTCCCATCCTTCCCCCAACCTCCCAGCCAGGGCGGACCAGCCGCCGATTCCCAAGGGCCCCTTCAGAGTTCAGTGTGTCTGCCACAGGCTAGGGGAGTGGCTGGGTGTGTTGGGAGGTGCAGTTCCAAGGTCTGATTTGTGCTGAGGGTCCGGGGAACCCTCCTGGGGAGTGCTGCCCTCAGAAAGGCAGCTTGGGCTGTGTGGTGGGGCGGTGGCGGGGGGCTCACAGCCTAGGAAGGGCGTGCGTCTGAGCCTGAGTTATGTTTCCCCCTGGCTCGGGGGGACCCTCTGAGCTGCCTTGGGGAGGGGAGTACAGAGCCCTCCCCACCACCACTTGTGCCCAGCAGGGGACAGTCATGACCTTGACAAGCCCCTGGGAGCTGTGCACCCCCATCTCCTGGCAGGGTGGGAGGCTGAGTCGGCCCCCTGGTTCTGTTCTCGGCTTTCCCCCGTTACTGCGAGAAACACCACCCAGCGGTCCTTTCACAAGGCGTCAGAGGCCTTGTTCAGTGAAGAACATTGGGGAAAGGGTGCTCGGGAAAGGGGTGAGGTGGCGCCGTCTTGCCCAGACTCCTCTGTTGCCTATTCTGTAGATGCTCTCTCTCGTTGTGTAGCTGGGAATCTGGGACGCGGTCACAGATGAGGTGGCTGGTTGGGGGCGGCCTGCCCCGGTCACCAGCTGGCTAGATGTGGTGGCATGGCTCCCTATCTTCCCACCAGTCCATAAGGGTGGGGACCAAGGGATGGTGGCCCGCAGTGAGGGGCAGAACAGCCCCAGGTGGGAATAGTGCCGTCCATGGAGGGCACCACCCCAGAATCTTCCCAGGTGGCCACCGAGGACCAGAGAGGTTGTTTGACCTGCCCCTGGTCACACAGCTGTGGGAGCAGAGCTGGGTCTGGTGGCCGGGGCTTCTCCTGGGCATTGCCCTGCTTCCCCATCCATCCCATCCCCCGGAGGGCCTGGGGGGGGGTGTAGGCACAGCCCTAAGCGCCCGGTGCGGCCCGGATGAGGCAGAATGCTGGGGGCTGGCTGGTGGGAAGAGGCTCTCGGGACGCCCGCTGGGGCTCTTGCCCTGCAGCCCCCTCCCCCTGGAGCCTGGGGTACACAAGGGTGTCCCACCCTGATCGCTGAGCAGCTGGGGTTCCTGGCTGGCGTGTATCGTCCCTGTGTCAACATTATGCCAGGTGGGCTTTCTGGGAGCCGGGCTGCAGGTAGGTGGACGCGAAGGCTAGTGACCTGGAAAGGATGCCTCTGCCGGTGTAGGGCAGGCACAGATGTCCTCATGGGCCGTCCTCGGCCTGCTCGGCCTCGGGGGCCGGGTGCAATCACATCCCCCTGAGCCCGCAAGTCTTGCTGGCCTGTCTCGCTGGGTGGCCCAGGCTTCTCACAAAAACCTGTCTCATGGATGGTACCCCTCAGCCGACAGACCCGGGCAGGATTTTTGGCTTCTCTGAGCCTCAGTTTGGTCATCTGTAAAAGGGCCACAGCAGTCAGGGCCTCAGGGTTTGGACAGGAAGGTCGGTGGGACCAGCCCTGGAGCCCCCTCAGCAGCTCAGTTATTCTCGTGGTCCCCTTTGTCCCTGGTGGGTCCTCATGGCCTGGCTGCCCCGGGGCATCTGTTGTGGAACTGTCCTGTGGCCTTGGTCCTTCATGGGGCCAGCTGCTGACCCCGTGACCTCTGGTGAGGTCTTCCACCTAAGTTCCGTGCCTCACTCCATCTGTGAGACAAAGTCGCTGTAGGTTGTGTCCTGGGGCTGTGGAGGGGTCGGTGAGGTAAGCCATGGGGCCAGGCTTGGTAAGTGTGAGCTGTCACTGTCCAGGTCCCGTCTGACCGGAGCCCGGGAAGAATTTGGTGACTGGGCTGCCTGCCGGTCCTGCCAGTCATGGGATGGGACCACAGGGTCTAGAGGAAGGGGCAGGGAAGGTTGTGGAGAGAGGGAGGAGACGGGACAGGTTGCACACGGGTCCACACGGCCTCCCACGGGGTGTGGCCACTGGGTTGTGCCCAGCGGGTGCCCAGGTGTCAGGGCCCAGAGAGATGGCCGGTGACAGAGCAGTTCCCGAGCAGGGGGAGGGAGCACAAGGACAGTTTCAGTGGGGGAGAGGTAGGAGGAGAGTGGGCTCTACGTCATCAGAAGTGCAGGGAAGGTTGGGGGTGGTTGTGGGAATTGAGGCTGGGCAGGTGGTTTCAAGGGCTTTCTGGGGAGTTTGTACCTGCTGTGGGGGTGGCAGGGAGCCAGTGGAGGAAGGGAAGCGTGGCTGTGACTGGACCCATGGGCCCATCAGATGGCCCGGCCCAGCCCCTATGTTGTTTCCTGGCTGTGTGTGGCTTTGTGCCAGAGGCCACGTGGATGCCGTCCCAGCCCTGGCCACCTGCGAGCCTCTGGCCCGATCCAGCTATGTCTTTGCCGTTGTTGGCCAAGAGGCCAGGTTTGCAGGCCCGGTGAGACCTCGGGTGGGTCAGAATGGCCAGTAGGGCTCAGAGGCTCTGATCACCCAGGAGGGCCCCTTGGGCCCCAGGAGATTGTGGGTGATGGAGCCTTGCCCTGGCTCTAGCCCAGCCACACACTGACCAGCTGGGGCCAGCCATGTCAACCGCTCTGAGCCTCAGTTTCCCTACGCAGAAACTGGGGGAAGTGGAGTCCACGGTGGTCTTTTCTGTTTCCAGGTATTTGAGGCTTTTCTGAGGCCACACCCTGTGCCCTGGGTTTCCTGAGAATCCCAGCCATGACTTGCCAACAGCCCCAAGTGTTCACTCCCGTCCAGAGCTCCAAATACACTACCCCACCCCGCCTTCACACCTGTGAGTCTGTGGGACCGTAGCATGAAGGCTCAGAGGCCCACTGCAGGTCCAACCCTGACCTGCTTCTAGCTCAGTGGTCTCCATCCCTCGCTCACTCCAGGCTCCTGGCCAGCTGGCCCCCTGCCCCAGCCACTTCTGGCCGTGGAGTGCCACCGAGGGGCAAGCACGGCCGTAGGTAGGCTGCCTGAGCTCCAGCCTTGGTCCAGCCTGCCCTGAGCAAAGCACGGAGCCTCTCTGAACCTTGGGATCCTCTTCTGGCAAGTAACCTGCCAATCCCGGGCCTCTGCCTCTGCCTAGATCAGGGAGCGTGACCCGTCATGATGCCCAGCTCTTGCAACACCACACTATGCCACTCCGCCCACCGGGCCCTCCCACCCCAGCCCTGCCGAGCTTTATCTCGGACCTCTCCTCGTCCTGCAGACTCTCCCAGGGCCCTCGACCCACACTGGGAGGTGTTAGAGATGAACAGGAAGCCAGCCCTAGGACCTGGTAGTGAACCTGTGGTCTGTTGTTCTGCTAGAACATGTGTCACAGGACCAGAATGGGCCATGAGCCACCCGAGACTCCTGGAAATGCCTTTCCTGTGGCCATGGCCTTCAGGGCTCCAGGCCAGCTCCCGGCTCTCTGTGCACCTGTAGCCTGGCCCAGGCACCTCCTGTCTGTCTGCTGTACACGTTTTCTCAAGCACTCCATGTCTTTTTCACAATGAATCACAGGGTAGAGACAAAGGCCAGTGGAGCCCAGTGCAGGGCATCTGGGCTTGGTGCTGCAGGTGTGGGCTCCTGGGAGGGACCGTCACGGGAGGCATGGGTATGTCCCTTTTTAGGGTAGGCTGGGCAGGTGGACAGGCTGCACTGAGGCCGGGGATCAGAGTAGTGAGTGCCAAAGGCTCTGGGGGAAACCAGGGGTCCAGTGAGGTGGGGGAGGGGACACGGGGCAGCCATCTGACAAGGATCAAATCCTCTGCGGCACCCAGTGGCAGCTCACCGATGCAAGAGAGATTCAAGGCATAGAGGCAAGTTGTAACTCCGGTGGGGTTCTGGGGCCTGCCAGAGGGCTTCTCGGCATCTTTACAGCGCCCCGTTTCCTGCTGCAGACACACAGCCTTGCTTTCCTTTGCCCTGTGCGAGGCACAGCCCATGGTCCCTGGGGACCACGGCGGTCTGCAGAGCCCTGGCTATCCCCCTGGCTGCCCTTATTAACATCACCGGGGTCTTCCCTGCAAACAAAGGGTGTATTCTCATTCTCATTCTCACTCTCATTCTTGTTCTTTGAGTGCTTTTGAAGCTTCTGGAAGGAAGGAGGCGGCTTCGGCCAGCCCGCAGGAATCCTCTGGAATTGACCCGGAATGGTTCCCGCTGTAGCTGGTGCCCTGGCCAGTCCCCGTTCTCAGAACTTTCCCATCTGGCCAATGGGGCTCCTGCGGCTGGATGGCCCTCCCGAGGGCCAGATGACTGTGTTGTTGACTTGAAACACTCCCGGCCCTGTTGTCAGGGATCATGGTCTCGGGGAACCTCCTTACCCACCTCTCACTCCCCTTGTCATCTCCCTGCCCCCCCATCTGGGCAGGCTGTGTGATGGGATGCCCCGTGCCCTCTTTTCTCTCCAAGAAGGAGAGTGTTTGCTCGCTGCTGAGCCCGGTTCCCCTGCTGAGGTGGCTGGCACTAAGAGGAGGAAAGCACCTGGCTGCCAGCTTTGCCGCCAGGCGGGGCTGGATTCCATCTCTCTGCGGTCGCTTACGAACACCACCCAGAGCATGTTTTCAGAGGGCTGGAGGGAGCAGAATGCCCTGCTTCAGCCATGGAGAACAAGCATTTCTGGAGGGCAGCTCAGGGTCCCAGGGTTGTCATGATGGGCGCGGGTGGTCAGCACGGGTGGGACAGGCCACCCTCAGGTCTGATGTGACCAAATTAGCCCTCAGAGAAGCTGGGAACGAGCTCTGAATGGAACCCAAGTATAGGTCCTGCGGGAGCCAGAAAAAGGGGAGACTCAGACACTCAGCTCTAAATAAATCTCCTCCATGCGAACAGGGAGACAGAGTCCCCACCCTCTTTTGTGATGCGTGCCTAGAGAATGGTGGTTCTGGAAAGTTCTTCCTCACTTGTCAGAGAAAGAAACTGTCCTGGGTGGAGGGTACTTGTCCAAGGGTGTGCCACTGCCCATTGATAAAAGGGCGCTGGGGCCTTGCTCAAAGCTGGGCTGTCCTGGAGCTGGAGGACATGGGCCCTTGCCGAGCCGCTGAATGGGCTTCCTCTGGGGGCAGGAGCGAGTGCAACAGCTCAGATTTCCAGCACACACCTGGTCTGTCTACTTCTGCACTTCCCTGTTCTGCTTTCTCTTTCTAGACAACACCTGTCATCTTGGGGGATTGGTGGGGGTGGCGCTCAGTAGGGATCCTAGCTCTGCCACTTCCCAGCTGGCCTCAGTTTCCTCCTCTGTGAAATGGGCATAACACCTATAGGGGCCCTGTGAGAAGTCGGTGACTTGGTCCCCAGGCACGGTTTGGAATGGTGTCCCTTAGTACTCATGCAAACGTGTGCTGTGGCCACTGGTAAGTCCCATCCCCAGAGGCCGTTAAAGGCCATGCACGGGGGAGGGGGGGGGGCTGGGTGGCTCAGTAGGTTAGGCCTCTGCCTTCATTCAGCTCGGGTCATGATCTCAGGGTCCTGGGATCGAGCCCCGCATCGGGCTCTCTGCTCAGCAGGGAGCCTGCTTCCCCTTCTCTCTCTGCCTGCTTCTCTGCCTCCTTGTGATCTCTCTCTCTGTGTCAAATAAATAAATAAAATCTTTAAAAAAAAAAAAAGGCCATGCACGGTCCATAAATGTTGGTTGAATAAATGCATAGATGTATGCCGCCTTTTCACTGTGGGTTCTTTTAAAATACCTGCTGATGCCGCACCGGTCGACAGTGGTACAGTCGTGCAGTGCAAGAGCTCCATTTGCTAGGGCCTGGCTGGAGGCTAGCTCCCCCCACCCCTGCTGGCAGAGCACCCCACCTGCCAGGACGTGCATCTGCGCCGTTAGCCATCCTCAGGGTGCCGTATAACAGTCAGCTCAAAAGCAGGATGCGGGAGGAAGGTAAATATCTGGGATGTTGACATCTGTTGGGGCCAACATCGACCAGCACGTGCTTCCCCTGTTTTCTGGAGGATGGAGGCCTGATCTCGCCCACCGCCCCCTCCACCAGCTGGTGGCAGAGGTGGAGCGGTCCGGGTCTCCTAATGCCGTCTCCTTACACGGAAAGCCGAACCCAGGTCGTGCCTGGAGAGAAACAGACAGGAGAGAAGGGGGAGATGCTGAAGGCCTCTGGGCTTGCTGTGGCTGGCAGGATCCTGCTAGGAGGCCCCTTGGCTTGGCCTCTCAGCTCAAAGGGTTAATGCTCCCTCCCCCAGGAGCCTGCCACCCTCCCTCCTGGAGGCGCCCCCAGCCCCTGGCAGGGTGCAGGCAGTGTGGGAGGGACAGAGGGAGGAAAAACCAATTCTCCTGAATGGCAGCCCATCTCCGGCTGCGGTTAGCACATGACATCTTTCAAGACAGGAAGAAGAAGTAAAGGGGGACCGATGGTGATGCACAGAAGAAGTATCTAGGTTTTGCTAGACTTTCCAAATAGATGCACAGAGTGGGAGGGATTCACAGGGCCTCACTTTGCTGAGTGGCCCACAGGATGCTGTGGAGGGCCCAGGAGGAGGCCACACAAGATGAGCTGAGCGGGGGCGGGGCCCTTCCCTGCATTATATAAGCATCCATGGGCATTACTAGGGGGCCTCCGGAGGGGGCATGATTTCATCTGAGGCGTCCCTCTGACACGAAGCCCAGATCGCAGCTGGGAATGGCGGTCACCTGTGCACATCAACCTTCTCTCTTGCTCTCCCTCTGATCCTTGCGGCCTCCAGGGATAATTACAGGGATAATTATGGGCAAGAAAATGGAAAGTGCAGGCACCTTCTGCATTCCAGAAGCTGAGCGCTGTCAGCACAGCTGGAGACCTGGGGGGCCCCCGTGGGGGGCTGACAGTAAAAAAAGGCAGGGTCTGGGGCCTGTGTGGGGGACGGCTGCTGGGTCCCTGCGAGTCTGGTCCGGGGGCCCTGGTGAGGGGACCTCCCAGACTTTCTAATCTCCAGCCCCTCATGCGCCCTCACACCTCAATGGAACCCTGCACGCTGGCTGCTTTGAAGAATGGGTTGAGATGGGGGTTTCTGAAAGCGGTAAGTGGAGAGGCGGGACCCTGGAGCCTCCCGGGTGAGGGACCCTCGGTGTTGCCCCAGGCGCGCAGCGGGACCGGGAGTCCTCCAGGCTGGACCTGGCTGGAGCAGTGTGTTCAGAAGACACTGTTCCCAGAGCACGGATTTGACACCTTCCAGGGTCAGCACTGAGATGGGCCCCCCCACCCCACCCTGGGGAGCTTGGAAAGTCAGGTGTGAGATCCAGTGGCCTAATTTTAGACCTTGGGTCTCTGTGTCAAAACAGGAGCAAGATAATTAAAAAAAAAAAAAAAAAAAAAAAGAACAGTGACCAGCCCGCTTTGACCTCTTGTTAATTATGAAACAAGTGCATTTCCACCAGGGCTGGAGCCCTTGGCCAGCCGCTGTGCATTCCTCCTGCCCGGGGGGCTTGGTGGCACCCAGACCCTTCACCTGTGCGGGCATGGGTGGCTGCATGGCAGCGCCCCAGATGGGAGGCACACAGAGGGTGACCCCCACCCCGGGGCACCCCCCCAGTCCTTGGTTTGGGTGGGTGATGGCCCTTGGAGCGGACACCTGTGAAAAACTGTAATCTTCATCACCTTGGTTGGCCTTGAAGATCAGCCATCTGGGGTCCCTACCTGGGGTGTTACGATGTTTGCAGTTTTAAGTGTAGGCGAGACACGCAAGGGAGAACAATTCCAACAGTGCCCAAAGGGATCAGGTAAAAATGTCTCCCTTGGGCCCCTTTCCCCTGCACCCCTTCCTGAGGTGTTCTCTGCATTGGGGGGTGGGGGTCTCTCCTACGCGGATGGCCACCCCTGAATGTCCTACTCCTTTTCCTTCCTGAAAGCTCAGCATGCTGATCTTGGAACAGCAATGGGAACTAACCTTCACAAGCATTTGCTCAGACTAGACCTTGTTCTAACAAACCCTCCCGGGAGCTCTTTGTGCGCTTTGGAGACATTCTCTTTCCCGTCCACAGAGCTCCTTTCTTTTTAGTGGCTACATAGTATCCTGTTGTGTTTACTGATCTCACCCGCCTGGACACTGAGTTTGTTGCAGACTTTTACCGCCCTAAACAGTGCTCCCGGAAACCTTCTTTTCCTGCTCATTTCACTCGAGGGAAGTTAGGTGTCGGATCTGCTTCTGGATCTGGAATCCCTGGGTCAGAGAACCAGTGTGGCTGTGACCACGCTGGAGATCCGCATGAGACCCCGCGTCCGAAAGCAGATGCCCCTCCTCCCTGGGTGGCTGGCCACGGGAGATCCCCTGCCCTGTCTCAGCCAAGCATCGGCAGACCCTCAGGGACTCCTGTTGTTGCTCAGTGTGATCAGCGGCAGCGGGAAGCTGTAAGAGATCATCCCCAGAGAGACCGCGCTGTGCACAGAGATCGTGCAGTTCTGGCTCGCCCTCCCTTTGGGGGACGGAGAGCCACACATGTCCCCGTTCTCAGAGGTCACGGGAAATGTTCTGGTGGGGTGGTTGATTTGCACAGAACACAGTATTTTGAACCAGGCTGTACCCTGTGAGAAGAGCGAGTCCTCACGCTTAGTGCTCTGTCCCCTCGGCTGTCAAGAGACCGTTTCGGGGACAATCACACCACTCTGCGAAGGGGATTGGGTTTCCTCTGGACGCTGCTTTTTTCTGTTCCTCCCTGCTGTCGGGTGGGGTGAGCTCCCTCCTCTGAGCTCCCACTGCCCCCCTCCATCCTGTTCACAGCCCCTGGGAGGGTGAGTGGGCATGGCTTGGGTGCGTGCAGGCTCTGGTATCGCCGGGTGGCAGGGACAAAGACCTCCCTCCCTGCCTCCCAGGTGCTGGGATGGAGAGCTGACCAGTGCTCACACCCAGCAGACTAAAGCAGCTTCTGCCAATAGAATCGTCTCAGCTGTGTTTGTGACAAACAGACCAGGGGTCCAGGAGGTGGCCACCTCCGAGGGGCTGGCCGGAGGCACTTAGGGCCTCCCTGTGCTGACTTTGCAATTTATCCAGGAATCTGAAAGGGTTGAAAAAGAAAATGCTTTTCTAAAAAATGCCATGGCTGGTTGTCACTACTGAGGGTCAGTCCCATTGCCAGTCAGTAAGCCTTGGGGACAAATGTCACTGAGTCCGGGCCTGCGTGTGGCCTGTGCCACCTCTGCATTCCACTGCCTGATATGGACTCTGGGACACATCTGGACACGGATTGCAGAGCCTCTGGGTCCCCGGAGGGCAGGGGTGAGATGATCCTCAGTCATGCTCAGTGCCTCTTGGGCTCCCCCTCCTGCCCCGTCGACCCCAGTCCCCAGGGCTCCCCCATCCCAGACGCCAGCGAGCCCTGCAGAAGGCCTGGCCTGTGTGTGCAGCTCGGCTGACTCCTGAGTCTTCTGATTGTGGACTGTGGGTTCTGATCTACGTCAGAGGGTCCTCATGAGGATGGGGGAGGTTGGTGGCGCCCTCTGTGCCTGTCTCCCTTTGGGTGTCATTGGTTGGGCTCACGTGCTACTGCTTCTGATCCCACAACAGTCGGGAGCATCAGGTGCCCATCTTTCTCTGAGTCCCTTGGTTCTGTCTTCTCCACTCTACCCCCCCCATCCCTGCCATGGAGTTTGGAATTCTTCCCCTCCGAGCCCCGTCACCGACAAGCATGATTTAGGTCTGCCCTGTCCCTCCCTAGTACCTCTGGCTTCGATCGCGAGGACAGAGAGCACCATGCCACGTTTCCCTGCTTGGAGGAACCTTCCCTGTGTTTGTGTGGGTCTCGGTTTTGTGTTTCAGGCCTTGGCATGGAGGTTGGCCTGCCGGGGAGGCTTCCTCGACAATCCCCCTGCCCCAAAAGGTATTCATTCTGCCAGCCCCCCTTCTCTGCCGATCACATCTCTGGCACATCCGCCCCACCGGGGGACCTCCTAGGGCCGTTCGCCTCAGTGCCCGGGAGATGCTCTGGGGCTGGCCCAAGAGCAGACACCCGCAGGTGTGAAGGCTAAGGCTGCCCTTTGCTTGTGGGCAAGCCTGGGCGGCTCCGTGAACACTTGGCATTGGTGGGTGTGAGATAGCGTAGCGGTGCTCCCTGCCTGCAGAATTGTTTTCTGTTGCGTTCATTATCCTGAGTGTTTGCAGACGCTGCTGTTCTAAGAGCGGGGCTAATAGGGAACATTAGGTGCTGCCCAAGGAGGGGCTGTGCTTGGCTGTGAAACTGGCTTGTAGCCAGAGCCGCGTTCAGCTTGGGCCCCCAGGAGAGGCAGGAGCCTCTGCGCATCTCCCGACCTCAATCCGTGGGCCGCTGAGGCTCGTGTGGGCCCAGACCTCTCGCCCCCTCATTTTTGCCCTTTAAAAGGAGAGAGAAGAAAATCAGACTGGTGGCAGAGGCCCTGGTCAGCATGCAGCCAATGAAGTAATCCTAACTTAGCTTTGATGCCGGCTGTGAGGATAATGGGATGGCCTTCACCCCAATAGAAGCTCGGCAATTAGCGGCAGCTAATTGGGATTTCGTGGCCAGCCTCCAGATTGTGCGCACTATGGGGCCACCAAGGGCCACCCTGCCCCTTTTAGCCCTCCCTCTGTGAACAGAAGCCACTCCTCCCTCCTATGCCCAGACCCCCCACCACCACCAGTGGTACAGTTGTAGCTGCTGACCCCTCCCCCCACCAGGAGGAAGGGTGACGTCCCCCCGGGACTGGACACAGTGGGCTCCGGAGCCCCTTTGTGCTGCGTGCATGAGCGAGGGGCTCTGGTGGCTGGAGGGGTGTGTGTGTGTGTGTGTGAGAGAGAGAGAGAGAGAGAGAGAGAGAGAGAGAGGCAAGGCTGCTCTGTGCTGTCGTTCTCAGCCCTGCAGATGCCAGGGCTGTCTTTTTCTCTCTGCACCTTTAGCAGATTTAGCAAACACGACAAGGGCTCTGGCCTGTTGAAATCCTATCACGCCCAGAACCGGGCCTGGCCAAGTGAGGCTACCACCAGCCTGAAGCCTGCTTCTGCAAATGTCTCAGGGAAGGTCTGGCTGCACCTGGGAGGGAGCCCAGGCTGTCTGCGTGTGCACCGGCTGGGTTCAGGACTGCCTAGCTGGCACTGGGGGCCTGAGGGCGAGTGCAGGCTGGCCAGACCAGGGCGGGGGGTGGTGGTGGTGTCTGGTGCATCCTTGCCCCCACCTTGTCTGTGGCACACCCTCCCCCCTCACCCCCCGCCAGCGCGGTCATTTCCTTTCTTCCCCCATGACTGGGCCACGGCCAAGGCGGAAGTGGCATTAGGCCTGGGCACTTAGCATGCGGGGGATTCAGCTAGTGTCCACGCACAGGGCCTCTAGGAGGTGTGGAGCAGAGCGAGGCATAGCCCCCTCTGCCCGTATTAGAGGGTGCTGGAGGGGGTAAGGCGGGTAGAGAGTTCAGGGCCCAGAAGATGCTACGCTGTGAGTAAGGCACAGGCCTTTGAGAACGGACAGAGCGGAGCAGCCAAAGGCATCAACCCCCTGAAGGAAGGGAGGTTTTAGCAGGAAGGGACAGGCAGGAGAGGGAGAGGCTTCTCTCAGACAGAGAGGGCCTTTTTTTTTTTTTTTTTTAACTGGCAAAATTTAAGTGCATACAGCAGCAAAGAGGACGAACCTTCCAACACTGTCACCCTACATTCTAGAACATCTTGCTGTCTTTGCTAGAGTCCTGGATGCGGTGACACGTGCCCCCTCAAGCCTCTGGTGTAGTGTCTCTGAGACTAAGGACATTTCCTACCTTAGCACAACTTCATTATCACAAGAGAGAACATTGTGCGCAAAAGTTGGGAAGAGAGCAGGAGTGGGGTTTGCTCGGGAATGGAGTGAATGAATGAGTCACTGGATGTGCCTAGCCCCTGGGGATTGCTGCTGACAGTCTGGTGGACGAGCTGAGACCAAGACCCACGACGAAGGACAAACGGGGCTACTCCCCAGGCCGGTGGGAATGGCTCCTGGGGACCGGACCCACCAGGGACGAGGTCACAAGAGGAGAGTCTTCAGCTTGGCGGACAGCACAGCTGTGATGTTAGCAGGCCAAGGGCAGGGACAGCACTTCTGGGTGGCCGGAATTTTAGGAGAAAGTCCTAGAATCCAGGTGGAATGCATGTGCTAGGGACACATGCAGGTGCATGGCCTCTTGGGGTGAACAGGGACACCAGGACTGTGCAGGGCTTTCCAAGTGGCCTGGTTGCATCTGACCTTTTGCGGGTCACCTGCGTGGGTGGGTGAGGTCTCTCAAAACGTGGACTGAGCCATAGCCTCACGGCCCGCATACATGGCTGAGGTCCTGTCCAACTCACTCGATGTGCCCAGGAGAGATCAGGCTTTCCAGAGGTATGGGACAGGTGCACGTGCAGGCCAGATAGCCCCACTGTGCAAGCGGAGGACACAGAGTGGCTCTTTGGAGTGGGAAACACCCTGAGAGGTTCCTGAGGCCCCGGGGCCAAGGTGGGCTGGCTCAGTAAGGAACGGCACGGGAGGGGTCCCCTAGCTCCTTGGTGGCTGCAGCGAGCTGGCCTGTTTGTGCCCCAGTTTTGTGGGGAGGGAGTTCCTAGTCTGGTGCCCATGCCCCCTGGCCAGAGGGGAGGAAGCAACCCCACACTGCCGGCGTTCACGGATCTGCAGGGTGTCGCAGCGGGTGGGGATGTTAGAGGCTAACCCCCTGCCCCTTACACATGACCAGACTGAGGTCGTGATATGTCCCAGCAAATCAGGGGGAGCCAGCCAGAAGGAGAGCAGGCCTGGGAACTTAGTGGTGAGAAACACAGGTTCAAGGCTGAGCTTTCCTAGTTGTCTGCTGCGTGGCTTTGAGTGGGTCACTAAACCACTCTGTTCCTGTATGGGTCAGATGAAGTGCTTTTCTCATGAATGGTGGTGAGGGCGCTCTAAGACAATCCGTGGGCCAGGTGCTGCACACCGCAGGTGTTCTGCTTCTCCTGAACCCTACCCAGTCCACTCCCCAGCCTCGCCAGCCTCCAGCCAGTTCCCAGAAGACGAGTGAAGACTTTTTTTTCCTAGCAAGGCTGAGTTGCCAAGGGCCTTCAAGTGCGGAGCTCTCCCCAGCGCTGTGGTGGCAAAGCCTCACTATTGTTACAAGGACCCGACAGTCCCTGGGCTCACCTAGAGTGAAACGTGTGCGTGGTCAGGCTCAGAGGTTAAAAGAAGGCATGAGCTTGCCTTTGCCCTCTGCCTGGCGAGCTGTGATGGAGGTTCAGAACTGCCGCAGCTGTGCTCCGAGCTCTGGGGCTGGCTGGGGGATGGCGGGCACCGTCCTCAGTGACTGTTTCAGAGGACAGCCGCTTGTCGAGGGAGGGCTTCCCGGTGCCAGGGGCCTGGTGGAGGGCCACCGCGCTAAGTTCAGACGCGGGAAGTAACGCTCACCCAGTGATGTGGGATTCCAAGGAAGTCGAGGAGGGGTTATGACTCATGGAGTTAATGACACTTGTAGAAAAACAGGAGCTGCCCGGGGTGGTTATGGGAGAGCTTTCTGGCAGCGAAACGGTTTTAGGATTGAGTCAGTAACCGAGTGGCTGTGTGAGGGCCCTCAGAATGTTGTGGAATAGCGTAGCCCTTCTTGGCAGTGCCTGGGGATATGATTTCATTTATTTAAGAAAGTGAGCGAGAGAGAGTGAGCACAAACAGGGTGAGAGGCAGAGGGAGAAGCAGACTCCTCGCTGAGCGGGGAGCCCGATGTGGGGCTCAATCCCAGGACCCCGGGTTCATGACCTGAGTCGAAGGCCAGCCACTTAACCGACCGAGCCACCCAGGCGCCCCGAGAGTCTGCATTAGCCACTTAACCGACCGAGCCACCCAGGCGCCCCGAGAGTCTGCATTTCTAATAGGCCCCCAAGTGTTGTGCGTGCTCCTGGTCTGGGTTTAAGGGACTGGATTGGAGGTGGCAAGGCCATCCTTGGAGGGAAGGCAGCTGGAGAGGAGCAGAAGTGCATGTCCAAACCCCCTCTGGCTTCAGGATGCTCCAGACAGGGCTGCATCTCCAAGGAATGGAGGCAGCGCTCCGCCCCCCGCCTCCCCCCATTCCCCTACAGTGTGGTGCCGGTGGCCTCAGGCCCTGTCCCCTTCCCCAGATGGCTGCCCACGGGCCGGGCCTCCACTCAGTCTTGGTTCCCACTCACGGTCCCCGCTCATGGGCCTGCTGAGGGTCAGACAGACAGCTGTGGACCAGCCTCAGAAGCCCAAGGGGTGTCCACGAATGCCAGGACTGGCGTGTGTCTTGGCGAAAGGTCCAGAAGGTGCCCTTGCCTTCCTTCCATCAAAGACAATCCCACCAGAATACAAAGCCCCAGTCCCCTTGACCTGTTTGTATCCTTACTTGTGTTCAGCCCATTCTCCAGAAGGCTGACGATTGCCTCAAGATAGGCTCTTTCCAGCTCTGGGCACCCTGAGATGCGGCTGGCATTAGCCAAGGTAGGTCACCAGAGGTGTGCGGGGGTGAGGCCCTGAGAGGTGATCTGGGACCCGGGTGAGGCGAGCGCCCTCCTCTGGGGTCACCTGAGCAGGCTCTTCAAGCTGTGTCACGCCAGTCCACGGAGACCGGGCCCTTGTTCTGGATTAACTTCAAGGGAGCCCAGTGAGGCAAATCACTTCGCTAGGTTCAGCGCTGGCTTTAAAGAATAACAAAATTAGCAGCTCCCTTCTGGCCCAGACGCTCTCATTCCAATAGTCACTAACGGTTCCTCTGGCCCTGAACTCCTCATTGAAGGCAGTGTGGGGCGGGGGCTTCCTGGGTGCTGGGCCCATGTGGCCAGTGCCTGTTTGGGTGGTCTTAGAGCCGGGGCTGGCGGCCCATTCCTCTCTGGCAACAGTCTCCGAAGATGTCCTTCTGTGGTTGCAGACCAAACTGGTGGCCTTGGGCACCCTCCTCGCCCTGTCACTGTGTGCTTTTGGGCAGGTCACTGCGCCTCTGGGAAACGGAGTCCTCACCTGGAAAATGGATGTGTCTGTAGTTACGTCTGGAGCCTTTGACAAACGTGTGCTGGGTGTTGCTTCCTAAGTTGGGGTTGACTTTTCCAGACCAGTGAGTGGCTTCCTGCCAGAGTCTACCTGTGTCCTGCTCACTGGAGCCGGGGACCAGGCCCCTGGGGACGCAGGCCTGCCCACACCCTGCTGCTGCTGTGGCCTTCTGGTTGCTCTCAAGTCAGCTCAGACTCGTTTCCACGAAGGGGGTCTCCGTCCCCTCAGCTCCCCAGGCCTTGGCTCCTCTCTCTCTTAAGCCCCATTCTGCATCCTGGCTATTGCCCCCCATGTTTACGGGCTTGTCCTCGTACCTGCTCCTAAGCCTTGGGCGGAGTGTGGGAAGCGCTCTCCTGAGTGTCTGTGTATCTGTGTTCCTGTCATCCCCTGCCCAGTCCGTTTCTCCTGCCCGCCCTCCTGGGGGCTTGTGCTGCAGTGCCCACAGGCTGGGTGCCCCGGGGGTCTCAGTTCCACGGGCTCTGACCGCTGAACTTACCCTGCAGGCCAGCAGACCACAGGAGCAATGACCACAGTCACGTACCCGCCAAGCCCTGGAAACACCTGTCGGTGGCCACTTAATTTACAGTAGCAGAGTCCTGTGACTTCCAAGTGGCCTCAGCTGGGGGTGGGGGGAGGATAAACCAACTGTGGTCCATACCCCCATACCACGGACTCCCTCTGTGGCAGCCCTGGAGAGGAACCCCCCACTGATGTGCACGGACTCCCCTCCACCCCGGGGGCCAGTTGAAAAGGCTCTCTGAAGGCGGTGGGTGCCACGGACAGCAGGATGCCAAGTGTAGGACAGGGGGCAGAAAACAGGTCAAGGGTTGCTGGGGTGGGGGTCAGGGAGGAGCCTGGCTGCGAAGGCCACCGGGAACTTTCCAGGATGACTGAAGTGTCCTCTGTCCTCATTTGGCTGTGGCTGCCGGACTGCGTATGTTGGTCCGAACTCAGAACTCTGCCTTTGAAAGGGTACATTTCTATCAGATGTGAATTTTATGTTTCCTTCTGTAGGTCGGATCTCAGAAACACCTCTCTTCTAAAATAAACTAGTAGTATTTCAGAAAAAAAGAAACAAGCTGGCTGACTGTAGCTGCTAATACTACAGCGATGGAGATAGTGACGGTGACATTGTGTCTCGTACCTGGCCTCCCCCTCCCCCCCCCCCAAGAGGTCTGGGAAAGACCCCAGCTGCTTATTGAAACCCTGTGTATCCAGACAACCACTCTGGCCACGAACCAAATACTTTCGAATTTCCTTTCTGAGTCAGGCTGAAGTCCATGTAAATATTGACCGAAGAAGGCAGACTAGACTTTGCGCTATATGTGGTTAATAGCTGAAGAGCCACTCACTCCTGGGCTGTATTTCCAGTGGCTTTGTACAGGTGTGCCTTGTTTTATTGAAAGTTTTAAAAAGATCCTGTAAAGCTCTGTGTAAACGAGCGTGGTCAGAAAGCCCGCATATTTACATGAATCTCACGGCAGTTACCTCTCCCTGCCCCTTTAAGTGTATGTATTAAGTACAGTTAAAAAAAAAATAGATACTTGGTCTGCTTAAGCGAGGACTGTGTTATTGAGATACGTTGTACCGCCTTTCCCTGGCCTGGGGGGGCTCTTTAGGCCACGTGGCGACCCTCTTCTTACGAGGAGCCACATAGTGTGTCGAGTGAGTGACAGGAGTTCCTGGGGGGCTGTCTTCTGGGGAACTGGGCGTCCTCCCTGCTTCCTGTCCAGGCAAGGACAGGTGGCATCCCTTAGCATCCTCCATCAGGGACAGGGAGAGCAGATGAGACAGGATGGGCTTACGTTCTGGGTCCTTACAGCCAAGCTGTCCCCTCTGGAAGGTAGGGGACACCTGTGCGCTCGCTGGCTCTCTGTCTGGACCCCCTCCAGCTGCAGGTTGGACACCAGGATGAGGTCCCACTCCCGCAGGGGCAGAGCCTCTGGGTCCTGGAGCCAACAGTGGTCCAGGCTTTTCTTCCCTCCCTCCCACTTCTCCCTTTCCCCCAAGACGAGTATCAGGGACAGGAGAGGTGGCCGCGAGTCAGAGGGTGAGGAGCTGTACAAACCGTGATCATGTTGGGGGCCGGTGCAGGGAGAGGGCTCTGCAGCTGCTGGCACCTGCGGTGGCCTGTGGCTCCCATGTGGGGTTGGGGGTGGGTGAGAGCAGTTGTGTCGGGTGGGCTATATCCCTCTCTGGCCAGGTGACTTCTGCGTCTGGCCATGGTCACCCTGTGGGCATGGGGTCTGGGGACCTGTTGGGATGGGGTCTGCCCTCTTGGGGGTGTCAGCAGCAGGGCTAGGGGGAAGCAGAGGATCTGGGGCCCAGGAACAGGATGGGGGCCTTGTCATGGGAACTGGGAAGGTGGCCACGGGGCTCCCTGCAGAGCTGGGCCCCAGGGATTCCCTCTGTCCTTCCCTTTTCTTAAAAATATTTTTTCTACCTATCTTTTTTCACCCTTTTTGGGGGGGTGGGGCAGAGGGAGAGGGAGAGAGAATCTCAAGCAGGCTCCATGCCCAGAGTAGAGCCTGATCTGGGGCTCGACCTCATGACCCTGAGATCATGACCTGAGTCAAAATCAAGAGTCAGACACTTAACCGAGTCACCCAGGTGCCCTTTCCTCTCTTTTTTCTAGCGTTAAGATGCACATAACACAAAGTTTACCATTTTAGACACTTCTAAGTGTACAGTTCGCGGTATTAAACACATTCACGTTGTTTGTGCCGCGAGCATCACCGTCCATCCCCAGAGCTCTGGATCCTGTAACACTGAAACTCTGTCCCCATTCAGCACTACTTCCCCATTCCCTTGCCCCCGGCCCTTGGCAGCCACCCTTCTGCTCTCTGTCTCTGCATTTGACAACTCCAGGAATCTGAGATAAGTGGGATCATATGGTATTTGTCCTTAGGTGTCTGGCTTAGTCACGTAGCAGAAGGTCCACGAGCATGTTCAGCCACGTGGTGGCGTGGGTCAGCTTTTCCTTCCGTGAGGATGAGGCCTGGTCCCGTGAATGGACATACCACACTCTGCTCACCCGCGCATCGGTCACCGGACGTTCAGTTGCTTCGCTGTGTTAGCTGTCGGGAACAAGGTTATTGCGAACGTGGGTGACCAGATGGCTCTTCGAGACCCTGCTTTAGAATTCCGTTGGGTGAGGAGTGCCTGGGTGGCTCAGTGGGTTAAAGCTTCTGCCTTCGGCTCAGGTCATGGTCTCAGGGTCCTGGGATCGAGCCCCGCATCAGGCTCTCTGCTCTGTGGGGAGCCTGCTTCCTCCCCTCTCTCTCTGCCTGCCTCTCTGCCTACTTGTGATCTCTTTGTGTCAAATAAATAAATAAAATCTTAAAAAAAAAAAAAAAGAATTCCGTTGAGTGTATCCCTAGAACTGGAGTTGCTGGATCGTACGGGAATTCTGTTTTTAATTTGTAAAGGAAACACGCAGGTGTTTTCCGCGGCAACTGTGCCAGTTTACACTCCAGCCAAAGGTATGCAAGGGTCCATCCACATCCTCGCCGATGCTCGTTGTTTTCGGACTCCTGATGGCCGCCGTCCTAGTGGGTGAGCGGGGATTTGTTTGGTGTTTGGATTTCCTAATGATGAGGGACGTTGATCATCCTTCCAGGTGCTTTGGGGCCATTCCCTGGAGAAGCATCTCTTGGAGTCCTCTGCCCATTATGGAATGAAGTGGTTTGTTGTCGCTCTTTGCTTCTTTCAGGGGAGGCATTGGCCCAACATTCAGGATGTGGCCATAATTGTAAACAGGCGCTTGGAGGCCTTGGTTTGGAACTTGGGCAGATCCAAGAAAGGTAGCCAGAGGGACTGTCACTGTCCAGCCCGGAGCCATCCCAAGGTCTCTCTGTGGGCATCCCTGGCTACGGAGGGCCTTAGAGGCGGGTCTCCCTGAGGAGTCAGAGGACCCGCCCCCTGGCCTGTAAGGGCTTGGTTTTAGCGCTGTGAAGGGTGGATTGCCCACGGGTTTGGGGGTGCAGGCCTTATGCTTCCCCCTCAGGCGCGGAGAGACCGTCAACCCCGCGAATGAGAGCAGCTCTGAGGAGGAGCTGATCCTGCCACATGCGGCCGGTACCGGGGCTGAGCTGCCAAGCCTCACCTGGGCAGAGGGTCCCCAGGTGCTACAGGCCCTCAGGAAGGGAAGGTAGCTCTGAGCCATCCCCCCCACCCGCCCCATCGCCACTGCCCCCCACCCCAGCCCAGGAATAGGCATCCATCTGTACACCCCTCATAGGACTGCTATGTGAAGACAGTGGCAGGAGATAGGAAGCAAGCGTCAGCCATCTTCGTGAGCTCTCCCCACGGAGGGGAGACTGTGTCCTAGAGGCCACAGTCACGTGGGGAGAGAGGCTTCCAGGAACCACAGCCACTCACTGGGCCAGACCCGTACCAAGGTCCCAGGACCGGAGTTCCTGGGAAGGGTGGGGTGGCCCTCACCCCAGAAGCCTCACCCTCGGGGTTTCCTGCAGCAACTTTTTTTCTCTTATGAATGACACTTTTCATGTTGCACCTAAGAAATGATTGCATAACTCAGGGTCATAAAGATTATCTCATGTGTTTCCCTATAAATACGTTATAGCTCTGGGTTTTATGTTTAGATTTATAATCCCTTTTGAGGTCATTTTTGTATATGGTCTGAGTTAGGGGTTGAAGTTCACTGTCAAGTGTGATCTCCAGTGCCACTTGGAAAACTTTTCCTTTTTCCACCGACCTGCCTTTGCAGTTGGTCACAAATCAATTGGTCTTCTCTGCATGGGTTTATTTTTGGACTCTTGTTCTGTTCCAGAGATCTATTTGTCTGTCCTTACCGTTCGCACCGGGCTGTCTTGGTTACTGTTGCCTGAGAATACAACTGGAAATCTGATCGTGTTAGTGGTCCAACTTTATCCTTTTTTAGAGTTGTCTCCCGGCTATTCTAGGCCCTTGCATTTATTTCTATAGGATTTAGAATCAGGCTGTCAGTTTGCAACAAGAGGGTGGTTGCTATTTTGAACGTGGGGGGTGAGTAGTATGACTCTGTAGACCAGTCGAGAGATTTGACTTCGTAATAATACGGAGCCTCTGAACCTGTGGCCACAGTATCTCTCTTCATTTCTTTATGCCCTAAATTCTCAGAGCAGCGCCTTCCCACATTCAGTCTGCCGGCCTTATGGCGATTTGTACATCCCCTCACGTTTCCACATGGGTGATCATGGGTCCACGGGGAAGGATGTTTTTTTTTTTTTTTTTTTTTTTTTTTTTTTTTTTTTTAAAGATTTTATTTTATTTTATTTGAGAGAGAGACAGTGAGAGAGAGCATGAACGAGGAGAAGGTCAGAGAGAGAAGCAGACTCCCAGCCACTTAACCGACCGAGCCACCCAGGCGCCCCGAGAGTCTGCATTAGCCACTTAACCGACCGAGCCACCCAGGCGCCCCGAGAGTCTGCATTTCTAATAGGCCCCCAAGTGTTGTGCGTGCTCCTGGTCTGGGTTTAAGGGACTGGATTGGAGGTGGCAAGGCCATCCTTGGAGGGAAGGCAGCTGGAGAGGAGCAGAAGTGCATGTCCAAACCCCCTCTGGCTTCAGGATGCTCCAGACAGGGCTGCATCTCCAAGGAATGGAGGCAGCGCTCCGCCCCCCGCCTCCCCCCATTCCCCTACAGTGTGGTGCCGGTGGCCTCAGGCCCTGTCCCCTTCCCCAGATGGCTGCCCACGGGCCGGGCCTCCACTCAGTCTTGGTTCCCACTCACGGTCCCCGCTCATGGGCCTGCTGAGGGTCAGACAGACAGCTGTGGACCAGCCTCAGAAGCCCAAGGGGTGTCCACGAATGCCAGGACTGGCGTGTGTCTTGGCGAAAGGTCCAGAAGGTGCCCTTGCCTTCCTTCCATCAAAGACAATCCCACCAGAATACAAAGCCCCAGTCCCCTTGACCTGTTTGTATCCTTACTTGTGTTCAGCCCATTCTCCAGAAGGCTGACGATTGCCTCAAGATAGGCTCTTTCCAGCTCTGGGCACCCTGAGATGCGGCTGGCATTAGCCAAGGTAGGTCACCAGAGGTGTGCGGGGGTGAGGCCCTGAGAGGTGATCTGGGACCCGGGTGAGGCGAGCGCCCTCCTCTGGGGTCACCTGAGCAGGCTCTTCAAGCTGTGTCACGCCAGTCCACGGAGACCGGGCCCTTGTTCTGGATTAACTTCAAGGGAGCCCAGTGAGGCAAATCACTTCGCTAGGTTCAGCGCTGGCTTTAAAGAATAACAAAATTAGCAGCTCCCTTCTGGCCCAGACGCTCTCATTCCAATAGTCACTAACGGTTCCTCTGGCCCTGAACTCCTCATTGAAGGCAGTGTGGGGCGGGGGCTTCCTGGGTGCTGGGCCCATGTGGCCAGTGCCTGTTTGGGTGGTCTTAGAGCCGGGGCTGGCGGCCCATTCCTCTCTGGCAACAGTCTCCGAAGATGTCCTTCTGTGGTTGCAGACCAAACTGGTGGCCTTGGGCACCCTCCTCGCCCTGTCACTGTGTGCTTTTGGGCAGGTCACTGCGCCTCTGGGAAACGGAGTCCTCACCTGGAAAATGGATGTGTCTGTAGTTACGTCTGGAGCCTTTGACAAACGTGTGCTGGGTGTTGCTTCCTAAGTTGGGGTTGACTTTTCCAGACCAGTGAGTGGCTTCCTGCCAGAGTCTACCTGTGTCCTGCTCACTGGAGCCGGGGACCAGGCCCCTGGGGACGCAGGCCTGCCCACACCCTGCTGCTGCTGTGGCCTTCTGGTTGCTCTCAAGTCAGCTCAGACTCGTTTCCACGAAGGGGGTCTCCGTCCCCTCAGCTCCCCAGGCCTTGGCTCCTCTCTCTCTTAAGCCCCATTCTGCATCCTGGCTATTGCCCCCCATGTTTACGGGCTTGTCCTCGTACCTGCTCCTAAGCCTTGGGCGGAGTGTGGGAAGCGCTCTCCTGAGTGTCTGTGTATCTGTGTTCCTGTCATCCCCTGCCCAGTCCGTTTCTCCTGCCCGCCCTCCTGGGGGCTTGTGCTGCAGTGCCCACAGGCTGGGTGCCCCGGGGGTCTCAGTTCCACGGGCTCTGACCGCTGAACTTACCCTGCAGGCCAGCAGACCACAGGAGCAATGACCACAGTCACGTACCCGCCAAGCCCTGGAAACACCTGTCGGTGGCCACTTAATTTACAGTAGCAGAGTCCTGTGACTTCCAAGTGGCCTCAGCTGGGGGTGGGGGGAGGATAAACCAACTGTGGTCCATACCCCCATACCACGGACTCCCTCTGTGGCAGCCCTGGAGAGGAACCCCCCACTGATGTGCACGGACTCCCCTCCACCCCGGGGGCCAGTTGAAAAGGCTCTCTGAAGGCGGTGGGTGCCACGGACAGCAGGATGCCAAGTGTAGGACAGGGGGCAGAAAACAGGTCAAGGGTTGCTGGGGTGGGGGTCAGGGAGGAGCCTGGCTGCGAAGGCCACCGGGAACTTTCCAGGATGACTGAAGTGTCCTCTGTCCTCATTTGGCTGTGGCTGCCGGACTGCGTATGTTGGTCCGAACTCAGAACTCTGCCTTTGAAAGGGTACATTTCTATCAGATGTGAATTTTATGTTTCCTTCTGTAGGTCGGATCTCAGAAACACCTCTCTTCTAAAATAAACTAGTAGTATTTCAGAAAAAAAGAAACAAGCTGGCTGACTGTAGCTGCTAATACTACAGCGATGGAGATAGTGACGGTGACATTGTGTCTCGTACCTGGCCTCCCCCTCCCCCCCCCCCAAGAGGTCTGGGAAAGACCCCAGCTGCTTATTGAAACCCTGTGTATCCAGACAACCACTCTGGCCACGAACCAAATACTTTCGAATTTCCTTTCTGAGTCAGGCTGAAGTCCATGTAAATATTGACCGAAGAAGGCAGACTAGACTTTGCGCTATATGTGGTTAATAGCTGAAGAGCCACTCACTCCTGGGCTGTATTTCCAGTGGCTTTGTACAGGTGTGCCTTGTTTTATTGAAAGTTTTAAAAAGATCCTGTAAAGCTCTGTGTAAACGAGCGTGGTCAGAAAGCCCGCATATTTACATGAATCTCACGGCAGTTACCTCTCCCTGCCCCTTTAAGTGTATGTATTAAGTACAGTTAAAAAAAAAATAGATACTTGGTCTGCTTAAGCGAGGACTGTGTTATTGAGATACGTTGTACCGCCTTTCCCTGGCCTGGGGGGGCTCTTTAGGCCACGTGGCGACCCTCTTCTTACGAGGAGCCACATAGTGTGTCGAGTGAGTGACAGGAGTTCCTGGGGGGCTGTCTTCTGGGGAACTGGGCGTCCTCCCTGCTTCCTGTCCAGGCAAGGACAGGTGGCATCCCTTAGCATCCTCCATCAGGGACAGGGAGAGCAGATGAGACAGGATGGGCTTACGTTCTGGGTCCTTACAGCCAAGCTGTCCCCTCTGGAAGGTAGGGGACACCTGTGCGCTCGCTGGCTCTCTGTCTGGACCCCCTCCAGCTGCAGGTTGGACACCAGGATGAGGTCCCACTCCCGCAGGGGCAGAGCCTCTGGGTCCTGGAGCCAACAGTGGTCCAGGCTTTTCTTCCCTCCCTCCCACTTCTCCCTTTCCCCCAAGACGAGTATCAGGGACAGGAGAGGTGGCCGCGAGTCAGAGGGTGAGGAGCTGTACAAACCGTGATCATGTTGGGGGCCGGTGCAGGGAGAGGGCTCTGCAGCTGCTGGCACCTGCGGTGGCCTGTGGCTCCCATGTGGGGTTGGGGGTGGGTGAGAGCAGTTGTGTCGGGTGGGCTATATCCCTCTCTGGCCAGGTGACTTCTGCGTCTGGCCATGGTCACCCTGTGGGCATGGGGTCTGGGGACCTGTTGGGATGGGGTCTGCCCTCTTGGGGGTGTCAGCAGCAGGGCTAGGGGGAAGCAGAGGATCTGGGGCCCAGGAACAGGATGGGGGCCTTGTCATGGGAACTGGGAAGGTGGCCACGGGGCTCCCTGCAGAGCTGGGCCCCAGGGATTCCCTCTGTCCTTCCCTTTTCTTAAAAATATTTTTTCTACCTATCTTTTTTCACCCTTTTTGGGGGGGTGGGGCAGAGGGAGAGGGAGAGAGAATCTCAAGCAGGCTCCATGCCCAGAGTAGAGCCTGATCTGGGGCTCGACCTCATGACCCTGAGATCATGACCTGAGTCAAAATCAAGAGTCAGACACTTAACCGAGTCACCCAGGTGCCCTTTCCTCTCTTTTTTCTAGCGTTAAGATGCACATAACACAAAGTTTACCATTTTAGACACTTCTAAGTGTACAGTTCGCGGTATTAAACACATTCACGTTGTTTGTGCCGCGAGCATCACCGTCCATCCCCAGAGCTCTGGATCCTGTAACACTGAAACTCTGTCCCCATTCAGCACTACTTCCCCATTCCCTTGCCCCCGGCCCTTGGCAGCCACCCTTCTGCTCTCTGTCTCTGCATTTGACAACTCCAGGAATCTGAGATAAGTGGGATCATATGGTATTTGTCCTTAGGTGTCTGGCTTAGTCACGTAGCAGAAGGTCCACGAGCATGTTCAGCCACGTGGTGGCGTGGGTCAGCTTTTCCTTCCGTGAGGATGAGGCCTGGTCCCGTGAATGGACATACCACACTCTGCTCACCCGCGCATCGGTCACCGGACGTTCAGTTGCTTCGCTGTGTTAGCTGTCGGGAACAAGGTTATTGCGAACGTGGGTGACCAGATGGCTCTTCGAGACCCTGCTTTAGAATTCCGTTGGGTGAGGAGTGCCTGGGTGGCTCAGTGGGTTAAAGCTTCTGCCTTCGGCTCAGGTCATGGTCTCAGGGTCCTGGGATCGAGCCCCGCATCAGGCTCTCTGCTCTGTGGGGAGCCTGCTTCCTCCCCTCTCTCTCTGCCTGCCTCTCTGCCTACTTGTGATCTCTTTGTGTCAAATAAATAAATAAAATCTTAAAAAAAAAAAAAAAGAATTCCGTTGAGTGTATCCCTAGAACTGGAGTTGCTGGATCGTACGGGAATTCTGTTTTTAATTTGTAAAGGAAACACGCAGGTGTTTTCCGCGGCAACTGTGCCAGTTTACACTCCAGCCAAAGGTATGCAAGGGTCCATCCACATCCTCGCCGATGCTCGTTGTTTTCGGACTCCTGATGGCCGCCGTCCTAGTGGGTGAGCGGGGATTTGTTTGGTGTTTGGATTTCCTAATGATGAGGGACGTTGATCATCCTTCCAGGTGCTTTGGGGCCATTCCCTGGAGAAGCATCTCTTGGAGTCCTCTGCCCATTATGGAATGAAGTGGTTTGTTGTCGCTCTTTGCTTCTTTCAGGGGAGGCATTGGCCCAACATTCAGGATGTGGCCATAATTGTAAACAGGCGCTTGGAGGCCTTGGTTTGGAACTTGGGCAGATCCAAGAAAGGTAGCCAGAGGGACTGTCACTGTCCAGCCCGGAGCCATCCCAAGGTCTCTCTGTGGGCATCCCTGGCTACGGAGGGCCTTAGAGGCGGGTCTCCCTGAGGAGTCAGAGGACCCGCCCCCTGGCCTGTAAGGGCTTGGTTTTAGCGCTGTGAAGGGTGGATTGCCCACGGGTTTGGGGGTGCAGGCCTTATGCTTCCCCCTCAGGCGCGGAGAGACCGTCAACCCCGCGAATGAGAGCAGCTCTGAGGAGGAGCTGATCCTGCCACATGCGGCCGGTACCGGGGCTGAGCTGCCAAGCCTCACCTGGGCAGAGGGTCCCCAGGTGCTACAGGCCCTCAGGAAGGGAAGGTAGCTCTGAGCCATCCCCCCCACCCGCCCCATCGCCACTGCCCCCCACCCCAGCCCAGGAATAGGCATCCATCTGTACACCCCTCATAGGACTGCTATGTGAAGACAGTGGCAGGAGATAGGAAGCAAGCGTCAGCCATCTTCGTGAGCTCTCCCCACGGAGGGGAGACTGTGTCCTAGAGGCCACAGTCACGTGGGGAGAGAGGCTTCCAGGAACCACAGCCACTCACTGGGCCAGACCCGTACCAAGGTCCCAGGACCGGAGTTCCTGGGAAGGGTGGGGTGGCCCTCACCCCAGAAGCCTCACCCTCGGGGTTTCCTGCAGCAACTTTTTTTCTCTTATGAATGACACTTTTCATGTTGCACCTAAGAAATGATTGCATAACTCAGGGTCATAAAGATTATCTCATGTGTTTCCCTATAAATACGTTATAGCTCTGGGTTTTATGTTTAGATTTATAATCCCTTTTGAGGTCATTTTTGTATATGGTCTGAGTTAGGGGTTGAAGTTCACTGTCAAGTGTGATCTCCAGTGCCACTTGGAAAACTTTTCCTTTTTCCACCGACCTGCCTTTGCAGTTGGTCACAAATCAATTGGTCTTCTCTGCATGGGTTTATTTTTGGACTCTTGTTCTGTTCCAGAGATCTATTTGTCTGTCCTTACCGTTCGCACCGGGCTGTCTTGGTTACTGTTGCCTGAGAATACAACTGGAAATCTGATCGTGTTAGTGGTCCAACTTTATCCTTTTTTAGAGTTGTCTCCCGGCTATTCTAGGCCCTTGCATTTATTTCTATAGGATTTAGAATCAGGCTGTCAGTTTGCAACAAGAGGGTGGTTGCTATTTTGAACGTGGGGGGTGAGTAGTATGACTCTGTAGACCAGTCGAGAGATTTGACTTCGTAATAATACGGAGCCTCTGAACCTGTGGCCACAGTATCTCTCTTCATTTCTTTATGCCCTAAATTCTCAGAGCAGCGCCTTCCCACATTCAGTCTGCCGGCCTTATGGCGATTTGTACATCCCCTCACGTTTCCACATGGGTGATCATGGGTCCACGGGGAAGGATGTTTTTTTTTTTTTTTTTTTTTTTTTTTTTTTTTTTTAAAGATTTTATTTTATTTTATTTGAGAGAGAGACAGTGAGAGAGAGCATGAACGAGGAGAAGGTCAGAGAGAGAAGCAGACTCCCCGCGTAGCCGGGAGCCCGATGCGGGACTCGATCCCGGGACTCCAGGATCATGACCTGAGCCGAAGGCAGTCGTCCAAACAACTGAGCCACCCAGGCGTCCCCCACGGGGAAGGATGTTTTACTCTTTCCTTTCTGATTTTAAAGTGTCTTTTCCTGATCTGATTGAATAGGCTAGAACCGTCAGCCCAGCTTTTAAAGCAGACCGCCGTCTTGCGCCTGATCGGAGGGGAAGGCTTTCTGGGTGGTGCTAGCTGTGGCTTTTCATCAATGCTTTTTGTCAGGACGAGGAAGTTCTGGCCTCCCTGGTGTGCTGAGTTTTTGTCAGGAATGTGTATGTTGGATTTTGTCAAGTGCTTTTTTGTATCTGTTAAGGTGGTCATCATGTTTTTCTTACGTATTTTGTTTATATGGTGAATTCCATTGATTGGTTTTCTTTCTTTTTATGATTTTTAAAAATTTATGTATTTGAAAGAGAGAGAGAGCACACAAGCAGGGACGACGGTTAGAGGGAGAGGGAGAAGCAGGCTCCCCGCTGAGCAGGGAACCCAATGTGGGGCTTGATCCCAGGACCTCAGGATCATGACTTTAACCAAAGGCAGCTGCTTTAACCCACTGCACCACCCAGGCGACCCCCATTGATTGAGTTTCAACTGTTAAATCAACTTTTCATTCCTGGGATTAAACTCCACTTGGTCATGGTTTATATTCCTTCACTCTATCACAAGACCCCATTTGCTAATTTACTAACATTTCGTCTAGGATTTTTGCATCTCCGTTCAGAAGGGATACTCGTCCCTCGTTTTCTCACAATGTCTTTGATTTTGGTATCAGGTAAGGCTGGCCGCATCGAAGGCATTGAGAAGGGTTCTCTCCTTTTCAGTTTTGGGGAAGAGTCTGTATATAATTGGTATTATTTCTTACTTAAATGTTTGGTAGAGGTCTCCAGGGAAGCCATCCGGACCTGGAGTTTTCTTTGTGTGGAAGTTTCCAGCTATAATTTAAGGTATTTAGATGGATATGGGGCTAGTCAGGTTACATACTTTTTCCCTTGAATGAGCATTGGTAATTTGTGTCTTTCAAAGATATATATATTTTTTTCGAGGCTGTCAGACTTACCAGTGTAAAGCTGTTCACATGTTCCCTTATTTCCCTTTTACCATCCTCTGCATCCTCTGTAGTGATACCATTTCTGTCACTGTTGGTATTGAGAATCTGTGTCTTTACTTTTCTTAGTGAGTCTGGAGTGACATTTTATTCCTCTTTTCAGGGAACCAGTGCTTGATTTCATTGACTTGTCTCTAGCATTTTCTAATTTTGAATTCATTGATTTCCACTGCAAACTTCTACTGACATGGGCTCCATTTTTCTCTCCTGTATCTAGTTTCTTAAAGTTGTTGAGACTAGTGATTTCAGACCTTTCTATTTTTTGAAAAGATTTATTTATTTATTTTCAAGAGAAAGAGAGGAAGTGGGAGGAGCAGAGAGAGAGGGAGAGAATTCTCAAGCAGACTCTGCTCTGAGCAGGGAGCCCGACATGGAGCTCGATCTCACAATGCTGAGATCATAACCTGAGCAGAAATCAAGAATCAGGCGCTTAATTGACTGGGCCACCCAGGCGGCCCTCCTCTCTTTTCTAATAGAAGTGTTCAGTGCTATAAATATGCCCCATGTGTGGCTTTAGCGGTGTCCCACACGTTTTGGCATGTTGGGTTTTCATTTTCATTCAATTAAAAATTTTTCTAATTTCCCTTTTGATTTTTACTTTTCCGATGTGGTTCTTTTCGGAGCTCTTTCTGTCATTACTTTATAATTAATTCCATTGTGGTCATAGAACATACTTTGTGTAATTTGAATTCTCTTGAACTTTTTGTGACTTGTTTTATTTTCCAGAATGTGGTCTGTTTTATGTGCCCAGTTTTTGTTCTCTGCTGCTGTTGGGTGAAGTATTTTATAAAATAGGCTGATTTGGTTGATAATATTCAAATCTCTATCTTTACTTGTTCTATCAGCATTAAGAGAGAGGTATTGAAATACCTGAGTGTAATTGAAGGTTTATCTCCTTCTTCTTGCACTTTTATCAGTTTTTACTTCATGTGAGCTCTGATTCTGGGGGCGTGGATGTTTAGGATTGTTATGTCCTCTGAAACTTACTTAGTCTGATATTAATATAACATGCCAGCTTCCTTTTTAAAAAAATTTTATTTACTTATTTCTTAAAATTGCAGTATAATTAACACATTGTGATGGGCACTGAGTGATGTACAGAATTGCTGAACCTCTGTATTGCACACTTGAAACTAATACAACACTCCAGCTTTGTTTTGACTCCTGTTAGCCTGTTGTCTCTTGTACTGTCCTTTTACTTTTAACCTATCTGTATCTTTATAAGTAAAGTGTATTTCTTTGTAGCCAGCATACAGTTAGATCTTGCTTTTTTTTTTTTTTTTGTAAACCCAATCCAACAATCTGTCTTTTAGTTGTGATGTTTAGGCCATTAACATTTAGTGTAATTATTGATATGGTTAAGTTTAAATCCATGTCCTTCCCTTCCTTTATGTCCGGTGTCTGGAAAACTATTGTATATTTGTCTGGTTTTGATTGTTTGAGGTGAGAGGCTAAACTCTATCCATCTTGGCTGGAAGTGGAAAGGACAGCCCATGTTTAACACTCAGTCCATATTCATTTATCCCTCATGGTCTCAAAAGTATCTATTTACAATTGGTGTGTTTGACTCGGGATCTAAGTAAGAGAGACGTTGCATTTGGTTGCATTCTTAAGTCCCTTTTATTCAGAGCAATGTCCCATGCCGCCTTTCCATGTCATTTATTTATTCAAGAAACTGAGTCATTTGTCCAGTGGAATTTTCTGGGTTTGGGTGATTATGTCTTTGTGACACTTTTTAACATATTCTTCTGTTCTTCTATATTTCCTGTAAACCGATAGATATAGAGAATATTCATAGAATCTGGTGCATGTTCAGTTGTAACACATGAAATTGCCAGTATTTGAGTATTTGCCCTAAGTGGCAGTTCCCTGCTATCAAATCTCATGTTTCCTGTTGCATCATGTCAGGAAGCCCCACTTTGAGTGACAGAAATTGGCTCGTGAATTCTGGAGGTCAGCCTGGCCCTCCATTGGCAAGTTCCCCACATGTTCCCTGATAATTTTGGTCACTGATGCATGTAGCCTAGATCCTTATCTCATTTAGGAGTTGTAGAATGGTGATGTTTTCATTCTTTCCCTCTTCTTGCAT
Source organism: Enhydra lutris kenyoni (assembly GCF_002288905.1). Taxonomy (NCBI): domain Eukaryota; kingdom Metazoa; phylum Chordata; class Mammalia; order Carnivora; family Mustelidae; genus Enhydra; species Enhydra lutris. The sequence goes on along the minus strand of NW_019154181.1, from coordinate 955,010 downwards.
TTATTAGCTGTGAGTCTTCTGTAAATAGAAACTTTTCCTCATTAGTGATGTGGTTACTCTGAGATATAGTTCAGTTAGGAATGGCAGGATGAATGCTTAATTTTTCCCCATTTAAAAACCAATTTTCAGAAATCTGTGTCAGTATCCTAGCAACCTCCAAAGAGATTGGTGATTTGTGTGTGCATATGTATGTATTTGTGTGTATGTGCATATATTTGACCTATTTCAATTTGCTGTCATTGTTTTTGTTGCTCAACACCCCTTTTTACCCATCTGGGGACACTTGAAGTTTTCATCAGTGCTCTGACATTTGCATATGTATCTTTGACAGCTTCTGTTCCCAGATTCAATGTCATGTATTTTTCATATTCTAGACCTGGAGTTGGACTTTGAACCAAGGAGCTCTTGGAGACTTTTAGTTGAAAGTGGCACTTAGAGACCACAATCTGAATGCTAGAGGTGCTCATTGCAAATGGAGAGGCCTCTTTTGTGGATAGGGCTAGGAAAAATGAATTTTTTAGAAAGAAAGAAATCATAATCATATCATACTGATACTTCCATTCTGAAAGTTTTTGCTTCACTTTATTATATTTATGTATTTGTTACTTTTTTTTTTAAAGGGAAGGATGGGTGGGGCAGGGGGAGAGGGAGAGAGAGACTCTTAAGCAGGTGGCATAATTTCATAACCCTGAGATCATGACCTGAGCCGAAATCAAGAGTCGGATGCTTAACCCACTGAGCCACCGAGGCACTCCAGTTTTTGCTTAACTTTAAAGAATTTATTTTTGTATCTCTTCTCTTATATGGGAAGTGTGGCTCCTAAATACATTGATGTAGTTTATATAGAGTCAGAATAACAATACTGCATTATTACTAACGATATCCTTAATGGATGCAGTTTAGAATTTCTTTCTAGGTTTGTTGTTTGTTGTTTTTTGTCCTTAGGCTATATTATGTGTGAGGGAGGATCGGTGAAAATACTGTGTTCAAAATTACTTGAAAACAGTTTCATATATAGTTAAGTTCCTTTATTTGGTTTTTGGATTTTTAGTGACTTTTTTTAATGCTTTCGTAAAACGTTAAATGGTCTCATGGTCAAATTATCAAACAAAAGACGTTCTTAAATGTCTAGTTACCTATAGATACTAGTTTTTGTTAGTTTTTGCTCTCTCCTTCTGTTATTTCTTTTGTTTTTGAAAACATAAGCAAGTGTTCGTACCCCCATTTTTTACACAGCAGGTAGGGCGCACGTTCTCCTGCACCTGCCTTTTTTCCACCTAATGGCATATTCTGGAGCTCACACCATAGCAGCAGGTAGAAATCTTCCTTCCTTTCCCTCTGGGCCATTCTGCAGGCTGAGGCTCTACCATGGTGTTTGTTTCCCCATGTGCCCTGCTGATGGGGGCTGTGGTGGGGGTCTTGGGTTTAAAGAATATCATAGGCGGTGCTGAAGCCACAATGTGAACCCAGAGCCTCTGCTCCTGACGTCTGCTGGGACTTGTTCCCTGTGACTCTTTCTCTGCCTTGTATCTGGAAACAGCAAGAGCGGGGCGGGCTGCCCATCCCCTCCTCCTATGCTATGGCCATCGCAAATGAGGGGGGGGGGTTGTTGGGCTCCAGGCAGCCGAAGAAGCAGGAATGCCAAGCAAGCAGGAGACTCTCTGTGCATCGTGGCCCCCTCGGGTGTGACGTGAGCTCATGCTGCTGGGCTGGAATCTTGCAGGTTGCCTGGAGGTGGGTGGCTGCTGTCAGGTTAACAAAAGTCTTTGTGGCCCAGCTTCCAAAGTATGACTTGGGGAGCCCTTCCCAGGCAGTCAAGTCCACGGGTTAATTCACTGCAAGGGGGACGTCTTAGGTGTACCTTGAAATTGATTTATTCACTGGATAAGCCGGTAGGAAGTGTCCGGTGAGCAGGTCACGACAGAATGAGGTTGTGGGCCGCACTGAAGGGGCATGGAACTGTGGAAGCCATCGGGCATGGCCCGGTGTACCTGGTTGTATATCATGGAAGGGTGGCTGGCCCGGGCTCAGGGTGCCGAGGACTGAGAGAGCCCTCTGGGCAGATCACAGAAGGCTTCCAAGCACCATGTGCGGTGTGCACCCAAAGGACAGGGCGGGTCTGGGTGTCCGGGAAGGGCAGGTGTGAGCCAGCCTGCACCACTGGCTCGGTGGCCCAGGGCTCCCTGGGGGAGGGACGGAGCTAGCTGGCTGGCTAGCTGACGGAGACATATACCTTGCCTTCCTCCGGGGCCTTTGGACCCCTCCCCTCTTCATGGAGCTCCCCAACCCGTGGTCGGTGGCTCCCTCCTCCTCCTAGTCCCTCCAAGCCCTTGGGATGGAACCTCCTGGAGGGGGGGCGCTGAGTCTCCCTATAGGGTGGCAGGAGCAGAGGAGAGGTCAGAGAAGCTCCTGATGGTTGTGTTGAGTTGGAGGCCTCTGTGCTTTCCTGTGTTCCTTGGAGCATTCATTCACAAGGCCCAGTGTTCTCCAAGATCCTCTTTCTGCGCTGGTTACAATGCTAAGTACAGGTAGAGGTGGGATGCCACATGAAGGGTGAAGCCAGGTCCAGAATCTGTCAGTGAGTGTGTGACTGGAGCTCAGAGGAGTGAGAAGGTTTTGGTTGTTGCTGGGATGATCTAGGACATGGGGCGGGGTGAGTAGTGGGTAGAATTGAGGCGGGGGGGTGCTGGTGGGGCCCAGTTGCAGGCAAGAGGAGCTTGAGGTATGAGCAAGAAGGCAGAAAGGTAGCAGAAGCCCCTGCATGGGTCTGGGCGGGGAAGTGTTGACGTACTCTAATTGGAAGGAGAAGAGGGGCTGTACTGGTGGTTCTCACGCTGGGGCTGTGAACCCCTTGGAAAAACTCTTGGAAACTCTGGCTCCACAGCAAAAGTTATAAAGGCATTTGCTGCACCATTTGCTTCAGCTGTGGGATGTTCCCTGAGCCCTGCAGTGTGCCCCAGGTCCCCCGGTGGGCGGGCCTAGACTAGATGCTGGGGGCCTGACTCTGGCTCTCAGAGATGCTTGATGGCTGCAGTCAGGGTCTGCTGGGTTTCGCCGGTGAAGCCTGCCGAGAGTGAGAGGAGGAGCCTCGGTGAACGCTGATGGCTTGCCGGGGCGGAGAGGGACTGCCCCGTGAGCGGGCCTGGTGCCTGCTGTGACACAGGGTCTTCGTTTCCTCTCCCAGGGACACTGGTCCACAGCAAACTTTCTCCATCTGCATCTAACTCGACCTTGAACCCAGAACCTAATGCTCTTCACCAGCCTACCGTCCTGCTGGCCACCAGGGTAGATGGCCGACAGTCATTTAGTGAGTGTGACAAAGCCTCTGTCTCATTGCAGATGGGGTATTTCAAAAATCCACACTCGGTGACCCTCTTTCTGAGGATATGTGGGAAATGTGAGAGGCAAAGAGGAGTAGGTGTCCTGAAAAGGTCTTCATCAAGTTGGAGAGATGGCTCTGGAGGCCCCTGCATGGACTCTTGATAGTCTCCAACCATGGCCCTTGCTTTTGTCTTGTGGATGCCCTGAGGGAGGGGCTGGTGCTTTTAGTGACTGAGGCATCCTTGGCCTTAATTATTGTTATTAATTTACACATTTTACATGAAAACAAGCACTGTTGTTATGAATGATTTTTGTATGGTTTTTTTCCCATTTTCTTTCCAAAACATTCTACTGTCTAAAGCAGTATCTGGTCTATAGTAGATGCCCCAGGAAATGTTGGATGAATTGGTGGATGGGTGGATGGATGGATGGATGGATGGGTGAGTCGTGGGTGGGTGGGTGGATGGATGGGTGGGTGAGTGCGTAGGTGGTTGGGTGGATGGTCGGTGGGTTGTGGGTAGGTTGTGGTTGAGTGGGTGGATGGGTGGGTGGATGGGTGGATGGATGTATGGATGAGTGGTGGGTGGGTGGATGGGTGTGTGGGAGTGGTGGGTGGG
>NW_019154181.1:898457-950972 GCF_002288905.1 Enhydra lutris kenyoni | reverse complement strand
GGTGGGTGGGTGGATGGATGGATGCGTGGATGCGGGATAAATGGGTATATGAATACGTGGGTGGATGGGTGGATGGATAGGTGGATGGATGGTTGATGGTGGGTGGATGATGGATGGATGGGTGAGTGGTGGGTGTGTGGGTGGGTGGATGGATGGTTGGATGGGTGTGTAGGTGGTTGGATGTGTGGATAGGTGGGTAGATTGAGTGGAAAGGTATTTCTCTTAGCCTTCCAGAGCTGAAGACTTTCCCCGGTCTATCTGAAAAGGCATCCCGGATAGCACTCTTTATCACTTGTGGCCACAGCCACATCCCTCCCATCTTTTCAGTTGTTGTCACCTACGTTCACTGTGTTCCCAGTGAGCTGCTCAGACAGCCACAGGATGCTTGGCTGTCCCTGGTTCTGGGATGTCAGAGCTCCTGACTCTCCCTGGTTCTGACAGGTGCCTCCAGCTGCCAGCCTCCCTGAGTCAGGGTCTCCCAAGGACACCCTTATTCTTCTCCGGCCCTGGGCTGAGCACATCACGTAGGTCTCATATAATCTCACAGCTCTCTGTGCTAGGTGTTACTTGTATTTCAGCCAGAGGAAATGGCTCAAGGGCACATAGTCTGCAAAGCCTGGGGGTCAGGATTCAACTCAGGCCTGCTGAGTCTGGCAGTGACCTTTGTGGTTTCCACACAGGCGTTCCCGATCCAGAGTCACCGACGTCCCTAGTTACACACTCGCGCCTCTGGTGCCTGGGTCTTAAACACAGCAGGCCGTGTGTCTGAGTGGCAGGGACATGCTGCTGTGGGATGCTGTGACTCCCTGCTTTGGCGACTTGCCGAAGGCGCATTTCCCCTTCCTTGTGGAGGCCGATGAGGCTTCTCTTGCAACTAGTGGGGCTGCCAAGCTCAGGGACCCACAGTGTGCGGGGCTCACACACTGGCGGCCCGGAGTCTGAAGTCACTGTGTTGTGCCTGCTGGAGGCTGCGTGGGCAGGCGTGCCCCTTGTTTAATTCTGCTCACTCACACCCTGCCGGCTGTCAGGAGCCTGCGGCTCACACACATACAGCCTGCTGCGATGGCGACTCCAACCGCTGCCCCGTCTGCCAGGAGGTGGCCTCTGTCGCCGTGGGTTGCCACGCAGGGTGGCAGGCCCTCTGTGGCCTCGTTGTGCAGACTTTCCCCCTCATACTGGATGCCAGGGTTTTAAGGTAAAGACTTTCAATGTTGGATTGTTGGCTCAAGCGTTTTTCAAGTGCCATGAGTTTGATCGAGGCACTGCTGGGGCTCCTGGTGATGACCTCTGTCTGAGCGGAAGGATACAGTCCCAGGGCATACCAGGAACAGAGCTCTGGAAGGTGCCAGAAAGAAGCGTATACCTATCGGGAGCTGTGGGTGCTTACCTCTGGGGACAGACATGGTCAGACCCAGCCCCAGCAACATGATCCAGTGTGACCCAGAAGGAAGGAAGAACCAGAGCCTACTCCAGGTGCCAGGGACCCAAGGAAGAGATGTTCTCATCCCCCCAGACAAGGCTATAGGGCCGACAAGTTGTCGTCCCTGCCGCTCCACTAGCCTACAGCCTGTCTCTTCTATCCCGGCACAGAGCCTGTGGGCGAGATTTGCAAACAAAGAAAGAAAGAAAAGAAAATGAATCAACTTTAGGGAAGAAGAGGTCTCCCCTTTACAGAGCTGAGCCAGGTGTTGGGTTCGGGAGAGGCAGGGTTGCCAAATGTAGCAAACACAGACAGGGAGCCCTGGTTCATTGTGGGTTTTAGGTAAACAACAAATGCAACATTTGGGACAACTTCTACTGAAATGGATTTGTTGTTGATGTGAAATTCAGATTTACCTGGGGGGCCTTGGATTTGTGGGGGGGGCCTTGGAGAGGGAAGTAGGGCATGAGGTGGGCGGTGGGGGGAGGGTTGGGAATGCCCATGGACATCTCGGGGATTCTGGGAATCTACAAGACAAGGAAAGCCAGGAGCTGTGACAGTGGAGCGTTGGGTCATTCCGCCTCCCGTGCCTGTGCCTGTGCAGCCCGCAGGACAGTGACCTGAGTCATCCCACAGCCCGGCCCTGGGCGTCCAGTCCCCCTCGGGGGAGCCGCACCGCCCGCTTCCGGCCCCTTAATTGGATGAAGTGTGCAGCAGAGCGCCTGAGGAAGGGAAGGTGCGGCTGCCAGGCAGGGAGGAAAATTAACCTTGGACTCAGCGAGGCTGCTGATTTATTGATTGCCTTGAAATAACAGCCTAATCTAATACTGGCTGACCGAAAGTCAGATAGATAGTTGTTATTCATAGGATTCCTTGTTTCCTCTTTCCCACACGGCCCGTCTCGGGCTCTGCCACCTTCTGTTATTAGATTACTCAGAAAGTACATTTATCACGCCCACTCCCGCCCCATTGCCCAGGTGAAGGCCCAGGGACGTGGGGTCCCAGCTGGGATGTCACGGGTGGCAGAGTGGTCCCCAAAGGGCTGGGGCATGGGTCCCTTTCCTGGCCCCCCAGGAGTGTGCTGTGGCTACGGAAGTGGAGGAGTGTGGCCTCTGGGCTGAGGTCTGGTGTGTCTCCTTGGACACATCAGTCAGCCCCACGGGAGCAGGTGAAAGCCCCTCCTTTGGAGGATGGACTCAGGAATCTGGGGTGTCGCGTGCAGAAGAGTCTACCAGGGTTCGTGACATTGGGAGCTATTCTCTGTCCCTAGAGCTCCGGTGTGACAAGGATTGGACTTAAAAATCAGCTTCACTGAGGTGTAGTATACATACGCTACAAGGCACACATTTCAGGGGCACAGTTTGAGTCCTGACCAAGGTGTCTGCCCGTGTGACGCTCGCTCCTATGGAGGCACAGAGCATTTCCTTGCCCACAACATCCTCCCCTGTACCCTCCCACGTGGCTCCCCTCCCCTCCCTGGCCCCGCCCACTCTGTGGTCCAGCAGGTTCTGCCCTCCAGCGGGTTCTGCCCTGGCTAGAACTCCACGTCAATGGAAGGAGGCAGAAGGCACTCTTATATCTGGCTCCTTCTGCTCAGCATATCGTTGATGACAATTGTCCCTTTGCACAACGGGACACGTTTTGTCTCTGCGTTCCGGACGGTGCGGGGGCGGGTTTCTGAGAACCAGCGCCAGCCTCAGGAGTGTCGAACGTTACCTGCTCCCACGCCCGCCTCCTTTCACAGCTGGACAAACAGCTCCAGAGAGAGAGAGACAGGGAGAGAAAGAAACGGGCCTGGAGCGTGGAGGGTACACCAGCAGGTCTGGGGTCAGCATCTAGTGGGCCCAGTGGTTCCCCCGCTACGCTTTCCAGACTGGGCCTGCAGGAACAGTCCCAAGCCCCTCGGGTGGAAGTCGGTGACGCCTTACGTCATTTGTAACTGATTTCAGTGTCCTTTTGAAAGCATTATCCCCTCAGCTGGGAGGGGAAAAAAAAAAATCAATAGTCTTAAAATCAGTCACAAGGAACAAGGTGTGCGAAAGAGAGCTTGTTTGAAAAACAAGTAGCTCACTGGAAGGGTGGAGAGAGGGGCCTTCCCTGGGTGGAGGGAGTACTGGATCAGGAGCCCAAAGGTCATTCTGCTGCTCTTCTTTCTGGCTGTGTGACCTCACCAGTCTCTCTGAAAGGACTCTTCACCCCTTCGTCTGTACCCCTTGGTTGGCTGCTTCAGAGGGTGTCTTCCTGGGAACCTTCAGGGGGAACCCTGTGCAGGCCACACAATCTGTCTTAACGTCTGACCACCCCAGACACCCTCCAGATTTAGGACCAGGCACATAGATGGCAAATCTACTCCATGAGCTCCCTGAGGGCAGGCCTGCTGGTTTACCTACTTCCTGAGCCCCCCACTCACTGTGGTTGAGTTGGGTTGAATCCTACAAGCAAACAACGTGATTCAGCTACATAAAAAGCTTTTGTGAATGAAAGGAGATTAGAAGGCGAGTGAAGACTATGGACAGAATGGGAGAAGATATTTGCGAATCAGATATCTGATAAAGATCTACTACCCAGAATATATAAAGAACACTTACAGCTCATTAACAAAGATAATCAACCCAATGGAAAGAATGGCAAAGGACTCCAACAGACTCTTCTCCAAAGAAAACATACAAATGGCCAGTAGGTGCATGAAAAGATGTTTCGTGTCATCCATTAGTGTGTGGGGATCCCAGATGAGGCGGCTTGCCACTTCTCACCCACTAGAGTGGCTATAGCTTTTGTTGTTGTTGTTGTTGTTGTTTGTAAATGGGAAATACCAAGTGTTGGCGAGCATGGGGAGAAATCGGAACCCTTACACTCCTGGCTGGCATGGAAAAATGGTGCAGCCACTGTGGAGAACGGTCTGGAAGTTCCTCAGTAAGTTAAAAATAGATTTACCCTATGACCCGTAATTCCGCTGCTGGGTATACCCACAGAAGAAGCGAAAACCCGTGTCCACACAAACTTAGATGTGGGCGTTCACAGCAGCCTGGTCCCTAGTAGCCAAAGGACAGAAATGACCCGAAAGTCCATCACCTGCCACACGGGTAAACAGAATGGTCTCCGCACACAACGGGATGTTGTTCGGTCATAAAGTCGCATGCGACAACGTGCATTAACCTCAGGAACGTTACGCTGAGTGAAAGCCAGCTGCAGAAGGCCCCAAGGTTCTGTTTATCCCCTTTTTGGAAGAGGGAAACCCACAGACATGGAGAGTAGACATGGAGAGAGAGATTGCCGGGGGCTGGAGACGGGGAGGCAGAGTGACAGCTAACAAGTATGAGGTTCCGGTGTGGGGTCTGGAATTAGACCCTGGTGATGGCTGCACAGCGAAAAAACACTTTGAATTTTATCCTGAAATGTTTTTTTGAAAACCTCGAGTTGCCCACAAGAAGCGTACCCTGTGCCCGGCCCTGCCTTCCTCCCACAAGGCCCCCTGCGGGCCCTGGGTGCAGCCTTTGGAACCTCTGGAATGCTCAGCCCTCGCTTCCGCTTCCCAAGTGAAGCCTGAGCTTCCCATGGGGTCAGCAGGGGCCGCCTGTCTGGAGCCAGACAAAGGGTTTGTTTACCTTCTGGGAGAATGGCGGGGGGCGGTCAACAGCTGATCTGCAATTGCGGGGAAGGCCCAGGAGTAAACTTCCCATAAACTCCATCCGTCCCCCACCCTCGCCCCCCACCACTCAGGCTCTGAGGACAGGCCCTGGGAGCCACCTCCTCCAGGGACAGAGTCAGAGTTGGTGGCCTTGGGCCAAATCACAGGTGTGCCTGGAACCGCCAGTCACTCTCTGGGACCCAGTGCCGGGAAGGGCCGGTGCGAGGTGGGAAGTGGCACTGGGCGGCAGAAGAAGAGCGGCTGAGGCCGTAGTGGAGATACTGGCCCCAGGAGCCCCGGGGACCTCATCCTCCTGCAGTCCTTCTGGGACCATAGTGGGCCAGTGGGGGCCCTCGAGACCCTCCGTGTATGACACACGTACACATATGTTCAAGTTCAGGGCCCAGGTGGGTGACCTGCTCACATAACCACAGAGCGACCACCTCAACTCCCCAGCATCCCTGACTGTGGATTTGCCTCTGTGCGCCCCGCCCCCGGCCTCCACCCGCAGGTGCAGGGGGACCGCCCCTCCCCACTCTCTGCCCACAGGTGCAGGGGAAGCCCAGCGTGGAGGCGGCTTGTGCCCCTGAGGAAGCTGGGCTGGTGGAGACGAGCAGAGCCGGCTGTTCACCGTGCTCTGTGTGAGCTGTTGAAGGTTTCGAGTCTAGATATGATTAGTGCGAAAAACTGAAACAAGGATTCCGTGGCTAAAATTAAAAACTTGGAAATCTGTGCCTGGCGGGGTGCTGGGGTAGCAGGGGTGAGGGTGTGGGTTGCCCCTTCTTGGCCTCCCTGTCCCCACCGGGCGATGAGAGCATCCTGCAGGTAGGATGTTGGCCCCGGGGCTGTGCTCTCCCCTTGGCAGCTCCTTTCTGTACCCTCGCAGCCTGGCGTGGCCGTTGGGAACAGTGTTGGGCGGGACACTGGCTTTGCAGCAAGGCCCAGAGGCTGGTCCGAGCCCTGCTCCGACCCGGGTGTCTCTTCTGGGTTCGGCTCTCCTTCCGCTGCTCCGTGTGTGTTGTGTGTTTCCAGAAGGACCACGCGGTCCACCTGGCAGGACTAGAGGAAACCCCTGCGGGGCTGGCCCGAGTTCCACAGGCACCTGCTTCTTGTAACTCTCCCTGCTTGACATGGGGACCTGCCCCCCGCGTCCACGTGGGTCCCGGATTCTCCGCAGCAAACGTCTTACGTTGCCTCCTCCTCTCTTCTGCACTGTTTAGGTTGCGAGATGGGAACAGAAAACCCGCCAGCTGAGCAGGGCCTTCCGATCCCCCTACCTGGCCTGCTACTCCCTGGGCACTGCCATTTTGCTCCTGAACGTCCTGCGCTCACACTGGTAAGCTCCCCTAGGCCGCCTGGCCAAAGTCTGTGTCATCGTCGGCATCCATGGCGTGCAAAGGGGCAGCCACTGCTGGTGGTATGAGGCTGTCCACCGAGATGCGGGGAGCGCTGTGTCTGCACCCGGGGAATTCTCTCCAAGCCTTCCTGCCATGGCAAGTCACTCTTCCCTCGCTGGGCCATCAGACTCCTGTGGGCAGAGAAGTCCTCGTGGCCCCGGGAAGGGGACAGTGGCATGTGCCTGGGATCTGGGCGTGGAGGAGTGGGGTGGACAAGGCCAGGTGGTCCCCAGGCTCACATCCCCTGTCTCCAGTGTGTAGAGAGAGCTGCTGCGGGAGTCCCCTCTGGGAAGGGCTGGGACAGAGGCAGGTGACACTCGGGGACGGGGACCTCATCCAGGCTCGGGCTGTGCCAGCGAGCTGCTCTTCTCATCAGTGGACTTGATATATTACTTTCCTGCCACCCAAGAAAGAGGACAGAGCAGGCGAGCTCCTTCTAGATGATGAAGCGCCGTCCCCAGACCGGTGGCGAGCACTCGTGCTCAGATGGGAGACACGGCACCCTGCGGGCAGCAGGAGGGCCGTGAGAGCTCCTTCAGAGGTGGCCCAGCCTGGCCTGGCTGTCCCTGAGCCTTGGGTTCTCCCTCCTTGGTTCTGTGAGAACCGTGGTGGTCAGCACGCTAGCTCCTGGACTGAACTGTGGCCCATGCAGTACTTTGAGAAATGGAGACAAGACGCAGGAGAACCCCCGTCCCTGGCTTGTCGTGACAGATGAGCTCTTTGGGTGCCAGCCCCCACCTGGCGGTGGCCGTCGGGGAGCCAAGGGGCAGCTGGTCCCCAGGTTCCCCTGCGGGTCCTGGGGTGAGAGGGGGTGGGGTGTGCGGGTGCGGCGTCAGTAGATGCCAAGGACGAGGGGGTGCGTGTTGACTGGGCCCTTCCCACTCCCACCCCGAGGGAGCCAGGGCCCCGGCCTTCCCTCTCTGTGTGCAGGACTTCTTTGCTGTACACCCCTGCTGCCTTCCTGCCATGGTGGGCTTGGCCTTCTGGGCGTGGGGAGAGGGAGTGTGGCTAGGAGGGGCCCTGCCAAGGCCAGCCTTCCCCGCGGACGGTTGCTTCTTGGCCTTTTGGGTCCTGCTCATTGTCATGTTACAGTGACAACCCCAGCCGCGCCAGTGGCCTCTAGGTCACCTCTTCCCAGGCCCCTGGCAGGGACTGCGCCCCATTCTCTTGCCTCACCTCTGGCTGGGTCTGGCCTCTTCTTGTGCATTAGCCCTTGGCGACCGCGGCACCTGCCAGAGCCCCGGGTGACCCCCCGCTCCAGCCCAGCTCCTGCAGAGCCCCGAGGCCGTTCGTTGGTACAATGGAAGACCACGTGACAGGGAGCCCCAGGGGTGTCAGGCCTGTGCCTGTCCTGTGAGCCAGTCGATGGCCAGGGCCAAATGCTGCGCCTTGCTCAGAGGTGATCAGTGTGCACTCGGGCTCAGTGCAGAGGATCGAGCCTGCACTGGGATCCTGGCTGACCCCTGACCCTGGGGAGAGAGGTCACAGGGTGGCTCAGAGGCGCCGGCGCCATCTGAAAGTGGAAGAGTGCTCTAGATGTGGAAACGAGAGGCTCACTTCTTGGCCTGTCCCTCTGTGCCCTGGGCCTCCTTCGAACTGTGCTCGCGGTGCCAGGACTCCGGGACACCTGGCCTTCTCTCTTCCTGCACTCTCCCGCGGGCCTGTGGCTGCCCAGGACGTCGGGGGGGGGCGCTGGCCCACCCAGGCCTGTGGCTGCCCAGGACGCTGGGGGGGGGGGGACTGGCCCACCCAGGCCTGTGGCTGCCCAGGACGCTGGGGGGGGGGCTGGCCCACCCAGGCCTGTGGTTGCCCAGGACGCTGGGGGGTGGGGACTGGCCCACCCAGGTCTGTGGCTGCCCAGGACGCTGGGCGGGGGGGACTGGCCCACCCAGGCCTGTGGCTGCCCAGGACGCTGGAGGGGGTGGTGACTGGCCCACCCAGGCCTGTGTCTGTGCTGCCCACCGTGGCCTGCCGCGGCCCCTCGCGGCCTCCCAACCTCAGGGTCCTCAGCTCCCCGGGCAGGAGAAGTCTCTCCTAGCATGGTGGCACAGGGGCCCTTGTCACCACCCGCCCTCCCTGGGACGTCAGTTACCTGTTCTTGGTGTCTTCTGGGAGGCTGCTTCCATCCCTTTTCTGAGCCGGGCCCGGGGTGGGGCTTCCTTAGCAGAACCGGGTGGTGGCTGTCTCGGAGCAGCAGGCCTGGGTCCGGTCCCAATCTTGTCACTGTGCAGACTCATGTGTGTGTCACCACGCTAGTAACCTTTTGTTTCTAGACCCTGCCACGCTTGGCCCTGACCAGAGGGCTCCTGTGAAGTGGATGGCGGGGGGGACTGCCACCTGCACGTGCCCGTGCACCCCCAGTGATCCTGCGGTGTCCCTGGCCTGGAGGGACACGGGCTGGGCGGGGGTGGCCTGTGGGGTCAGGCCACAGCTGGGATGCGGTGGGAAAGAAGGCACCCCAAGGTTCCCAGAGCCAGGGCAATGACATCATGGATCGGGTTTTCGATTCACAGGGGCTACTCTGCTCTCCTAGCTAACCTCCCTCACCGCGCAGCTTAGGGAAACCATCATTTCGGGTCCCCGCAGCAGCCGAGGGAGGGGACTAGGAGGGACAGGGGCGTGGAAGAAGGTGCCCTTCCAGTGGAGAAGCTGCGTGGGTGGCCACCAGCCCCTTCGTGTCTGCTCTGGGCAAGAGGCCCACATCCCGCCTTGGCTGCCGGGGACCTTTGGGCGCCCTGTGCTGTGTGCTAGCCTTCCCCCCTGCCCATGGGGTCGGTCCCTCAATGACTCTCAGACCCCGCTGACCTCCTTCCTTCTTCCCCAGCCCCCACCCCGGCCTGTAGCCCAGCCCTGTTAGCTCCTTCCCAGCTCAGCAGATTTCCCTTTGCTTTCTTCCCTTGGGAACATTTGCCCACAGGGCCTGCAGACACTCGCCCCCTCTGGAATGAATGAATGAATGAATGAATGAATCCCTTACCCTCTCTGTTCTGACTCCCAGCTGGTGTTGAACTCGTCCAGCATTGGCAAACTGTGCTCCCAAGGCCCACCCTGCTAGCCACCTGCCTTTTTATGTCCCATGAGCTACGCTAGAGCCTCATACTAGTGGAATTATACGGTATTTGTTCTTCTGCCTCTGGCTGATTTCCTCAGCAGAATGTCATCAGGGCTCCTCCCTGTTGGAGCACAGGTCAGAAGTGGCTTCATAATGCCCAGCCAAATAAGCCAGACACAAGGACTCATCCTGTGTGATTCCGCTTACATGTGGGGTCTGAAAAAACCCCGACATATAGAACAGAGAGTCGGTTTGTGGTTGCCAGGGCCTGGGGGTTGGGGGGCGGGGAACAGGGAGATGTTGGCCGGAGGGCACGAACTTCTAGTTAGAAAATGACTAGGTTCTGGCAAATCGAATGCACAGCGTTCAAACTATAGTTAATACCGTCTTGTATACTTGAAAGTTGCTGAGAGAGAGGAGATCTTAGAAATTCCCCCCCCCACACACATGCACACGCACGCGCATTGACTGTGTGAGGTCATGCTCGCTAACCAACCTTATTGTGGTCATCGTTTTATAATATATGCATACATCAAGTCATCACGCCATATGCCTGACACTCACCCAAAGTTAGGTGTCAGTTATATCTCAATAAAACGGGGACAGAATCAAGGCACTTTTAATTTTTTTTTTTTAAAGAGTGTCCTTCTATAGTTTTGCATGTAACTGTTTGGGGAACTGTACCGTTTCCTACAGCCGCTGTACCAATTTCCCTAACCATCCACGGTGCACAAGGGCTCCCATTTCTCCACATCCTTGCCAGTGTTTGCAGTTACTATTTTTTCTTTCTTTTTTATTTCTTCTTCTTCTTCTTTTTTTTTTTTTTTTAAAGATTTTATTTATTTATTTGACAGACATAGATCACAAATAGGCAGGGGGGTGGGGGGAAGGAAGCAGTCTCCCTGCTGAGCAGAGAGCCTGATGTGGGGCTCGATCCCAGGACTCTGGGATCATGACCTGAGCTGAAGACAGAGGCTTTAACCCTCTGAGCCACCCAGGTGCCCCCCTCCTTTTTTTTGAGGGTAGGGCAGGGGCAGAGGGAGAAGGAGAGAGAGAATCCCAAGCAGGCTCCACAGTCAGCACAGAGCCCAACGCGTGGCTCGATCCCACAGCCCCGAATTCATGACCTGAGCCAAAGTCAAGAGTCAGACCCTCAACCAGCGGAGCCCCCCAGGCTCATGTTATAATTTTTTCAAAATGGCCATCCTTAAGACTATGAACTGTTTTGATTTGCATTCCCTTGAGCATTTTTTTTTCATGTGCTTATTGGCTATCTGTCTATATTCCTTTGGGAAGTGTCTATTCAAGTCCTTTGCTCATTTTTTAATCAGGTTGTTTGTCACCATTGAGTTATACAAATGCTTACGTTTTAAGTGGTTCTGTGAGCCTCTACAGGATATCCCAGGTTTTGCCTCTCAGCCTTCAAAACTGAAAATCTTTATTCTCTGGCCTTTTGAGAAATAGTTTGTCAACCCCTGGGCTAGTTGCTGACTGAGGTTCCTTCTAGCTCATTCAGAGGCATAATTTTATGATTTTCCATATCAGGTGTCAGCAGACTTTTTCTGTAAGGGCCGGATTGTAAGTGTTTTTGACTCAAGGGCCACAGAATCCCTGTTGTGACTCCTGGAGATGGCACGTCGGTGCGTAAAGATATGCGCGTGGCTGGGTTTCAATAGAACGGAATTTACGAGAACCATCGGCAGGGCCAGATTTGGCCATAGGCTGTGGTTTGCCCACTCCTGCGCTCCATGAAAGGAAAGTCCCATTGCTGCTTTTGCGTATCCATATCCACTTGGTGGATGCCATCCCGGACCCTGAGAGGGAGCGTGAGTCAGAGTAGCCTGGGGAAGGGGCAGGTGCCCTGGGCTGCCTCAGCTCTGCTCCCGATGGGCGGGCCTGGAGCAGGTCACTTAGGCTCTCTCGGTCTCCTGTGTGAAGTGGAGCGGGAGTCTGGAGTCACCCGTCCTCACTGACCAGCTCCTCTCGGAGTGTCTGGCCATGCAGGGGAATCCTGGGCCGAGCCGATGCCATCCTGCCCCGGGCGCCATTTTGTAGTAACATGGATGGGGCGGTGATGTGGGCAGAAATCCATGCTCCACTCGGGAGCCAGTAGGAAGTGGGTAAAGGAGGGACCACTCTGCCTGGATGCCAGCAGGAGGCAGGACACTCGGGGGCCCCGGGTCTCTGGTTCCCTGATGGGGGCGCCTCCTTCCTGCAGGCCCCCAGCCCAGCACTGTGGGTTCCTAGGAGACCAAGGGGACAGGCCCCCAGCAACCCAGCTCCAGACATGTAGACACCCGCAAAGAGCTCCCTGCCTCATTCTTGCATCCAGGGCCTGGGGAGAGCTGGGAAGAAGTCCTCCCCATGTCCCGCTTCTTGTAGCTGATAACTCCTCCGCTCGGCCTCCTTCCCGGCTTCTTGTTCTTGGCATTGGCCTGGCCCGGTGTCTGACTTCTGGCCCATGACTTTTCTCCCGTTTGGACCTGCCACACCAGGAAGTTTCTGGGACAAGAGGGAATGTGCTCGCAGGCAGGACTGCTTTCTCCGCTCACCTTCCCCAGCAGCAGGCACTTTCCCTCCTCCCGGGCCCTCTCGCACTTGTCCTTCCCTCTGCAGCATGGAGTGATGTCGGGGAGTGGGGCTTCCAGAAGACGCTTGTGAGAATCCTGGCAAGACCCCCAACTGCCTGTAGCCTTCTGCCATTCCCCGCCCCCTTATTTTCCTGAGCGCCCTTTCTCATATGTGCCTTTGTCTGATTCCTGTGTGTTTTCTTTTTCTTTTGTGGTAAATAATACATATAACAGGAAATTCACCATTTAGCCATTTCAGAGTGTACAGGTCTTATAACAGCGATGTTTAGAACACTTGCGATGTTGTGCAACCCCTTTTGTCTAATTCCAGAACTTTGTCACCCCAGATGAAAACCCTGTACCCATTAAGCACGTGTCCCCCCACCCCCATCCCGGGCACTGGAAAATCCGAATTGGCTTTCTGGCCCTGTGGGTTTGCCTCTTCTGGCCATTTCCAGTGTGTCTGTCCTTCTCTCTGTAAGCCACAACTTCCGTGGTGGGGTGGTGGGCGGCGAACGCACCCATGTCGGTGGGTGGGTGGGGGGGACTGTTGAGTGGAGCACAGAGCATGTGCCTGGTAAAGCCCTGGGCAGGGGTGTCAGGAGAGCGCTGGGCTGCGGGTCTGCCAGGCATGAAACCAGGGCCCCGTGGTGGTGGCCGGTCCAGAGGGGCAGGACCAGGCATCCGTGTCAGCCGGTCTGCCCCAGCCAGGCGACCAGAGGTGGTCTGGGGGCCGCCAACAGGATGCGTGGGCTCTTTATTGGGAAGCCATCGGTGCAGACCTGTTCACTCTGGCTGTGGAGCGTGAGGGAGACGGAGGCCTGGGGAGCCCCTGGGGGGCATCTGTTGAAGCCCCTGCCCTGCTGGCTGCATCCCCTGCAGAGCCTGGCGGCCTGGAGCCAGCATGACACAGCGTGGCCCCAGTCCCACCCCGCCACCTCCTCCCTGGGGAGCAGCCTCAGGGCACCAGGGAGCCTCTGCTGTATGGGCCAGCCGCTCAGTGGCGCCCGTGTTCCAGCACGCTGCAGCACTGCTCGGGGTCCCGTGGAAACGGGCGGGGGTGTGCCAGCATGAGGGCTGGCAAGCAGGAGCAGGCGGCCTCCTCGCACAGGCTAGGGTACACGTTCGGCAGAAACGGGGCTGGGCCGCGGCCAGGGGAGCAAACCACCTGCTCCTCTGGGTAGTAGTTGCCTGGGCGCAGGCCCCGCACCCCCCACCTGTGCATGGTCCGGCCACATCGCTGGGGCGTCCCCGCATGGGTGGCTCTCTGTCCCGGTGGCATCCGTGTGCTGGTCAGTGCTGCATCCAGGGCCCTTCAGGGACTGCTCACAGGATGAGGTCGGGACAGGCCCAGTGGCCGGGTGGCCGCACCGAGGAGCGCACCAAGGCTGCCCCAAGTTCACTGCCGAGGGGGGCTGTCAGAAGGGCCAGTGAAAATGTGGGGGCTCCCCCAGGCTCGAGGAGTGTGATCCTGGTTGCTGGAGGCCCTCCACTGCTAGTATCTGCACTGCGCGGGGGCATGTGGTCCTCCCCACAGCGTGGGGCTCGGCTGCTAGGCCGGCGGGAGAAAGTCTGACTTCTTTCTGACCTCCAGAGCCTCTTTGAAAGGCTCCTCCACTCCATCCCCACCTGGCCAGCATAAGTCTCCTTTTCGATGAACTGTAATTACATCTGGAAATGCCCCTCACCTGTGTTCGCAGGGCCTCCCACAGCCAGGGGGAGGGATTCTGCGGGCCTGCATGCTGAAGTCCCGCGGAGATCTGCCTGCCCCATGGTGGAAGGGAGTTCTGGGCGCAGGGAGCAGGAGGCATGGCTGGGGTCAGCCTTGGCTGTGCAGGTGGTGCGGGCACTGAGGTTTGCCGTGGGGCAGGGCCTCAGGTAGAGGTGTGGTCAGAGTGGAGGCACTCCAGAAGGAGGCAGGTGAAGACCGAGGCCAGAGCTGGGAGCCCCAGAGGTCCATGCAGACTTAGAATCCGGAGATGGGGCAACCGATGGATGTGGGAATGAGGGGTTTCCCTCAGACACCTTTTATCTCCTGGTGCCCAGAGTTCTGTCCTATCCTGCCTGGCCTGTGAGCTGTGGCCAGGGCCTGTGCGCTGTGCCCCCCCTACCCCATCAGCGCAGGCAGGAGAGGTGGGAGCAGCCGGAGAGCTGGCTGCCTGACCAGGAGTGTGGCCAGGCAGGCTGGGTTAGGCTACCCTGAGGCAAAAGGGGCCTGGCTGTGGGATTTCGAGTAGGTTGTGGGCTGGCGGGACACACAACCCTGCATTTCAACAGGGTGGGCCCAGATGTTGGGGTCGGGGCCCCGGTAGAGGGCGCTCTCCCCTCCAGGGCAGTGGGGGCCAAGGACTTACAGCTGGGAAGGCAAACACAGGACCCTGCCCCTGCCCACTCACCTCCCCAATGCCCCCACCCCCACTCCATCTGTTTCCTTATTTGTAAGATAAGACAGACCCTCTCTTGGCCGTGATGGGTTTGGGAAATGCTTTGAAAAGGTGCTGTGTTCATTCAAGGTACAGCATCCTGGCCCTAAATTCTCTCTGTGTGACGATTTCGTAGGGGGTGACGTGGGTGAGCGTTTTTGTTTTGTTCTGTTTTAGTATGTATAGGTCTATTTTAATGTGGATTAGGGAAAAATAAGTCAGCCCACCAGAGGCCCATGTTCATGGATAGTTTTGCGTAACTGGGCTGAACAACCAGGCGTGAGCTAACCTAAGCCTGGGAGGTAGAGTCTGAAGGCCGTTGCCGCTCAGGTTTGCCTGGACGACCCGGTGAGGACGCCCTTGAAGGACCGGAGTCTGTCAGTGGCGGTCCGTTGCAGACAGACATGGGGACAGGCCTGTCTCGGGGCTGTGGGTGCCGCACGTGGCCAAGCCGGCTGCCTGGTGTGTGGCGGGGACACAACGGGCTGTGACACCCTCTCTTTGCCTCCACCCTGGATTCCCGGATTTCAGGGGAGCAGAGAGCAGACATCCTCAAGTCACACGGGTGACCGAAAGCCCAATCCAGTTTTATAAAAATAGAACCCGAGACAAATGGATGAGTCTCTCCACTCCCACCCCCAGTGCGGAATCTTTCTGAAGGAAATTGCCTCCTATTACTTCATTCTATTATGGAGAGTGTGGCTCACAGAGCCACTCATCCCTCCATTAATTTTCCGTGGGGAATGGACTGTGCCTTCTGGCTTAATGGAGGAGCTGGAACACCACGGGTCACCTGATCGGGGCCGGCCCCTGCCATTCCAGGAACCCTGACGCCTGTGGGGCCTGGTGGCGCACAGGGCGTCTGAACAGAGCTCCTGGGAAGGGCATCACCTGCTGTCTGTGCTAACCCCAGACAACAGCCCCCTCGTGCTTTGTAGGGAGTGGGAAAGTGATTCTCTGTGGGCCCCCTCTCTTCCTCTCTTCCCACTGGTGAAGGACTACGAGAGAGGCCACGGGTGGGCCCCTGGGACAAATCTGGGGCCGACGCCCACACTTCACGGCCTTCTCCTTCCCATCACCGGCCCGAGATCTGCCCTTTCTTAGGAATCTCCATTTGCTTCCAACCAGATGGCTTTAACAGCAAGGCCATCCACCTGGGAAGCTGTTCCCGCCCCGCATGCCAGAGGTCAGAGTGAGAACTTTCCATTTTCATCTGCCGCCGTGCTAGGCGCACTCAGGGTCAGGGGACTTGCGTGCTTCTTGGAGGATGCGAGGGATTCTGGCAGAGGAGCATGACACCGA
Source organism: Enhydra lutris kenyoni (assembly GCF_002288905.1). NCBI lineage: Eukaryota > Metazoa > Chordata > Mammalia > Carnivora > Mustelidae > Enhydra > Enhydra lutris. The sequence continues at coordinate 935,180 of NW_019154181.1, read as the reverse complement.
GGCCGGCTTCTCTGGAACCCCGTATCTGGTCCCATCCGGGCTGTGACTGGGCTCGGTGCCCCAGCCCCGGGACTGCCCCCGCCCCCGCGGCCACGGCAGCTGCTCTCCACTCTGTGCGCCCGCAGCCGTGACTGCCCACTCAAGGGCACCGCCCGGGCTGGACGACCCCAGGCTGAGGTCTCTGCAGGAGGCTGCGTGCTCCCCAAGCTCCTGGGCCAGGCTCTGTTCCCAGCCTCTGCTGGGGCTGTTCCTCTTTCTGGAATGCTCTCCCCACCCATCATCCCCTTCTCCTGGGGAATATCTTCATCTGATCCCAGCTTTAGCCTGGCTGTGGCCTTCTGGGCCCCTTGTCCCCTGTGGCCGTCGTGTGGCACGTGGTGTTTCATCACATGGTGTCACCCTGCCTGCACACCTGTCCCTCCCGCTGTGCACAAGCTCCACAGGCAGAGCCTGACAGGTTTCGTGCTTACCAGAGTGGGCACAGCCCCTGGCCGCGGCTCCAAACGGGGCGACAAGGGGTTACTGTCGCTGTCACACAGAGGCAGACGCCAAAGCTCTGGGTACCCAAGTCTGTCTGAGCATGAATGCTGTTCTTCTGCCAGGAGCTCTTTCGGTGGGCTGCCATGGGGGGCCCTCCAGAGCACTTGAGGCAGATGGGTGTGCTGGGCTGGTCAGAGGGTGTCCGCCGTGCCTCATGTCCCTAGATTTGGGGGCCACGGTCAGCCCAGGCAGGGAGGAGCAGGTGCCTGAGCTATGTTGAGGGAGGTGGAGCCCAAGAGCCAGGTAGGGGGCGGGTACCCCAGTCCAGCCCCCACCGCCCACCACCCCCACGTGCATATATACACATTCACTCTCTGCAGGGAGGGGCCTGGGGGAGGTCCTTCGTGCCCTGGTTGCCAAGGAGCCAGGGGCCTACAGGTGAGCCCCTGGCAGGGCCCGCACCCTCCTACAGACAGCAGGGATGGGAGGGTGCCGAGGCCGAGTGCTGAAGCTGCCTGCTCCGGGACCGGAGCTGCTGGGTCTGCGGGGTTGAAGGGGCACCTGGGTCATGGGGCTGCCCAGTGTGTGAGGGCCAGTGGTTTACCAGAAAGTCAGGTGAGGGCCTTCAGGGGTGGGGCATGGGAGTGTGCGTGACCCTGAACCGTCCCAGCAGCTCTGCCCGGATCTGCACAGTGGCCCTGAGCCGGGGCAGCAGGGAGGCGGAGGGAGGGCAGTGGTGGGCGGAGAGCTGGGGGTGTGGGCAGCGTGACCGGTGGCCGGGTGCTCCTTGATGTACATGCTGCTGCTGGACGGGTTGCCCCGCTGGCCTCTGCCGCAGGCGGAGGGTAAGACCGTGGACTTGGGGGCCGCTTTTCCTCCAGTTGGTGAAAATGTATCATAACCCATCCTACCTGGTATGTGCCAGATGCCGGGGTGATACTTGAGGGAAGGAGAAGCAGCCTCTGTTCTCCCAGAGCTGAAAGTAGTTGGAGGAGAATGTTCTGGGGAGGGGGTTTTTAGCTCAGTATCGGGATAGTTTTACAACAATTGGAATTTGCCAATGGAATGAATGAGTGAAGATGGTGAACTTGTTCTGCTTGAAAGAGCCTTGTGAATAGAGTTGCTTTGTGATGGATGGATGGATAGATACAGGATAGCTGATGGACAGATGCACGGGTGGATGGATGCACGGATGGATGAGTGGACAGACAGATGGATAGGTTCATGGATGGCTGACAGGTGGAAGGATGGATACATAGGGGATAGATTAATGGGTAGGTACATGGATGGATGGGTTGATGGAGAACAGACTGATGGTTGGGTGGATGGGAGGTGGATGGTTGGAAGGAGGGGCGGATGGATGGATGGACAGAGGATAGATTCATGGATGGGGAGATGGTAGAGGGATCGGTGGATGGATGGATGGATAGAGGATATACTGATGGATGGGTGACAGATGGTAGAGGATAGACTCGTGGATGGGCATGTGGACGGATGGGAGAGTGGATGGGTAGAGAATAGCCAGGTGGTTGGCTGTGCGGGTGGGTAGGCAGACAGTGAGCGGCCCTGCTAAGAGGTCCCTGGTACACAGTGGGTACAAGCAGTTGTCCTGCGAGAGGCAGGAGACCTCCGTGCTCTGAGGGTTACGATCATGGGGGAATGGGAAGTGAATGTTAGCGGTACACGTGTGCCCTTGCTCCCACACATATCCTTTCCTTTGAGTGTGTCCTCCCGCGAGCACCAGTTCCCCGCTAGTGAGGCAGAGGCCCAGCGCGCTCCTGTGCATCAGCACGAGTCCCGCCTGCAGCAGCCACGCGGGGAACCTGAACCTCCAAACCCACGAGCGTGGTCACCCGCCTTTGTCACTTGCTGGTCAACAAGGCCTTCGATGGCTTGGCCCCGTCAGGAGCTTGCTAGGGCCGTTTGGACGTGGGGGGAAGACATAGGGAGCCTCTGAGGGCCCACCTGGGATGTGGCCAGCCCGGCACAGGAAACGTGGGGGCCACGGAAGGGGTGAGCGTGCCCCAGGCTTCCCAGGGACACTGGGTCTACCAGGGGCCTGGGATGCCACCAGCCCGTGCAGCATATGCCAAGTGCAGGGGGACACAGGTGCGGCCAGGGGCACGCAGCCGTTCCTTTTGGAGCCACACTGACCTTTGAAGTCCCGGTTGCTAACTGGACAGGAACCAGAGTTTGCAAACTGGTGGGCTGGACCTGGCCCACGGCCTTGCAGAGTCTAACATGGTTGTCGTTCTCACCTGTTTCTAATAATTAGGGGATTTTATTTTATTTTATTTATTTATTTTTAAAGATTTTATTTATTTATTTGACAGAGAGAGATCACGGTAGACAGAGGCAGGCAGAGAGAGAGAGAGAGAGAGGGAAGCAGGCTCCCTGCTGAGCAGAGAGCCCCATGCGGGACTCGATCCCAGAACCCTGAGATCATGACCTGAGCCGAAGGCAGCGGCTTAACCCGCTGAGCCACCCAGGCGCCCCTAATTAGGGGATTTTAAATACAAGTCACGACTTCTGGCTTCTTGAAAACCAAAAATGTTAGCGGGTCCCAGGTTCCTCGTTGTGGTCACTACCCTGCTGGCAGCAGGGGGCTGGGGCTGGAGGGAGCCCCCGTCGGCAGGGCTGTGCCGTCCGCGTCCCCTGCACCCTACCCGCCGCCGACTTCACTTGGTGTCACCTGCCCAGCCTCAGTGGACTCTGAGTCTAAGATCCCTGGATCGGCTGCTCTGGGGGTCACCCGGGGGACGCGGTGGGGGAGGGGAAGGGCAGGGCAACCCCTGTCCATGGCAGTGACCTCCTGACTCCCCCTGCTGCACAGCTTCACACAGGCCATGCTGAGCCAGCCCAAGATGGAAAGTCTGGATAACCCCACAGCCTACTGTGTGGGCCTCGCGCTCCTGGGAGTGGGGAGCACTTTTGTGCTCTCCAGTTTCTTCGCCCTGGGCTTCACTGGGACCTTCCTAGGTAAGACCCCGAGGGCCGGGGGGCCGTGAGCAGATGCCCTCTGGGTCCCGGGGTGGGGTGGTGCCCGGCTGGTGTGTTGCTTTGCCCCTAAGTCTGAGGCTCTGGGCACTTTGCTTCTGCAGGCCCCTGCCTGTCCATGGTTAGCTGGGGAGGCTGGCCTGTCTCGTCCGGCCGGCTGGCTGCCAGGCCAGGTGGCATTGCCATTTGCTGCCCTTGGGCCACAAGCCAGGGCTGGTGCAGGTCTGGTACGGGTGGGGGTTGGGGGCACGCCACTGTCCCTGCTTTGCGTTCCCCACTGCCTATGGCTCAGGGGCTTTGGGGCTCCAGTCCTCATGACATCAGCAACTTGCCCAAGAAGGGGTGCAGCTGGGGGAGGCTTCCAGAGCAAGGCCTTCATGGGGACAGGGACAGAAAGGAGGAGGGAGCCTAGAGAAGGAGCCCAGCAGGCAGGGGCACGTGGGAGGTGCCCACCCCTCCGATGGGCTGGGTCAGGGCTTCCTGGGTCCTCTCTGCTCTCAGCCCCTGGCAAACTTCACCGAGCTGGCCTCAATTTCCTCTAGCGCCAGGGGCAGTCCCCAGCGCCCTCCTGGTCCGCCTGGGGGCATCTCCGTCCAGTCACTTGGGGCCTGGGGTACGCAGGCTGCAGGGGAGAGCTGGGAGCTCTGAGGGCGCTGCGCTCGCAGGCAGAGGAGACTCAAGGGAGCAGCACGTGCAGGGGGTGGGAGCTGCGCCGGTCGCCCACCTGCAGCAGCGGGACCCTAGGCAGGTTATGCCTCATGTCTGGCTGGAGCTTTAGGTACCCAGTCCCAGAGAGGGGCAGTAGGCGGGAAGGTGGGAAGAGGCGTTGGGAGCTCCTGGGTCTGCCCGGAGGGAGCAACGCACTGGGGCGGGCAGGAGGGAGGCCCAGGAGCAAACCACAAGCTCCAGGCCAGGATGGCGGGCAGGTGGGCCTGTGTGTGGAGGTCTGGTCTGATCAGGGGTGGAGGTCAGGTGGGGGCCACGTCACAGGTGTCCCTGAAGGCCAGGCAGGGGCCTGAGGCTTCACTGCTGGGTGGGAGGACCTGGAAAGCTCTCCCAGCGACAAGGAGGTTGCACTGCTGGGGTCGTTGGGGAGGAAGGGCCACGGAGGGAAGAGGGGTCCTGTCCTGTCTGCCTCGGGTCCTCTGAAGACCAGGGTGAGTAGCCCAGCAGCACACAGGCGTGGTGCAGATGTGGGCAGAGAACTGGGAAGGGGCCAGTGTGGGAGGTCAGGGTTGTTGGGGGGAGAATCACCTGGGGGAGCCAGTCAGGATGAGCAGCCGGTGACTAGCCTAGCAGCCCGGGATGTAGGGCACGGCGGCCGGGTCCCTCCCATGAGTCAGCCCCAAAGCGGGTTTCTGTGCCATCCACCTCTGGGCCCACAGCCCCTTTCCTGCCTCCTGGGAAGAAAGCCTTCCGCAGCCTCCCGGGTGCCTCCTGTGCCTCTGGAGCCCTTTGTCTCCAGATAGTGGATTCCTCCCGCCTGCGGCTGCCCTACTTCTGTCTCCAATGAAGCTCAGAGGCATTTCTGGGGCGCGGAGGCGGGGAGGATGCGCTGGTGCCCTTTCGTGAGCAGCACAGTGCCCGCGGCTGTGCAGGCTGCCCATGGGCCTGCGCCGGACACGGCGTCTGTGCCTCTGTGCCCCTTAGAGCGGCCTTGGGGGTAGGCCACGTGGCCACGTTTTGGAGTTGCCGGATGCTGGGCCAGGCTGGGGTCGGCCGTCTGACTCTCCGCTGTGACCAGCTGCTCTGGGCTCCTTGGCGGCCACAATTCCGGAGCTGACCTACTGGGTGGTGGGTGGTCCAGGGTGGGGGAGTGGAATGGATCCCCTCATTTCCCCCTGCATGGGAGGCGCTCACCCGGGCAGAAATAGTGGGCAGCAGGCAGGCCTGCTTTCGAGAGTGGAAGGGTCTCTTTCAGGAAGTGATGTGAGCTAAGGGAGAAATGCCGAAGGAAGAAAGCCACTGGCTGGACAGAGAGCAGGGAAGGGCATCCCCATCAGAGGGAACAGCATGTGCAAAGGCAGGGGAGAGGAGCAGATGGTGGGTGGGAAGGTCCTTGAAGGCGTCTGCATGCCTGTGGCCCGAGTGGGCCCAGCACCCAGGGTGTCCCTGGATGGGGTTAAACCGCCCCCCAGCTGGCCTGGACCGTCCTGGAGGGCAGATCCCAAGGTGCCCACCCTGGGGTCTCCTTCAGGAATGGTGTGGCCAGCCTGTGAGCCTCCGGTCCTGCCCTGCCTCGTCCACAGGCGATTACTTCGGGATCCTCAAGGAGGCAAGAGTGACCACATTCCCATTCAACGTCCTGGACAACCCCATGTACTGGGGCAGCACGGCCAATTACCTGGGCTGGGCCATCATGTGAGTACCGGGCCTGCCCCGTGGGCTGCCGCCTGGGGAGGCGGGGACGGCCTTCTGTCATTTGCGGGGCTGAGGCGATCCCCGGGACTTTCTTCTCCGCAGAAACAAGCTACATCCTAGAACAGGGGGATTAGCGAACTTCCTCCTGAAGGGCGGGAGAGGCGAGGCCCCCAGGCCCACATCTGCAGCTCCCAAGCAGCCGGGAGACAGTGGGTAAAGGAGGGACTGTGGCTGGAGCCAGCACCCCTTCATTTATGGACATGGAAATTTCAATTTCATGTACTTTCCGTGGGTCATGTCATACTCCGTTCCTTTTTTTTTTTTTTTTTAACCACTTAAAAAATGTAAAAACCATTTCTGGCCTACAGACCAGAAGCTGCCAGCTGTGCACTAGAACGTGAGGGTCTGTGGGCCCCCAGCGCCTCTAGGGCTCAGGCTGTGCAGAGACCTCGGGTGAGGAGCTGGCAGTGGGAGTGCCGTGGGCTCTGGGGTTCCAACCGTGCGCCCCTCCAGCACGCTTCCTGTTTGCCCATTTTGGATGTTAGGGCTCCTTCCGTGGGATGTTTTCCTGTAGACAGTGTTCTGCTTTTACTGAATACTTGTGAAACTGCGTGCCTGGAGTGTTACAGGCACTCCCTGACACCAGGAAGTTACAGGACACAAAGGAATGAATCTCAAATGGTGGGATGTCAGGAGCGTGATCCTTCCTCGAAACCCCCACCTTTCAAGGCAGCCCAGATCGGAGCACTGGGCTTTGAGTGCCAGGAGCTGGAGGAGGATCTATGGGTCTGGCCGGGACGTCTTCCCCTGCCCTAGTCCCACTTGCAGGCCAGACAGTCCCCTTGCCTGGACTAGGGCAGCGGGATCCCAGGGGGAAGGGTCCGTACCCCTAGATTCATTGCCCCCGCCCCCACTGAGCATCTCCCTGCGGCCCACCCTACAGCTTCTTGATTCTTCCCGCTGACCTCCTTTCTCTACCCACTGCCAGCACACCCACTGTTCTCTCCTATTTCCACCCTCATTTAGTCTTTCCAAACCCAACTTGTGTGTCCCCTCCTCCAGGAAGCCCTCCCTAACCCTTTGCTCCTGCCCACCCCCCCACCCCCAGCTGCCTCCTCTGTGCTCAGATGGGCCCTCCAAAGGCCAAGCTCACATGTGGGTCCCCTCTGTGCCCCAGTGGGGTGCCTGGTGCCTGAGTGCAATGTCACCTCCACCTCAGGGCTTTTGGGCCATGGCTCTCAGGAACATGAGGCCCTAGAGAGGCCTGGGCTCCCAGAGGCTCCCTCAGGAGGACATCAGCCACACGGTGATGAGAGAGGGCCTCCTCTGTGGCTCAGGACATGGCCCGGCATCTGAGAGACGTTAGAGACGGGCCATTACCTGGGCTGCCAGATGCTGTCCTCCACCAGGGGCCCCATGGATGGGGCTTCCCGGAGCTGCCGGGTGTGCTAGGCCCCCGGTGGGCCTGGGCATCAGGATTCCCAGGGGCATGAGGCACTGGGGCCTCCTGCTCCGTCCAGGTCTCACCTTCTCAGCTCCCTCGCCTGAGTGGGACACCCCGTCCCCAGGTTGTGCCGCCAGTTCCGTAGGACCAGACCTGCCACCGCCTCGGGCTCAGGGCCAGGCATGTGGCTCCATCTGGACCCCGGTCTCCCCATCTGCAGAAGGAGATGATCCTCTCCACACCGGGTTGTTAGCGTGTCAAGGTCAAGAGCGGGGCAGCACTTGGAAAGGGGTGGAGTTTCACATGCGTGGGATGGAGAGGGGGTGCCCGCTCGGCGCATGGGCCAGGGCCCGGTGTGGGGGCGCAGGGGTCGGTCTGAGTGACACTGGCTATAGATCGCCGGCCCTGTCTTCCTGAGCTGGCTGCTGGCAGGTCCACCCAGGTGGGAGCCCACCTGCTGCCCACCTCCTCCCCAGCTCCTGGGCTGCCTGACTTCTGAGTGCGGAGGCTCTGCTCACTTTAAAAAACCAAACCAGGGCCAGTGAGTAAAGCTCCAGGAGAGCAGATTTCATTTCAGCCCCAGAGGGGTCTCTGTTAGGTGTTGGCATCTCCCCTGGCTGTGGCGAGATGCAGACAGCCCTCGCGGCCCTGGGGGATGATTCGAACAGAGTCCACAGAATGGGGGGGCCCATGAACCCATTTCCCTCTCTCCTCCCGGCCATCCAGATGCTGCAGCCCAGCCCCTGTGGAGCCTCAGGGATCCGAGGGAGCTAGAAGGTGGGCCCACAGCTGGACAGCAGGTGCCCCCAGGCCTTTCCAGCAGGGAGCCCACGGAGGGCCCACTGGACACTCCACATGCCCTTGGGGACACCAGACCCATTTCTAGAAGACAACCCGAAGACGCTGTCAGTGAAGGGCAGGTCCCCTGGGACAGCCCCCTATGCAGAAAAGGACCCGCTTGGCCACCGGGCGACTCTGAGAGGCCATTCTTTCCTTCCTGATTCATCCCCGCTGTGTCCTGAGCTGGGGGACCAGGGGCGTGAGAAGAGGGGTGTGGGCCCCCGTTTGAGGATGGAGCCAGCCCAGACATGGTCAGCGAGCAGCCAGTGGGTCAGGACTCTGAGAGAGAAGGCTGGGCTCGGCGTCTGACGCTGTCTTCTCCGCAGACACGCAAGCCCCACCGGCCTGCTGCTGACCGCGGTTGTGGCCCTCGTCTACATGGTTGCCATCCTGTATGAGGAGTGAGTAGACACCTGTCACACACAAGAAGCACGACCGCCAGGCTGGGCCGGGCTCCCCGTCACTGCTTGAAGCAGCAAGCTTCAAGCCGGCTCAGTGGAGCCTGGGGGTATTGGACGGGAGGTGCCGAGGGAGCCTAAGCCTCCTGCCCCACGCAGACACCCCCCTCCGTCCACGCTCCAGCGGGGTGCATGACCTGGGGTGGTGGCATCACCCCCGAGACCTGACCGGAGCTTCTCTCCCTGCCCACAGGCCTTTCACTGCTCAGATCTACCAGCAGAAAGCCTCCCCGTCCCACAAGAGGAGCTGACTGGGCCTGCGCCACGTCGCTGAGCGTCTGCTGCCTCCGGCCTGCCCCGAGTGCCAAGCCCTGCAGTGGGGAGAGGGGCCCCGGCTGCTGCTCGGCATTCGTGCCTGGTGAGGGCCACTCCAGTGCCTTGGAAACCTCTGCCTTGGGGGCCCTGGACATGCTGTTGTCTGGCCACTAAGTCCCCGCCCCCACCCTACTGCTCCCAGTATGTCCTAACTCACCAATAAAGGCACCCTGATGCCAGTGTCCCCTCCAGCTCTCTGTTTGGCGGGGGAGGGGGCGCGCGGAGGGAGTTTAGGGCTGTGGGGAGTGGGGCATTCCCTGAGGGCTCCAGGCCAGGCTAATCTGGCTCTCCTCACTGAAGCCTCTCAGCTCCAAGGTGGGCGCCACCATCCACACTAGGCAGGGAAGGGACTTGCCTAGATGTTTGGGCTTCCTGTATGGCCCGCCTCACCCCTGCCCCAGTATCCCGTCTTCTGTCCCTTTCCTTTGGGGAGCCAGCCCAGCCTCAGGGTAGGGGTAGCATCATACACCCAGCAGCCCAACACCTACACGTGCCATGGATCTCCCAGCCTCTGAGAGCTGCCATCCAGGTAAATGATCAGAGAGCAAAAAATAGGCAAAAATTTAAAACCAACGTGGAAATACGTGGTGGGAGTGGGAGCCCCTGTTAGCCATGGTGGTGGAGGGCCCTCTTGACGAGGTAACATTGGAGCTGAGACCCAAATGAGCAGAGGGAGCAAACTGGAGGATTCCAGGCAGTTGGAATGGAAATGCAAAGGCCCTGTGGTCAGAACAAGCATGGGGGCCCAAAGCAGCAGGCTCTGAAGGACCGAGCGAGGGAGGAGCAGCAGCCACGAGGTGTCTGGCCCCTGGGGGTCAGACCAGTGGGTCGGCCCAGTTGGTGCCCCTTGGGGCATGACCACATTCACAGCTGGGCCGTGACCTCATGCTCTCTGAACCCCAGGCCACCAGGTCCACGCTAGATGAGCTGGCCTTGGAGACAGATCATCTCTGTGGAGTGATCTGAAGGTTATCGGAAAAGTCCAGATGCAGTCACATTGCAAAACCCCTGGGCCTATGAGGGGTCTGTGTCTGGATGGGACCTTGCATGCCCCTGAAGGTGGCCATGGGGTGGGGGCGGGCTGTGGGAAGGCGCTGTGGTTGAGGAAGGAGTGAGGCCTCACGTGCTGCCCTGGACTTGCTAGCAGTGCCTGAGCCTGTGGAGGGAGGGGAAGGGCCGGGCTGGGCTGGACCACGGACATTTGGCAAGCAGCTGCTCTGGGGCCCTGCCCTGTGCTGGTGTCTCCAGACGACCACCCAGGCGGGGATCACCTCCGTTTGGTGGTTGAGGCTGGGTGACTTGTCCAGGAGGCATAGGTCTGTGCTACCCCAAGCTCACGGTCCCTCTCTCTGTCGCTAAGGGGGGAGGAGTTGAAGAGAGCTTCGGGCTCCCCGGGCCCTGGGATGGGGCTTCCTGGGTGGGACTGGAGGACCTGGGCCCAGCACCCAAGTCTCCCCCCACACTCCTGGGCTGGACTCAGCATCTCTGGTTAACGCTGACATTTCTCTCCTAATTCCTTGTGAGCCTCATCGCCAGGAGGAACAGACCATGTGATCATTTGGGGCCTGTGGGTCAAGCCTGACTGCAAGGCCGAGTGTACCGGGCCTGCCCCTCCTCTGGGCCCCTGCCTTATCTGCAGGCCGCCAGCCCTCCGAGGACACAGGCCAGGCCTTCCCCTTGCCACTCAGACTCCCCACCTGTGCATGCAGCTCTCAGAGTGCCCACCCCCCGACCCTATAACAGGGCCGTGATATTCATGCCTGTCTGTGTATGCAGCAGGTGTCTAGGCTTTGCAGGCTGGATGGCTCCTTCATTACCCACAGAACTCCTTGAGCTCTTTTCTTTGATTCATAGAATCCAGAGTCTATCTCAGGCCTTGATAGGCCCCAAGAGGCATCTAGTCTGATCTTACCCAGTGCCTCACTCTCTGTGTCTACTTGCACACCCCTTGGAACAGGGAGCTCACTCCTCCACAAGGACCTCTGTGCACATTGCCTTTGAGGATACGCTGGCCTCCTGAAGGCTTTGTCAGGGCAGAACCGAGGAACTCCAAGCAGCTTGCCCCATGGGTCCACATGGCGGTGGGAGGAGGGGCCCAGGGCGGGGCCGGAGCCGTGGGCTGAGTGGGCTCCCCTGTGAGGATCTGTTATGACGGGAGCAGAGCTCAGCGCTGAAGAGGAAACTGAAAGATGGCTGTGACCTGGGCGTGATGAGGGGAGCCTGTCAGGGGAATACGAGCTCTTCGTCACCGTGTTCCCGTTCAGGTGGTGGCTGTGGTGGGGACGGGGCTCAGGCTGGTGCCACGGCTCCTGGACATGTGCATTCTTGCGGGAAGTGTCCACTCACCTCCACCGCCTGGTGCTCTCCCCAGAGGGCTTTCAGGAAACGCCTAAACTGCTTTTCACCACCAGATCCAGATTCGGCTGCTGCAGCCAGATCCTGCCTTGGGGGCCAGCTGTCCACCCTCCAAGGGGCCCTCAACACTTGGTAAATATTTTTAAAGTTCCCTTTCCCCTCTAAGCGCTGCAAATAAATAACATGTAGGAGGAGGCTCAGCCCCACAGATGCTGTTTGTTGCTTTGTGCCCAAACACCCAGAAAACAGAATCGTTTGTAACTATTGTTAACCTGGACAACATGAAAACAATGCTCCCGGCTGCTGGGGCGTGGGCGGTGGGAGTGCAGGGAAGGAGTGTGTGCCTGTGTGTGTGCCTGTGTGTGTGTGGGGGGGTGTGTGTGGATGCCTCCCGCAGAGTGGGCCTCACTGTCCTGGGGAGTGGGCAGAAAGGGGGGGGGTCCTGTACCCGGTTCCTTCCGCTCTGTTCCTTTCTTAAGTTTGGATGCTACATAAGCATGAGCGTGGGTTTCGTTTGTAATGGAATGATGCCTTCAGAGAAAGCCAGACGGGACATCCCAAGCCAGCACACCTCACCGGGGCTGGTTTCCCCTGGGAGTGAGGCCCCCCAGGCCGCCCACAGGGCTGGGCAGGTGTACAGGCTGTTTTGTGGGGGCATCTGTTTGGGGAATGAATGACACACGCACTCAGGGATTAACTCGGCAGACCTGGGAGGACACATCTTACAACCTGGCATCTGTGAGGTGGGGTGACACTCCCAGAAGGGACTGGTAATTGCGGTTGAGAACCCAAGCTGGGCTCAGTTCCTGCCACGGGAGCTTTGGGCCGGAGAGCCATGATGTCAGTGCTGACCCTGACCTTGAGGGAGGCTCTGAATCCAGGCTGGGGCCCAGCCCACTGGGTCTCCTCAGGGAGAGCTGGTTCAAATCCTCTCAGGACTGGAGGCCACATTCACTCTGGCCCTCTGGCATAGGCCATCAGGAAGGAGCCAGAAGCCATTGTATTTCAGAAAGCCCAGCTGCCCATACTGTGCCTTCACAAGAGGCAAAAGGAGGGCCCCTCGTCTGGGGGTGAGGCAGGCTCAGGCCATGATCGGCCCCTGCTTGCGTCCTTGTCTGGTTTCTTTTTGCAGTGAACGCCCTGCACCACAGTCCACAGCGGCCCTGGGTGCTGGCATCGGCTCAGTTCCTTCTCATCTCAGATGGGGAATGCAGGGAGAGCAGCCACAGCAGGGTCAAGAGGGGTGGGGAAGACCCAGCCCAGCTGGCCTGTCACACAACTCCTGCATAAGTGACACCAAGAATCAGAGCCTAATGGTAAGCTCTTGGGGGCTCATCGTGTGAGGTGTGCCTCTGAAACACCTCATCAACAGTAGGCATGAGGCTTGGGGACAGGTATGGAGGGGCAGGGAGATCTGAGTGGTGTGCTCTGAGAAAGGGGGCATGGATATCCCACAGTTGGGAACAGAGCTATAGGAGGGGCACTATGGGTGGGTAAGAGCCAGGACCACAAGCCCCCTGGGTTCAGGCCCCAGCCCTGCTGCTACCTCCTGTGGACCCTGGCCAGTCATGCCCCCTGCCTCAGTTTCTCCACCTGTAAAATACAGACAGTAATAATTCCTACTTCTCAAGGTTGCTGGAAGGAAGGACTTAGAACAGTGCATGGCGCAAATAAACCCTCCCCCAGCATCACTTTCAGCGGGCGTGACATTCTGCGGGAGGGCCTGTCCTAGAGGGTCTGGCTAAGATGGGGTCTGGGAGTCACAGGTCCTGTGCCAAAGCGGGGGCGGCAGGCTGGGGGCCCTGACACTGGCTGGAACACCAAGGCCTGTGCGGATGGGTGGCTGCTACCAGCTCATGGCTCCCCGGCTTTCTCCCAAATCGAGCACAGCCTCGCTTTTTGCTGTGAGGATCTGTGGCTTCTCACTGTGCTCCAGGCCTTTGAGCCCACCAACCCCAGCCAGACTACTGATCAACCTGCTGCCTCGGGTCTTGGCTCCCGACGCCCTGCACCCCCACCCACAGTGCTGCAAGCCCATGGGTCGTTGAGCCCGTGGTTTGTTTTCTTTTCTTTCCTTCTTAAAATTTTATTTATTTATTTAACAGAGAGGGGGAGAGGGAGAAGCAGGCTTCCCGCTGAGCGGGGACTCAACTCGGGGATCGATCCTAGGATCCCGAGATCATGACCTGAGCCGAAGGCTTAAGGACTGAGCCACCCAGGCGCCCCAAGCTATGGGCTTCCTCACTCACACCGGCTTTGAGACCCAGCCCCTGCCAGTTGCAAAATGGGACTGTTGGCCCAAGAGACTCCTGAGGGACAAAATGCTATGGGGCAGGGAGGACGGCACGTTGGTCCAGCCTTGACCAAGCAAGCAAGGGCAAGTCTCTGGTCCTTGGGGTGCCGCCCAGGAAAAGGACGGGGCCAGCCCCTGACTGAAAGCCTTGGCCGGCTTCAGAGCATCACTGGCTGGGCGAAAGGAGATGCCGAGGCCTGGCGTAGAGCGCGGGGCGGGGGACGGCTCCTGCTGGGTCTCGGCCTAGAGCCCAAGGCCGGACCTCACCAGACCCCAATCTGGAGGCTCTTCCCGCACTCCAGCCCGGGAGAGCGGTGCCTGCGGCCTCCCGGCCCCGCCGGCGGGGCCTCTGCTGCCCTCTGGTGGCCGGAGCGCACGGCGCCGACCTCGGCGCTAACACCATCGCCGGGGAGCAGGCACGCGCCTGCGGACGGATAGGGCACTGCCGCGCGGGCTCGCTCTCGGGACCGAGGAGAGAAGGGAGGTATGCAAGGCCCCGTGCACGATGCCGAGCACTGGTAAACACCTGCGATTACGCTCCTGCTGTGCCGAGATTACAGTTGTTACTCTCTGGGTAAACTGAGGCCCCAAGAAAAGGAGAGTGAGCATGAAAGTGCGTGTATGAGTGTGTGAGTGTTGCGGGTGAGGTCCTTGCCAAGGCGCGGAGAGTCAGAGCCACTGGAGGAACTACAACCCTGACGCCCCTGCGGCCGCCGAGCCCCGTGCGGTGGAGAACGGCGTCCGCGCGCCCTCTGCCCCAGCGGGACCCGGACTCAGTTGCTACTCGTGCGCGGCGGGAAGAAGCAGCGGCGGCCGGCGGAGGTCGCGGGAGGAGGCGCGGGGGCCCGCGGGGCGTGACGCACGGAGGCTGGGAGGGCGCGGGGCGGGGCGGCCGCTCAGGCTGCTTATAAGGGCGGCCTCCGGGAGCACAGAACCAGAGCGAGCGACTTGGTCCGACAGCACGGGAGCGGAGCGGAGCTCGACCCGGAACTCAGCCGCAGCCCCAGCCTCGAGCACAGCCGCCGAGCCGCGCAGCCCCGCGCCAGCTCCGCGCCGCCAAGCCGCGCAGCCCCGCGCCAGCTCCGCGCCGCCAAGCCGCGCAGCCCCGCGCCAGCTCCGCGCCCCCGGCCGCTCTCCGCGCTTCTCTCGGCCCCGCTCCCGCCCCTGCGGCCCTCCGCCAAATGAAACTGGCCGCGATGATCAAGAAGATGTGCCCGAGCGACTCGGAGCTGAGTATCCCGGCCAAGAACTGCTACCGCATGGTCATCCTCGGTTCGTCCAAGGTGGGCAAGACGGCCATCGTGTCGCGCTTCCTCACGGGCCGCTTCGAGGACGCCTACACGCCCACCATCGAGGACTTCCACCGCAAGTTCTACTCCATCCGCGGCGAGGTCTACCAGCTCGACATTCTCGACACGTCCGGCAACCACCCGTTCCCCGCCATGCGGCGCCTCTCCATCCTCACTGGTGAGCGGCAGCCGGGCCCGAGCTGCGCCACTGGGGCGGGGGATGGGGACCCCCGGTCCGAGGGCGCCCGGCGACCCCACGTCCCGCCCCCGCGCTCCACGGCGCGCGGAGAGAAGTTGGGGCGCCCCGCGCGCGGCAGCTGGAGCCGCGACGCCTGGCGGCGGGACGTGCGCTCCCCGGTCGGTCCCACTTCAGCTGTCCCCTTGGCCGCCATCCTCCCCGGTTCCTTTAACGCCCCTTCTTTTCCCTCGTAGGAGACGTTTTCATCCTGGTGTTCAGCCTGGACAACCGCGACTCCTTCGAGGAGGTGCAGAGGCTCAAGCAGCAGATCCTCGACACCAAGTCTTGCCTCAAGAACAAAACCAAGGAGAACGTGGACGTGCCGTTGGTCATCTGTGGCAACAAGGGGGACCGGGACTTCTACCGCGAGGTGGAGCAGCGCGAGATCGAGCAGCTGGTGGGCGACGACCCCCAGCGCTGCGCCTACTTCGAGATCTCGGCCAAGAAGAACAGCAGCCTGGACCAGATGTTCCGGGCGCTCTTCGCCATGGCCAAGCTGCCCAGCGAGATGAGCCCGGACCTGCACCGCAAGGTGTCCGTGCAGTACTGCGACGTGCTGCACAAGAAGGCATTGCGGAACAAGAAGCTGCTGCGAGCCGGCAGCGGCGGCGGGGACCCCGGCGACGCCTTCGGCATCGTGGCGCCCTTCGCGCGCCGGCCCAGCGTGCACAGCGACCTCATGTACATCCGCGAGAAGGCCAGCGGCGGCAGCCAGGCCAAGGACAAGGAGCGCTGCGTCATCAGCTAGGAGCCTCCCCCCACCCCCAGCCCCCCGCGCCGGCGACAGAACCTAAAGAGAACGTTGTTGTTGAAAAGTCACGTCTGACGTCTGGGCCAGCCCTGGGCTTCGCGCGCGTGGACTGGCATCTTCCCTCCCCGCGCCCCGCGCCCACTAGGGGGGCGCAAACAATGAAGGGATGGCCCTTTGCTCTGGAAGGGAAGAGAACTGGCTCAGACCGGGACTGGCCCCCCCCCCCCCCCCCCGTCCCCCATGGGCGCCTGCCACCCCCACGGGTTGGGGGCACAGGCTCGGCAGAGGGGGACGTTGTCTTGTTTGTGACAAAGACAAGAATGGGGGGAAGGGGGGGGTGTAAGTTAATCAGCCTCTGTTAGGCTTTGGGAAACCTGTCCTGACCCCTGGAGGGTCTAGGCGGGACAAATGGGGCATTAACTTGTCTGTGATTCTGGGTTGCCATGACAGCTTAGGAAAGCTTCTGCCCTCCTGAGAATAAGAGGGTGTGGGTCAGATCATAGCCAAGTGACTTGTTTACATGTGTGTGTGAAATTGCACAAAGGAGAACGAAACACAACTTGCACTTTAATAGTTCTGAGGTCATCATGGACATGAACAAACTCTTACTCAGTTGTTTGTACTGTGTGTGTGACAGTCTTTAAAGTTATTGCTATTGTTTTTTTTTATAATACCAAATAAAATAATTTAAAACAAAAAGCCATACGCTTGCTTTGCTTTTAGAAATGGCTGGAAGGCCGTAGGGTGAGGAGGGAGGGGCGGGGGTTTACTTCTGGGGCATTCGACTCACCCTCCCCAGACTGGCAGATGACCCTGGCATTCTGCAAATGGCCTCAGCCGCCCATGGCTTGGGAGAAAATGCTCCAAAAAACCTGCAGATGATTGGACCAAAGCCCTCTCTGATTTGGAACGGCTCCTCAGAAAGCCAGGACAAGAAAGGGATCCAGATTTTTCCTAGAGCTGCATCTCTCCAGCCACCAAGGGCTTCGGGGCTGTGCCCAGACTCACTCCAGGCGGGTGACGCGAGGCCCCAAACCTGCTACTCGCAGTCAGCTTGAGGGGTCACTAGGGTCCTGCTCTCACAAGGGAAACGGAGCCTTGAGAAGAATCCGGTCAGGCCCGTGCAGGACCCTCGTCCCCTGACTCCTGTCCAGGGTCTGCCACGTGGCTGTCAGCAGACAGCTCAACCCCCGCCCCCCCAGCCACAGGAAGCACTTGCCGCCCCGGAAGTAGGTCCAACACCTTCTCTGCCTCAGTGTCTCCTTCTCTTCCGCAGTCGAGGGCACCCATTCCTGACTCGGGAACCAGCTCTCTGCCACTTGTAACTGCAAGCTCGGGCCAAGTGACACCTGCCAAGCCTCCAATTCTTCACCCACGGAATAGCCCTCTGCGTGGGGGTGCTGTGAGGAGTAAGCGAGGTGTTTGCAAAGCACTTAGCACGAGTGCTTCCCACCCAGTAACCCCCCTAACAGGTGGCTTCGAGAGGGTGCTCGGCCCCGGGAGGGGTTTCGTGTTGTCTCAGGGAGGGATTTCCATCCTGTGCTATGAGAGCTGCTCCCTGGGCGCTGAACTCACCCCTGGGCCTGGGGGGCTGGTTACAGGTGGGCAGGATGACCCACCAGGCCCACTGGGTCCTTGGGGATAGATGTCACTCCCGAGGACAGTTACCCTGTTTCTCATGCTGGCTTTGCTGTGTGGGCTGAGGGAAGGAGGTGCACGGCGGGGCTTCCCACAATTTGTTCTTTCTCCCCTGAGCAAAATGAACATCTTCCTTTCAACTATGCAAGAGGGACATCTTATGATGGATTTCTCCGTACAAAACCCAAGATGTCCTGAGAGCAGAGCACAAGTTCTTTTAATTATACTCAAAGAATGTCACCAGTCCAAAGCGTGGAGCACAGGGAAGGCTCTGTCTCCCTCAGCCCCAGCAAGAGGTCTTCAGCCTTGCAGAAGGGCCGGTGGTCTTGTATCTCTATGTGCTTCGTGGTTCCCGTTTGGTCAGAGCCTTAAAACTGGCCCCCACGCGACTCTGCAATGTCAAGGACATAACTGATTCAGTTAAATAACAGTCCCAGGGTGAGCTGGCCTACCGCGCGGCCGCCTGCTTCAGTTCAGAGCGCGCTCTTCTGTCCAAAGCCACTGAAACCAGATCCCCCCCTTCACACGTCCCGCACTCCCCCTGCGCCAGCCCCGCTCTGACAGGTGGCTGTGGGTCCGCACACATGGAAGCCCTGCGAACAACACCTCCGACCGGTCTCGCGGCCAGCGAGGTCAATCGGCAGGCGCCTGTTAAGCCCCTGACTTGGTCTGGGCAGGTTACGCGCCCATTTCGAGACCTAAACAACACGCAGTTGCTTCTCGCCTCGACAGGAAAAGGCGAGGGGAAGGGCTTGGTCTGACAGGCCAGGGAGGGGCACACAAATCGGAGGAAAAAAGAGGGGCGTCATGAAGCAGAGCTGGGCCGTTGAACCTGCAGGCGTGGTTTGTCACACGGCGTCAGAACGGACCCCAAACGGCACTGTCACACCCGGGTGATGGGTGAGCGGAGCCGTCACCGAGGGCACATCAGGATCACCTCTATCTGGGGTGCAGCCTGAGGGTTCGCAGTTGGCTCTTTAGTGAGAAGGCCAGAGGGGAGACTCGTTATTTAAACCAGGACAACAGGAATCTGAACCGCTAAGAGGCAAGGTCTGGTCCCCTGGGAACCGGCGTGAGCCTGTGTAGACACGATGGAGCCCTCCTGCCCATGGGAAGCAGCGTGGGTCCAAAGGGGTCTGGTCGGCCTCCAGCATGAAGTGGCTGGATGAGCGGACGGAAGGGCGCAGAGACAAAGGGAGCAGGAGCTAAAAGTAACAAGAACATGTAGGCGGCAAAGAAGCTGGAGACAGGGGCTGCCTGCCTGGCTCTGGGCTGACACTCCCCTGGGTTGCCACCCCCCACGACACAGTTCCATTCATTCACTGGCTCAAACATAAAAAAGAAACAAAGTATTTGGAGGGGGGACAGGGGGGGTGAAGAGGAAGGAAGCCACCCTGCCATCTTGCAAAACAATATTCTTCCTCTGCCGGGTTTCTTTCAGCATTTGAAACGCGTGCCATGGGGGTGCAGACCCAGCTGGTCCAGGGACTCCCATGCCTATGTCTCATGACACTGCTGTCGCAGAACAGTGAGCACCCGGGGCGCAGTATACCCAGGGGTGGGAGCAGAGGGTGGGGGGAGGGCAGGAAGCAAAGAGGAGCCGCCTCCTTTCTTCCT
Source organism: Enhydra lutris kenyoni (assembly GCF_002288905.1). Lineage (NCBI taxonomy): Eukaryota > Metazoa > Chordata > Mammalia > Carnivora > Mustelidae > Enhydra > Enhydra lutris. Next base: position 916,104 of record NW_019154181.1, on the reverse strand, counting down.
GCGCTCAGCAGAGCCTGAATGCACAGCAGATGGCCCCCAGAAGAGGGGCAGCATCCCCGGCCCCCTCCCCAGCCTCCAGGAACAGTCTTCCTTCCACCAGCAGGCACTCCGGTTATTATGCATCTAGACATATGGACGCACCCTCTACAAGGAGGCCCCAACAATGCCAAGCCCGAGTGCTGGCTCCCCACACAGTCGATGCCAAGTTCGGCTCCGGAATCAGCTACGGCAGCACCGGGTCACAGAGTTCGCAGCTGGAGTCCGAGGCGCTGGTCGGGGGAGTCAGGGAGGCCATGTGCTCTCCCGCTTCTTTCCCGGGCCTTCCTAGAAGCCGGCCTCGTCTACTCCTTGGGGATCTCAAACATGCAGAGGCTCTTGTACTTCTGCAGAAGCTCATTCTTGGTCCTGACCTGCTCCCGGAGGCTGTGCAGCTGCTGCTGCTGCTGCTCAGGGCTCAGGTGGATGCCGGGCATGGCGCTGATGACTTTCCGCATCTCCTGGAACTTGGTTTTGAGGGCGTTCAGGTCCTGGTGGATGTCCGGGCTGTCCTTGTCCATGCTACAGGGGGCAGAGGGCAGTCGTTAGCGTTCACGGCTCAGACTCCTCCCCACAGAACCTGCTCTCTTCCGACCTTACCTTTCAGCCTGCCTTGTTTGCATGCCCTTTTCCGAGGCTGTGCACCCCCAGGGGACAGCTGCCCAGTAGAAGCACCCGCGCCCAGCACTGCCACTGCAGCCCCCCTCAGCCTACTGGCACCATTCGAGGCCGAAACCCCATTAGCTCAGAGGACGGGGACTGTCTGCCTTGTTGGGACACGTACCCCTGGGCCCAAATTCGCCTTTGTTGCCAGAATGAATGCTTGGCACGTAAGTTCGTAATGTTTGTTGAATGACTGAACATACCACTACCATTGTGAGGTGACGAATGGCCGGCAAAACTGACCGAAATCCTACATTTCTTCGAACTGGAGACATTTCCAGGCCAATTAAGAAAGTTTATCAGCTAGCCAGAGCTAAGTTTAGCTGATGTTTTGCTGCCTGAGCCTGTTAACGTAAGCACTAATTTCCACAGGGCTGGTCATAAATTTTACATTAGTTACAAGCTATTGGAAATTTTTCCAGCAGGCACGAAGTCTCCCCTACCAGTCCTGTAAATTCCTTGCCTTCAGGTCAGGCAGGATCATTTCCTCCATCCCACAGCTCGCTATCATTAGCTGCCCAGAGATCCGTACTCCCAGGCACTGCTAAAATAAAAACAAGAACAAAACCTTCACTGAAGATCAAAGAAACAGCTTGTCAGTTGCTCCTATACATTTTTTACAAGTTAGCAAGTGGGGGAGCTTTTGCAAACAAACAGCTGTGACTAAAATGAAGAGCCAATTCAGTAGGCTTTTCTAAAAGTCATCCATTGAGGCGTGGGGTAGGGGGGGAGAACTGTCAACGATCACTTAATTTTTGAAATAAACGTCCATTTCTGATGGGGAGTATCAACCCAGATGGTGCTAATTCATGTTCTTTCTTCATCATTTCTCTGCTTACGCAGACAGAATATCCATCTTCCCCGGCAATCACTTGGCAAATGAGACGGGCCCTGCTCCCTGTGCTAACTCAGAGGCAAGACCTGGAGAATCACTCATTCTAGGGAATGTTAACCAGCCAAACATTTCTTGTTGTCATTTGATGCCCTCGCTTTAAATATCCAATGAATGTGATCCCTTGCCCCGGTTTCTAGAGGGGAGTAATTGGTATTTATGAGAACTGCGAATTGTTTAGAAGGGAGCAGACAGGGGGCATCTTTTATTTTAACGATTTGAGATGTCGGCTCGAATCTACAACTTTGGAGGGAAACCATCTGGGTTTCTGAAATCGTTATACTTGCATGGCATATGCGTTAACACATCGTACGAACACAAGTCCCAAGGGAGCTCTGAAATTGAACTATAGTTTGAAGAACACCGATTCACACCAATCTGAAAGGACACAGTAAAAGCAAACAAACGAAAATACATAAAATAAGAAATTGGGAGGAAGTTATGATCATCCAGTTATGGGAGCAAGCATGACCCGGCCCCGAAGAAGACTGAGTTCTGAAGGAAAAAGTGGGCCATGCTTAGGGTGTTCGCTTTTGAAAATCCCCCGCATCTCAAGGTTGTCCATTCTTCGCTCCGTGAACTCTCAGCAAAGGAGCCACGTAAAGGCTTGCCTGGAGGGAAGCTACAGGGAAAGGGGGCCATGTGGCCCCCAGCAAGGCCCTCTCGGCAAGCTTCTCCACCTGCCCTAGTTGGTGAAGGTAAATAATGTGGAACTCCCGGAGCGAGGAGCTCTCTCTATTCAGGAACCGGCTCGAACCAAGCGGGAACCTGCTAGACCGGGATACTGTGAAATGCTCAAGCCAAAAGAAATGAGCCAGGCTCAAATAGTGTGTGAATAAAAGCAGAAAGCTCCAAACGGGCTTGCTTTGTGTTCAATGTTAGTCATCAGCCAACTTTAGAAGAAAAAAAAAATGAGACTAGGCCAAGGTCAACAGGCACGAAAATCATACAAACAAGGGCCAGGTTAGGGCACTTTGGTCCTGCTTGTAAGAGTTTCTGAAAGATGGACAAAAGTACTGCTACTCTGGCTTGCTTGACAGGCCACTTCTTCCCCAACTCCTGTGCACATACTAGGTGACACTCAGCACCCTGTGGGCACACACATTCGGTGTTCCTGGCACCAGACCCAGGGCAAACTTCACAGGCTTATTAGGCGGGCGGGTTTAAGACGATGCCTTGTTCGGGTGCTAAATACAGCCGCAGCTCCAATTTTTACCATAGGCGCCTTGGGGCTTGAAGATGCCAGCTCGCCTCAACTGGGCACGTGTGTCCACCAGGAACTTAGAAGCAAAAGGAAGCCACCAGGTTCCTGAAGCCAACCTCCTCCCAAACCCGAGACCATGCAGCAGCAGGCCTCTGTTCCCCATTTCTACCTTCTCAGAGTTTCCGTGACCCTCAGTCCTGCGCCCCCACTGTCCTGGCTGACCCATGCTGGGACCAGTCCTGCCCTCCCTCCTTCCCTCCCTCTTTCCACGCTAACTTCAGTGGCCGGCATCTTTCTAAAACAGTGGGGGGAAGGGGGTTGTTGCTTTTCCTGTGACCGTAATAGGTGCTTGAGGGAAAAACTTAAAAACAGCAGACACCGAGGCTTAGAAAAGGAAGATCCCTCTAAGGCACATCCCAGAGAAACCCATTAACATGTGGTATATACATTTCAGACCGCTTCGAAATACACGGTTACAAACACACAAGTACTTCTTTGTTATTCGCTTTGACAACAATGTGACCATTCTAGCTTTTTTCACTGAAGTTGTACCTCGGATGTCTTTCCATGTGACCCCACATATGGTGAATCAGCTAAAATTCTTTGGCTACTGTTGGCCATTTGGATGTTCGCAACTTACCATTTGTAATTGCAATGGCAGTGAATGTTTTGTACCAACATCCCCAAGTACTTGTGCAAGTATCTTGGTAAGATGATTTTTCAGAAGTGAATTTCTAGGTTAAAGGTTATGTACATTCAAATTTTTGACGGGCTGACAAAATGCCCTTCAAGAAACCTGTATAGTGGCCGCAGATGTGCTTGTCCTTTACGGCCTCGACAGCACTAGCCGGCCCGCCGGCTGTTAGAGAGCCAGTGGCTGTGTGCATTTCTCTGTTCCACTTCTGCCAGCACCTGAGATGTCCTCTGAGAGGGGCTTTGGGCCTCAGACCCTTGCTCTCATCTGCTCACAGGGTTACAAGTGAAAAGATTCCTTTTATGGAGGGGCCACAAAAGGTTCTGCTAAAAGAAGTTCGAAAAAAATACTGCTTTACAGGAGAGCCCAGAATGGGTTTATCCATTTCTCTCTCTTCAGAGGCCAACAACCCCTAGCCTGTCCCCCTTCCTGAATTTCAGGACCCCTGTGCCAACAGTTCCCACTGTTCCCAGTTCCCTGGATTCTGGGGAATCCTGCTGACATCCCAAGTGCACTGACTGCCCCTGTAGCATGCCACAGCTCAGAGGCAGGGCACTCCCATCTACAGGACTGAGTGGAGCTGGAGTGCTGCGCCCCTACAGATGCATCCCTGTGCCGCGCTTCCTGGTGCCTGATGTGCACCCAGTCGCCGGTCCTGCCCGCCCCTCCTCCCTGCCCCTGCCTCCTCCTCCCACCGGCCCGATTTCCAGAGCCAGGTCCTCTCCTCCTTCTGACCCCCTCTGCCCTACCTACCTTTACAAAACCCAAGTCTGAGCTCCCAAGCTCCCAGACACCTGCCAGGCCAGTTCGTACTTGCAGGGGGCCCCTTAGGGCCAGCCACCAGCAGCCTGTGCCCCTTCCAGGCGCACTTTCCCACTTTGCCCTGGACTCCGCCTAAACGTGGCACCGTGGCGCTTCTCCCGCTGCACTAAGTGACCGTGGCCCCGTGAGCCTGTTTCGTGGAGTCCGGGTTCCAGTGGGTGCTTGGTAAGTTAGGCCAAATGCACAGAGATGAAGTGGCAGAGGAGGGAACAGGCTTGTAAGCTGGCCCAGAATAATGCTTCCGAACAGGCTATAAATATTCCCTATCTGGGCGCTCATCCTTTTCACTGGGATTCGGTTGAAGGAGAAGCCAAGGGCAGAGAGGACTACAGTCAGATGAGGGCAGACAAGCCCCACGGAGCCAGGGGGCTACTCTCTCAGACTTCTCCACTGATGTGGGGGCCGCGGCCTTCTCCAGCTGAGGACAGGCCTCAGCTGGCATGGAGGGCTGGTCAGATTAAAATAGATCTTGTGTAGGAAGAAGCAGGTCAGTAATACCGTTTCCATGAAAATGCTGTTGCCTGGGCTCTCAGGTCTTGCTGACCTGCCTGGACAAGAAAGAGGCTTGCTGTCAGTGACACGGCCCCGACCTGAGAGGTGAAGGACGACACCGTGTACTCCTCACTTAAACTGGCTCTGCAGTGTCCCAGATGGCTCCCCTTTTCCTACCCAGCAACATAGAACCTTTTAAGGAACTAAAAAAATTACCAAACCAAACCAAAAAAACATTTAAGTACCCATGTTGACAGAATACTTTTACTGAGCAAGCCACAACCAGCAGGCAAGGCACTGACAACCGCAGCTCAGAATTCCTAGGCTGGGACACTTAGTTCCAGACTGGGTAGATTTGGCAACTTTGAGGGGGGGGGAAACACTGAATTCTTTTTGGTCCTCATTTCTTTCCTCCTTTGTTCTGCACATACGTCTCTAATGTGATTTCTACACGTAAGAGAGAGACCTCAAAGAGCTGGGAACCCTAACGTTTCTTACACACATGAAAATGACATTTTTCTTTCTCTTTTTCCTCATTCTCTAAGTTAACACAAATACGTCGTTTGGATCATTCCTTCAAATAAGGGACGGACAGCAGGAGGGAAGAGCGGTGGAGCTTCTCTCCAGCGCCAGGCAGGGTGCATCCCAGCCACGATGACAAGAACTGGGCGCTCTCCTGGTGTGGGAGGTGGTCTCTGAGCAGGTCTACAAGCGTAGGTGGCATTTCCCTGGGCAAAGATGACGCATGCGCCCTGGAGGACTCCATGTACCCAAAGGGCACTGGCATCAGAATGACTCGCTCTGGGTTTTCTGTGGTCCAGGCAGGCCTTTGAAGATGGTCTGCACGGACTCCTGAATGGAGGGCTACCAGTGGGGAAGGACGGAATGGGAGAGAATAGGGAGCCCTCGAGATTTTTCAGCAGAGAAAAATTCAACCGCTAACATGCACAGGATGAATTAGAGAGACGAGAGGATAAAGGCAAAGAAACTATTTAAGAAATGACTGTAAGATCCCAAAAGGAGATTAGAAGACCTGGACCATGAGTGTTACCAACAGGCTTGGAAGTAAAGGGGCAGATTAAAGCCTGAATGTTCCACTAACCTAATCTCAGCATCTCTGCACCTTCTAACATCTCAGCCAGGCTACAGAAACCAGGCTGGGAGAGGTCAAGGTACTAAGGGTAAATGCTGCCAACAGAGAGGGGAGAGGGAAGGCCAGCCTGGACACATCATGAATTGTGCCAGGAAAATTTCACAGTGCTGGAGAAGAACAGAATGTCCAGAAGCAGATGAGCAAACATATGGGGACTCTATGTATATGGTGAAGGCGATGGCTCCAGCAGAGAAAACAATGAATATTTGGTAAGAGCAGTGGGATGATACAGCTCATGGAGGGAAAGTGGGGGTGTCCCCTTCCTTCTTCCATTAAAATACATTCCAGAAGCACCACAGAACTGAAAGTGAAAGGAGCACCTAGGTGGCTCAGTCAGTTAAGCATCGGTCTCCTGATTTGGGCTCAGGTTATATCTCAAGGGCCTGGGATCTAACCCTGAGTCAGGCTCCACACTCAGCGTGGAGCCTGCTTAGGATTCTGTCTCTCCCTCTGTCCCTCCCCCTTCACTTGCTCTCACTCAAATAAATACATAAATCTAAAAAAAAAAAAAAATCGGAAGTGAAAAATGAAACCATAAAAGTCCTAGAGGAAAAAGATTGATATTTGTCACTTTATTAGAGTGGGAAGGCCTTGCTAACTAGGACCAAAATCCAGAAGCCATTAAGGAAAAGCGTAACAAATCTGCCTGCATAAAACGATATGCTTCCAGATGACAAAAACAAACAAAAGAACCCAGGAACAAAGTCAAAAGAAGTCACAGCTCGGGGGAAATATTTACAATACGCTAGCCTGGCAAAGGCATATTTTCCTTACATACAAGGAGTTCATTAAAAGAGCGATGACCTTATAGAAAATGGGCAGTTTACAGGGGAAAAATACAAATGACATAAGAAGATGCATATGAAAAGATGCTTTATCTGATCAAATGAGACACAGACCAATACAACGCATCATTTCTGACCTATCAGATTAGCCTGAGTTAAAAAGTTTAAAGGTGATGGCAGGGGTATGGGGAAAAAGACACAAATACACGGGGCACCTGGGTGGCTCAGTGGGTTAAGCCTCTGTCTTCCGCTCAGGTCATGATCTCAGGGCCCTGGGATTGAGCCCCACATCGGGCTCTCTGCTCAGCAGGGAGCCTGCTTCCCTTCCTCTCTCTCCAACTGCGTCTCTGCCTACTTGTGATCTCTGTCAAACAAATAAGTAAAATCTTAAAAAAAAAAAAGACACAAATACACTGCTGGTAAAGCATACACTGGTGCATTCTTACTTATTTGCTAACAGTGATCGAAATGTTAAATTCACATATCCGTTTGCTAGAAATTTACTCAGAGTTTACAAACAGGCCATTTACAAACAGGGTCGCTGCAGCACTGACTGTGGTGGCAAAACGCCAGAAACACTGGAAGCGTCCTTGAGCTGGGAAGTGTTGAAAGAAATGGTGGCATAATCATGAAACGGAGTATGACGCAGTTTGGGGACAAGGGAGGGAGCTGGGAGGAGTGGAGGGAGAGGCTCACTTGCCATTTTGTACCTTTGGGGGTTCTCTGAATACATCTACAATTGAAATTTTTAATTTCATTTTTTTTTTTTTTTACAACTGCAACTTTTATTTTTAAGATTTTTATTTATCTGAGAAAGTACAACCAGGGGGAGGGGCAGTTGGAGGGGGAGAAGCAGGCTCCCCGCTGAGCAGGGTGCCCCAAGATGTGGGGATCGATCCTAGGACCCTGGGATGATGATCTGAGCCGAAGGCAGATGCCTAACCGAGCCACCCAGGTGCCCCTACAATTTTTATTTATTTATTTATTTATTTATTTTTAAAGATTTTATTTATTTATTTGACAGAGAGAGATCACAAGCAGGCAGAGAGGCAGGTAGAGAGAGAGGAGGAAGCAGGCTCCCTGCTGAGCAGAGAGCCCAACGCGGGGCTCGATCCCAGGACCCTGAGATCATGACCTGAGCCGAAGGCAGCGGCTTAACCCACTGAGCCACCCAGGCGCCCCGCCCCTACAATTTTTAAAAAATACTTTCAGGATGGCAGATTTCTGGCCCACGATGGGTTAATCAAAGCAGCCCAGGCCACAGGATTGTGTTCCGGAGAAAGCTAAAACGATGTAGCACTCTACATTCAGCAACAGCTATGAAGATGAGAAATGCCTGTACCCTCCCCTCCAGCAATTCCACTGCTGGGGATTTACCTCATCATAAACGTACTCTCCTACAAGGATGCTCCCCCCAGCACCGCTGGCAACAGCAAAAATTAGAACAACACGTAAACGTCCACAAACAAGACTGGTTACGTAAGTGATGGTGCTGCCACCTTACTGAGGAAGGCCTTCGTGGGTGAGAATGAAAAGGGGTCCAAAACAGACTCATAAGGGGAAAAAAAACAACAACAACAAAGTACAGTATGATCTCAAATTCTATACATTTTTTAAAAGACATGCATATATAGGTCTTGGAAGGAAGGATACTTAAAATATTAACAGCAATTAGGATTGGTAAGGGAACTTCACTTTACAGGATTCTGAATTTGCAACTGTTACTTATTTTTAAATAAAAATTTTCTAGAAACCTAATGATGCAGGAGTCCACATTCTTTATGAGAACAAGAAAGGCTAAACTCACTTCAGCTTCTTTCTCATTCATCCCCTGGGCAAGGAGTAAACAGATAATAAAAGGGTGCGTGCAGAAGCCACAGGAGAGGGAGAGATCAAGGGCCTGCAGGAGCCAGCAGGTCTTGGCCCTCATTCTGTCCGGCCAGGCCGGCCTGCCGGGACAGAGTCCTCACTGGCTTCCCTGCCTGGGGGCAGGGATGCCACCTCTATCTCGAGCACTAATCTGACTGAGGCCCAGTGGTTGGAAGTTCTCACCGGCTCCCCACTCCTCAGAGGACAAAATCTCCCTCCCTGTGGGGGATGTGCTGTCCTCTGTATGCTGACTCTCTCCCTCTTGCCAGTTCTCCCTTACTACCTTACATTTACACCCCAGCCCCATCACACTGCGAGCTGGCTGCATGAGTTCAATGCTGTTTCTGGGCATCACGTCCTTATCCGTGTTCTTCCCACACCACTCCTCCTACCTGCCATAATTTAAGACTCCACACTGGAACCAGCCCTTAACAAACCTTCTGACTCCTCCAGGCTGCCCCAGGGCCCCTCTCTTGTCGCCATTCCTACCACAGTCTGTCTCCTTCCCTCATTAGTCTATTAACGCAAATACATACCTACACACGTATTTGAAAATCACATCCTAGCTCCTTTTCATGGTGATAGGATCTTTCTTTCTCTCACTGAGTTTCCTCCAAGTGGAGTTTTGCTCTTCCGTTTTGTTCTATCTTTTGCTACGGTTTTTCTTCACATGCTTAGTGACCCTGGCTGCCAATCATACAGTTAAGAGTAAAATACTATTCGATTTATGTGCATAATTTACTGCATTCAGCATTCTAGATGAAAGAAGAGAAAGATGTGATCCTATGATAAAGAGGATGTTCATTATTTTGACTTCCATCAGATGTGGAGGAAGAAGCCGAATGCCAATAGAAAATGTAAATACTTTATATTCTGTTACTAAAAAGCAGGGTATTAATAAATAATGGAGAATATTGGGAAAAAAAGTGTAAAACACTAAAAGGCTTAGTGGAAACTCTTCTTTTTTGGGGAAGATTTTATTATTTGAGAGAGAGAGCGCAGGAGGAGGGGCAGAGGGAGAGAACCCCAAGCAGACCCTGCTCTCAGCACAGAGCTCGACCTCATGACCCTGAGATCATGACCTGAGCTGAAACCAAGAGTTGCATGCTTAACTGACTGAGTCACCCAGGTGCCCCTGCCCCACTTAGTGGAAACTCTTAATGATGCTTCTTTATATTCTTAGAATGAACTAAGTTCTTTCTTGGGAAGCCCCCAATGTCTTCCTTTTTGGGCTCACCAGACACCCCAGAGAAGGGATCTCTGTCTTTCTGGCTGCCCGTCTAGAAGCCGGATTGGGAAAGAAGGCTAGGGTTGTGAAGCACTTCAGTTTGTGAAGTTTCTCTTAATCCCTCTTTTCAGTATGGCTCCCTTTCTCCAACTCCTGCCATGTGCCTGGTGTTCCCCAGTCCAGAGACTCTCTGGCTTATCTTTAAAAATAAATCTTGGGAGAGAGTAATCCTTTAATTTTCTGCCAAGATGGAAGAAGGATAGTCGCCCATCTGCTTGGAGTGAGGAAGACGACTATGAGCTCTGATTCTTTTTTTTTTTTTTAAAGATTTTATTTATTTATTTGATAGAGAGAGATCACAAGTAGGCAGAGAGGCAGGCAGAGAGAGAGGGAGAAGCAGGCTCCCTGCTGAGCAGAGAGCCTGATGCGGGGCTCGATCCCAGGACCCTGAGATCATGACCTGAGCTGAAGGCAGAGGCTTAACCCACTGAGCCACCCAGGCGCCCCTGAGCTCTGATTCTTAAACAGACTTTTAGTCCCACTTCACCTCTATATCCAGAAGTCCCTGGCATTGTCAATTCCCAAGACGTAGGGAGAAGCCATGGTCTAAGGCAGCTGCTTCTGGATGCTTCTTGACGCTGAGAGGTGGATTAGCCTTTGGCCATCTGCTTTGTGACAATTATCTCCTCTCCTGTTCTTTCTGGTTTTATGCTTAAAAAAAAACACTCTTCACTGTCCTTTCAGAGGGTACAGAAATAAACACATGTGATCAACCCTCCATCTTTCACAGAAGGCTGCTCTTGAGTACACTTTACAGCAATCTTAGGATTTAAAGTACTGTTATTCCATTTCACAAGAGAAAGGAGACTCAGAGAAGCTAAGTCATTTGACCAAGATCTCTTAGCCCATATACTAGAAAGCTGTAATTTGAACCCACTCTTTGAGGTCCACTGTTATTATTCACGTATTAGAGATAAGAAATTAAGGCCTAGAAAGGCTACATAATTTGCTAAGATTACAAGGCAAGCGACTATCAGTATGTGGATTTGAATCCAGGACTACCTGACTTCAAAGCCCATGTTCTTCCTAGCGTACCTTACTGCTCCATGTTTAAGGCCAGTCCAACCCAAATGCTCTACTGGGGTGCAATATACTCTCAGGGGTTCAGGCACTGTCCCTGAGACTGAACATTTTATGTTTTCATTTTTTTGTATTTTTCTTAAAACCAGTGTATTTGGGTTAATTTGGATAATCCATTTATAATCCAGCACTGCCCTGGGATTTGGGGGTCTGCACTTGTGTTTGTTTGCTATCTCACTGCCGCCTAGAAGTTCTACTTGAACTTCTACTTCTACTTCTAGTTCTACTTGAACTTCACAGGCTAATGAGAATAGAACAGAGTCTGCCTTACCCTATAAACAGTATGTTCACACCAAGTGAAGCCAAATGAAGGAGGGTCTAATGTGAGAACAAAGGCTTCACAGTTGTTTAAAAAGTGGTGGAAGCATGAGGTCATCCCACAGCAAGTTAATCCAGCCTGGCTGAACCCAAAAGAAGCCGGGCCATTAACCAACAAGACTTTCACGTTGTGGGTAGCAAGTTCATTCCAGCAAAATACCCAAGAGTGCATTAATGCCCACTTGAATGTTACTGTAAGTGAGTTTAATTTACTTTGTTTTGGTTTTTAATGGTTTAATAGTTATGAGCCTAGTCTACCCCGTTAATGTGGATATAAATAACAGTAAAAATAATTGAAGCAAACATGGGGATCAAGGAGACTTTAGGTTGTACTGTTTTTTTGTTTTTTTTAATAGGGTCAGCTGAAAACTCAGGCTAATCAGAAGATTGCCCAAAATAATGACGAACCCGGGAGCCTGGGTGGCTCAGTGTGCTGCGTGCGTGGGACTCTTGACTTCTAGTCGACCTCAGTCGATCTCAGAGTCGTAGGATCCAGGGGCCATGGGCTATGTGCTCAGCAGGGAGTCTGCTTGAGATTCTCTCTCCCTCTGCCCCTCTTCTGCTTCCAGGTGCTCTCTCAAATGAATAAATAAATCTTTTAAAAAGAATGACAAATCACCCTCTTTGGCACTGTCCAAGAACATGCCCTATGGTAATAGGGCAACTTGTATCTTTGTTGCTTTTAATGTTTTCTATCATCAACCCTCCAAACTCTTTGAATTATGGGTAATTCCCAAACCTGCCTTTTCCCCTTCAAACTGGTGTGCAATGTGGGGGTGAGAAGTTGGCCCTTTTTACTGTGTACGTCCCACAGCACTTAGCAGTGTGCCACACAGGGAAGATGCTCCATATATGTGGGATATGTTGAATACACAGAATCCAAGGGTTACTCCTCTATTACAGGTGAGAAAACTGGGGATCAGAGATGCTTGACTTGCTCCAGATCACTAAGGTGCAAACTTGAGCAGTTCTGACTGCAGAACCTGTGCGTTCGGTCTCTAGTCTGCCTTCATTTTCAAGAATACCGCCTGGCCCTTATGAGGTCTGGCAACTCTCTCAGGGCTCAAACGTCTGCTGAACTCATGTGCGACTAGGTGTGGTCTTGGAAATGCCTCCTCCCCCGGGGTCTGTTTCCCCAACGGTAAAATGGGGGTGTAGCCGACAGCACCTAGGCCTTTGCAGCTCGGAAACAGGAGACGAGAAGCGGGAGGGCGTGTCGTGGCTGATCCTCTCTTGGGCTCTTACCATTTGATGATGTTGTGAACCAAAGGTAAAAAGGAGTAATTCTCCTCTTCCTTCACGCCGGCGGGTGACTGAGGCCTCGGCGCCGGCGACTGCTGCGGCTGAGGCGCGGCGACCGGAGGCGGCGGCTGCGAAGGCGGCAGCGGCTTCGTCTCGGGCAGCGGCGGCTCGGCCGGCGGCGGTAACGCATCCTCGGCCTGTCGCCCGGCGGCCACCCCGGCGGAGGCCATGGCGCCCGGGACCCGCCGGTCAGTCACCAGGACCCCAGCGATCAGCTTCTCAAAAGCGTCGCGGACCCCAGACGTCACCACCGTGCGCCCGCGGGGACGGGCTCTGGAGAAAGGTTGTGCGCGTGCGTACTAGGATATGGGCGGGGAAATGGGGCGGGGCAACGGTCGGGGGCGTGGTTTCTGTTACTAGGCAACGGGCTATTGACGTATTTGGTTGTAAATCGAGGCAGCTAGTTTATTAGTCAGCAATAGATTTATTTCAGAACCATTTTATTCTTATTAACACGACGAAGAGGGTCCAAAAGTAACTAATACAGGAATGCTGAGATACATAAGCCTCCGCATAGTCCACCGTTGCCCTCGGAGAAGGCTTCCCAAAGAACCACCTTGACCCACAGGCAGAGTAAACAACCCACCCAGTGCCTGTTACATGCAAAGCACTGGGCTTCCCGGGCATCAAGAACCCAGAGAGGGAGGACCCACAGCTCCCTCACCGTGCAGAGGCCTCCAGGAGGACAGGAGGCAAAACCCAACCCAGCCTTAGTGTGACACTCTGCTAGCCCAAACGGTGCAGAGACAAAGAAATTAAAAGCCCCGCATGGCTAGATGGGGAGGAACTAATAATTCGACGTGTAATATGCATCTTCTGGATGGCAGATGCAGAGTTAAATGTGGGGGTAGGGGGTGGGAGGGCTCTCCGGACTTCAGTAGGAGGCAAAAGGGGATTGACTGGTGGGAAGAATATATGTATCCTACGGAAAAGGCAACTGTCAGGTAGGTACTCTCCAAACCTGCGGGCCAGTTTCTTCAACACCTAGATCTCAGTTTCCTTAACTGTAAAATCTTTCGTTCAGATTCACAGCAGATCCTAAACTGCTTTCTAACTTCATATACATGGCTGAGCTCCAAAAGTCTGGTTTGCCCCTAGGATCCTAGGCCAAAAAACTGGTGGTTTTGTAATTATATTTCTCAAAACAAGTGTGATATGGGAGCTGCATAATAAATTTCTGGGCAATGTGACACCCATCCTAAGCTTAGTTAGTGAAGGGGAGAGGACATGAGGTAGGAAAGCCCCAGCCTTTCAAAGTCAACCATCAAGGGTCTTAAAGAGAGGCAAGGAAGCCCATATTCAGGTAGCAAGATGAGCCGGAGTACTTAAGAGCGAGGTCGCTGATCCCAAGGAAAGCGTCGATGCTACTATTCGGATGCATCAGGAGAGGATTATGGAGGCAGACCCTAGGGAAGCTAGACTGTAGAAGGAAGTTGGAAGTTGGAGACTGTGCTGGTAGAGGCTCTTTAGTGATGGGCCTTAGCACAGCTTTCTTCAGCAAGAACTGCACAGAGTACCCTCAGGGGCCTGGGGAGGGGGCGGAGAGAGCAAGGGGAGGGAGATTCTGAAGGTTTTCTTCTTGCTAGCCACGGACCTCTCCACTTCAGGGAAGAGTTTTAAGAGTCATGGTAGAGAGCGGAGGGGAAAGGCCCGCTGGGATCAGACCAGGTGTGCTTGAAGAGGCTATCCCCTTGCAGCCGTCTGGGGAAATACTGATGGTGTAAGAATTAATAGTAATTACCACAACTGCCATGGAATAAAAGTAGATACAAGGAAGAGTCACAATCATTATCACACTTACTCCACAAAAGAGCTCTAGAAGGCAGATGCTAGCATCTTATTTCTTGGTCGAGGAAACTGAGGCTTATGATGGTTGAGGTATTGGCCCAGGGCCACACAGCTTGCCTGACACCAGATCTACGGTCTTGACCAACACCTCAGGTCTCTGCTGGTTCTGTAACTTTATGATTCAAAATCTTAAAGTGATGGGGCACCTGGGTGGCTCAGTGGGTTAAAGCCTCTGCCTTTGGCTCAGGTCATGATCCCCGCATCCTGGGATCGAGTCCCGCATCAGGCTCTCTGCTCAGCAGGGAGCCTGCTTCCCCCTCTCTCTTTCTGCCTGCCTCTCTGCCTACTTGTGATCTCTGTCTGTCAAATAAAAAAAAAAAATCTTAAAGTGAGGTTTTTATTCAGAATTCGAAAAGCAATCTGATACTCATCAATAATATCCCCATGGCAATTGCCCTTCGTTCCCCCACCCCCCTCCGGTGTGTTTTATAACCTAATTACAAGTCTCAGCTTTATCACTGGCAGAATAAAGAGGACATCTCTTTTTGGAAAATGAAAAAGCACTCCAGGTATAAATAGCTGTGGCTTAAGAAAACAAATCGAAAGCAGAGGAAGTGTGAACAAGGAGGTGCATTGACAGTTGGCCCCAAAAATAGTTAATACGCTTAGTGGCACAGAGTAAAGCTGACTTCATAACATTGCAGGCAGATATCAGAGGAATCTGCCCGTGCTGGCTTCATGAAAGCTGAAGTGGGAGACCTCACCAAGCTAAGCCACCAAGTCATTGTTTCTTGGGCAGATTTATACTGTTTCTCGAAGAGTCTTTCTAGTCAAGTTAGTAGTTTACAAGTTCAGCCAGCCTGCCTGCCTCCAGGCCCAGCTTGACCTCACCTTGTGCAGCCATGCAACTTCCTAGAAGGACTGAATGGTTATGCTATTTTCAATTTTCTACTAGCCACATTAAAAAAAAAAAAAAAAAGAAGAAGCAGGGGAAATGAATTTCAGTAATATATTTTATTTCTTTTGGTATCTCCTGAATATGATCATTTCAACATGTGATCAATTTTAGCAACTATTAAAGAGGTAGTTGACTGGTTTTCATCCTGTCTGTGAAATCCACTACACATTTTACTCTGAGAATGGCCACCGTTCAAGAGCTCATCGCCATGTGTGGCTAGCGGCTGCATAGCTGAATGGTACAGACCAAGAGATCAATATGTATCAAAACAAAAGGCTCGTAACCATAACGGTGAAAGGAAAACAGCAAGTTTCCCAAAGGAAACAGAGAGTATTATTCTTTATAAATGTCTGAAATGTGAAAAGGAACACTATGTATTGTCCATAGATTCAAGAAGCTTATATAAAAGTGTTTCTTTTTATTTTTTAAAAAAGATTTTATTTATTTACTTGAGAGAGAGAGAGAGCACAAGTAGGGGGAGATGCAGAGGCAGAGGGAGAAGCAGGCTCCTTGCTTGACCTGAGGCTCCATCCCAGGGCCCTGGAATCATGATCTAAGCTGAAGGCAGATGCTTAACCTACTGAGCCACCCAGGCACCCTTATAAGTGTTTTAAAAGGAGCTAAAGGCTATACCTCACATGCACGGGACAGGGGATTAGCATGTAACAGCAACTTTCTTTTCTTTTTTTTAAGATTTTATTTATTTATTTGACAGACAGAGATCACAAGTAGGCAGAGAGGCAGGCAGAGAGAGAGAGGAGGAAGCAGGCTCCCTGCTGAGCAGAGAGCCCGATGCGGGGCTCAATCCTGGGACCCTGAGACCATGACCTGAGCTGAAGGCAGAGGCTTTAACCCACTGAGCCACCCAGGCGCCCCAACAGCAACTTTCTGTGTAGTGTTAGATTTCTCTTATAAGAGGACTTAAAGCAAATAGAAGTATGAACAATTGCCAAATGTAGGAGCAGGCAAATATGGGAGTTTGGTACATTAGAATCCCAGCTTCTGTTTCTTTCTGGTTGTGGGAATTTGGACAAGTCATTTCACCTCCTGTGCCTCAGTTTCCTTATCTGCAAAATGGAATCACAACAACACCTACTTAATGGGGCTAATGTAAGGGTTACAGGAATGAATGTGTGTAAAGAGCTATTTGAAGTGGCCCCTAGTAAGAACTATGAAGTTTTAGCTAGAACCGCTTTTTAAATCTTTCCCAAAAAAGCCTTATCATTATTTCTTATAATAATCTCCACAAACTGTTACTACAAGAAGAAATAAAACCAGGCTGCATCCAAGAAGGGCACTTTGAGCTGCTCTAAGTGGATCTATGCCACAAATACCTGTGAATATGCTTGTGATACATTCCTTCTACGTGAAGTCCAAAAATAGTCATTCCTCTGTCAGACAGACATCATGGGGATTGTTAAACCCATCGTGCCATTGAATGATTGGGGGCTTTTTCATCAAAGCTATATTCTTACATATGATTCATCCTTTTCTCTCATGGCATGGAGCCTCGGGCAGGATGGAAAAGCTACGTGATACTTTGATTTTGTGAGCTAAAAAAAAAACAAAAACAAAAACAACAAAAACTGGGCAGTGATCATTGCTCAGGCCAAATGTAGTTCAGCCTCTAGTGGGAAGAGGGTCCCTTTAGCCACAGTTCCCTGCTTCACCGGCAGGACAAAAGCCTTTTCCTCGTGTGCATCCGTCCTGCAGATGGTCTTTCTTCTCTCTGAACGGGATTTGATTCTCTTCTTTGTATTCCTTTAAACCCATCCTCTCCTTACTCAGAGATACTCTGTGATGCCTAGTTTCTCAAATCACTTATGTTAGGTTTCATTTCTCGGAAGCACTCATTTGGGGATATATCAGCACGCAAACCTGAGTGTGTTTCATTCAGACTCCGAATTTTCTCTGTAAGACTTTTCTTTTAGTCCTTATTCCTTCTTCTTGTTTTTCGTCAGACTTCTGCCAGCTTTCTTTCTTTTTTCTTTCTTTTTTTTTTTAAAGATTTTATTTATTTATTTGACAGAGATCACAAGCAGGCAGAGAGACAGGCAGAGACAGAGAGAGGAGGAGGCAGCCTCTCCGCTGAGCAGAGAGCCCGATGTGGGGCTCGATCCCAGGACCCTGGGATCATGACCTGAGCCAAAGGCAGAGGCTTTAACCCACTGAGCCACCCAGGTGCCCCCGCCAGCTTTCGATAGAATAAAAATGAGAGGCAATCCATTCCCAGAAACTGTTTTTGTTTAAAATGGTCACTACCGGGGCGCCTGGGTGGCTCAGTGGGTTAAAGCCTCTGCCTT
>NW_019154181.1:882363-898057 GCF_002288905.1 Enhydra lutris kenyoni | reverse complement strand
CCAAAGGCAGAGGCTTTAACCCACTGAGCCACCCAGGTGCCCCCGCCAGCTTTCGATAGAATAAAAATGAGAGGCAATCCATTCCCAGAAACTGTTTTTGTTTAAAATGGTCACTACCGGGGCGCCTGGGTGGCTCAGTGGGTTAAAGCCTCTGCCTTCGGCTCAGGTCATGATCCCAGCGTCCTGGGATCGAGCCCCACATCGGGCTCTCTGCTCAGCAGGGAACCTGCTTCCTCCTCTCTCTCTCTGCCTGCCTCGCTGCCTACCTGTGATCTCTATCTGTCAAATAAATAAATAAAATCTTTAAAAATATATATATAAAATAAAAAAAAATAAAAAAAATAAAATGGTCACTACCATTCTGATTCCATATTCTTTCCAATGTCTTTACTAAGTCATTCTCTAATTATTTGTTAGCCAAGGTTTTTGCTTGTTTGTTTGTTTGTTTTTTCCCTGCCAGCTGCTTCCGCATAGCCTCAACTTTAACACCTTCTGTTAATCCTTTTTTTAAAAAAAAATGTCCTTTTTCTCATGATGGCCTTTCCAGTTTTTCTCACTCTTCTTTTCCCCCCGCCGGAAGTTACTCTGTTTATTTCATTGGATTTTCTGTAAGTCTTTTGCCCCTTGGTTACTAACCCCAGTTACAAAAGTATAGTTAAAAATTACTCTGTGGGGCACCTGGGTGGCTCAGTTGGTTGAGCCGCTGCCTTCGTCTCAGGTCATGATCCCAGAGTCCTAGGATCGAGTCCCACATCGGGCTCCCAGCTCCATGGGGAGTCTACTTCTCTCTGACCTTCTCCCCTCTCATGCTACCTCTCACTCTCTCTCTCTCAAATAAATAAATAAAATCTTAAAAAAATTATTCTGTAACTGGATAGCATGTGTGGCTGGTGTTCATAGTTTGCTCCTGGCTGGGCTTCCAGACCTCCTGGCATGGGCGGAGATAGTCTGTAACTACAGACATTTGGAACATCCTCAAACTAAAGAGTCTAACAAGTTCCAAGCTGGAAAATGGAAGAAGCATGGAGAGGGAGCAGCATTTGTCCCCTGTCCTTCATCCTCTCCTTACAACATGCCTTTGAAATGTGGCTCTATGAGCTGTGAACATTCCTGCCAGGTCTTTGGCTCGAACAAACCGTGCGATCCTGGGAGCCGTCAGGAAACAGCCGTGGGCTGTCCATGTATTATGTTTTGGGCACCAGCTTGTGCTGAGGACTGTGCAAGGATGCATGAGACAGGCAGGAGGAAAGAGAAGGCTCCAGGCTAAACCGCAGAAGAATGTACTTGTCGGTTCAGAGTTTGAAGGGTCCTGGTGCTTGTCTCCTGTGATCCCCCCGTTTTGCAGATGAGGAAGCAGGGCCCTGGGGAGACAGGATGGCTCACTTCAGGCCGTGCAGCCCATTGGTAGAGGAACCAGGACACAGACACGGGAATAAGTATGTCATGCTGACATTAGGAAGAAACCAGAAAGCCGATGACAGATGTAACGTTGGAATTTCCAGCCTATTTATGCTAGAAACTCCCCAGCACCTTAACAGGCTTTAAGTCTGCAGAAAATACACGTTGTTGTTGTTCAAGCTTTGGAAAAATCCAGGGCTGGTAGTAAGGAGACAGCTTGAACATAGCTCCCAAGTTGCCGGGAACAGGCGTACAAGGGTGTTATGCCTCTGGCAAGCCATTGCTGGTTTGCGTAAGTCTTGATTTTCCAGGTGGCCTTGGTGACAGTTGGCAAGGGGGACTGCTTATGTAACCGCCTGACTAGGGATTGCAGCAACTGCAGGGAAAGAGGCAAGTGTGGGAAGCCCCAGCTGGGGAGCCAAGGAGCCTCCTGTAGGTGAAGTTCACCGCTGGCTTAGGAAAGCTTGGCCACCAAGCCTGTGAAAAAGCCAGCGGCGGTCTGAGTGCTCCCAGGAGGCAGCAGCATCCTCCAGGTCAGCCCCAGGATTGCGTGCTGGAGCCACGCTCATTTCCTGGCTCAAAGCTCAGTTTTCTTGTAGTGTGATTCAGTGCAGAAGGCATAAAGGTACAAAATGAATTTATGGAGCAATGAGAGGAGGCCAGGAGCCAAGAAGCCATCCTTAGTAACCGGGCAGCCCCTCATCTCGTAGGGTCAGGCTGCTCGCAAGGACAGATCTGGAGAAGAGGCCAAAACCCACCTCTGCCAAGTTCTAGCTCCGTGACCGCGGGCGAATAATTCACTCACCTTGTACTTGGGCATCTCCATGGTAACATCTCCCCACCCAGGCATCCAGGGTTGAGAGAACACCCTTGGCTGGTGCCAGGCACTGTGCCTGGAGCTCAGAGGGCTCCAGGAAACTGAGTCAAACTATGATTCCTCCCCATTTCTTCAGGCAGCCCCTGTTCTTGCCTCTTATGTCTGAGTTTCCGCATCTCTAGAATTGTCCACACGCGGCTCTGAATCAGCCAGGAGTACAGGAAAAGAAAACTGGAAATCAGAGCCGATGGAAATCATGTTGCACGTCTTTCCCTCCGCACCTTTGTATTTCAGCCATTGTTTTGATGACCCGCAGGCTCACGGCATCGCCATGGGTCTAACTCTGCTCTGATGAGGAAGGTTAGGTGTTTGCCGATATTGACTGATGCCTGCCCGGAACCAGGCCAGGGGCTCTGAGGAGGTGAGGGCTGTAAGAAGTGGTGTGGGCCTTGGAAAGCTTTGAATCACGTGGGAGAAGCAATATTGCACAAGCGTCAAGGCCCTCTGGCCTTAGCCAAGAATGCATTTCTGGAAAGAGATGCTTGCTGACATCCTGTCAGCTCCTCTGCCGGGCGGGTGCCGCCCAGCCTGGTCTGAATGGTGTGGGCCCTGCCGAGGAGCTCGGCCTCCTGCTCCGGGGCCGGGGAAGACAAATGCGCCCAGAAAGCACTCTTAAAATGGCCTTTGTGGGAAGATAGACAGGAAGACAACTGCAGATTGTTTGCTAAGGAAATGGGAGGCCACACCAGATGGCAGGATACAGCTGAAGCAAATCTGGGGATTGGCACAGCTCATTTTGAGAAGCTAAAAGCACACAGATGACAAAAGGAAGTCTTCCAAAAGCTGAAGTTGAAATCCCAGTGAGTTCAGCCCGCCCTCCTCCCACCCCACAGCTAAACTTCTAAAAAGCAAATCAAATCGAAGGAGAAAGGCTATAAGTGAAGGAAGTTATCTCATAGTGGTGGAGAAATCTCAGAAAAATTAGTAAAACCAGAGAGAAAAGCACATCCTTCAGGATGGCACTCCTTTCCTCCCCCAAATCCTTGCTGGATGCTCAGCACATGAGGGCTCTCTCCCTTTTCAAAACTCGCCATTTGTCTGCAACTGTATTTGGCATTTCAACCAGCTGGTAACACATCCGCCCGTCCTTCGTGCACCCAACTATGATTCCCAAAGAACCTGCTGCGTGCAGTGTTCATGAATGAGACAGGCTTGCAGCTCCTGGAGATCTGGCAGTGGGCAGGGGACCCAGGGTAGGGATGGGGGCATGAGCAGGTGGAAAAGAGAGATTTGAAAATAATCTACAGTGCAAGGTGAACATTTCTTGCAAAAAACATTTTTTTTATCTTTCTCATTTTTCTCTTTCTCAAATATTATCCATTGCCTACACATGCTCTACTGGGCCTCTACTCCAGCTCTGGAAGATAAAGCGTGACGGAACTGAACTAATCTAGGGAAATGGTCATCTCATTCCCCTTGGACAGTGACTGGTCTGGAGGTGGCCATGTGACGTTGTTCTGATCATAAGTATATCAACAGAAATCTGTTGAGTGGGGTTTCCAGAAAAACTTGCATTCTTGTGTGAAAAAGGGAAAAAGAAATGTGACCGAGACTGCTAGTTTCTCCCTTCTTTCTGGATGGAATGTGGATGCAATGCCTGGCGATGTGTAGCCATTTTGAGAACATGAGGCCACAACATGCGAGAGTGGCAGAAAGCATAGAAAGAGAGAGTCTGAGTCTCTGACAGCATCATTGTGGAGTTGCAAAGGCCAACGTCCAGGCTTCTTAGGTGTGAAAAAGAGGCCATTTTGTTACTAGCCTCTAAATTCATCCTTACTGATAATTTCCTTAGGTAGTTTTTTAACTTACAAAAATATCTATTATTTTAAAATCTATTAACAAAAAGTATATTCAACGGAGGGACTTTTGAAAAGTGCAAAAAATGCACACAAAAGAAAGCAAAAATTTCTTCAAACACCTGAAGATACTGACAATGAATATCTTGTTATCTCTCTTTTCCTACAACATAAATGTGTATGTGTGCTTTTGATATAAATTTGGTATATGTGCTGCCGAAGCAAGCACAGCTTTTGATATAAATTTGGGATCATATTGTTTTATAATCTGTTTTTTCCTCTTAATAATTTGCCATGAATGGCTTCCCCTGTCAGCTAATATTTATTTACAACATGGTTTTCAATAAAAGGATTCATAAAAACAAAACAAAACAACGAAAAAAAAAACTAAACCAAAGAGAAAAAACCAGCAAATTCCTACAAAAAGCCAATACTACTCAGAATTGTTTATGGGGCCAGGTACCCGGAGCAGACTTGCGGGGTTTTTGGGAATCATAGTGATGCCGGTGACCTTGGGGACCATTTTTATTGAAATGAATCCATTTCCAGTTCCCCGGAGGAGAGTCGTATTTTTTGAGTTGTCCTGAAATCTCATTTTAGTCTCTTAAAAGTTTTAAGACGGGAAATTGTTTATTATTGGTTCCTTACTGTCTCTTTCTGCCAAAGGGCAAACGTATTAGATCTTCAAAATTAAGTATGTGTATATACACGTGCCTGCACGCAAACCGATGTGTCGCACGCAGTTCTCTCTCAGAGACGCGGCTGCCTTACAGACCTTGAGCAGGCTCTGAGCACGCGTACCACGCTTTGGCAGCCTGGCCTCATGGCCTCCTGACAATGGTGTTTCCATCGAGTATGGACCTGGCCAGACCTTGCTATCACCCCTTCCTCTACCGTGGCTTCATCCAAGTTCAACCAGTGGGCAGCGGAGTCTTACCTTGAAAAGACGTTGGAAAGGGATGTGGCTCCTCCCTCTGCCTGGTTACAATACCCTTATGTTTGCTTCACTGCCACCGGCAAGTGCCCCCACGCAAGCAGCAAAACACAAGGCTTTCTTGGGGTGAGGGGGACTTTGAAGGGCGTCTTTGTCACACCTCCATCTGCCTCACAAGACAGAACTGTAAACACAGCTCCTACCTGGTGAGTTTGTAATCTAAACACACACCCACAGACGACAAGGGGGAGATTAGAAATTACAGTCAAGGGCAGGATTTATGTTTTGTTTTCCTGGAATTAAAAAACAAGCTATTAGAATTCCCAAATAGGCTTCCAAGAGGTCAGGTACCAGGGTTACCAGATAAAACTCCACGTTTTGAAATGTGAAAATGAGGTCCAGCAGAGCAAGAGGGAGGGAAGAAGGGAGGAGGAAGGAGAGAGAGAGAGAGAGAGGGAAGGAGGGAGGAAGGGAGGAAAAGGGTGGGGGAGAGAGGGGATAGAGAGGAAGGGAGAGAGAGGGAGGGAGAGAGAAAGAGAGAAGAAGAGAAGGAAGGAGAGGGAGGGAGAGGGATAGAGAGGGGGAGAGAGGGAGGAAGAGAGAGGAAGAGGAGGGAGAGAGAGAGGGAGGGGGAGAAGAAGAGAGGAGGGAGAGGAGCAGAGAGGGAAGGAGAGGGAGGGGGCCAGGGGGAGGGCTAGGAGACTTAGCCCAGACAAAGGACGCTCACTGATGTATCCATTCTGTGAGTTTGACAGACAGCTCCGGAGTGCCCCTACATGCAAGGACGCAGCAGTAAATAGGGCAAAACCCACGCTCTCACGCAGCGTTTGTGCTCGGCCGAAGGCCCATTCTATTTGGCTCCCACAATTAAAAAAAAAGTCACCATTTAAAAACCAATAGGTTTTACGGAAAAAATTCCATATTTGCAGCTTCTCTTGAAAAATCCCAAGGTGTCACCGCGAGCCCCACATTGCACGTGGCCATAGCAGACTGGGAGGGGAAGTGGTGCCTTGTCTAGAGGGGCGAGGGCTGCCCACATCTCAGGCCCCCAGTGCACGCACTGTGGTGTTCGCTTGGCCGGCTTCTCCCTTCCGGGACCCCAAGCACATGGGAGCTGATGCCCCCTGCACCAGCCCATCAGAGCCCTCTGAAGGCGCACATCTCATCCTGGCCACCAGATGGGAAGCAGCTTCGGAGGAAGGGCAACGTCTATGTCTACGTGTCTGTGTCAGGCTCCACATGGGCACGCCCCCTCTCCTCTCAGCCCCACCCCACTGCAGTGCCCAGCTGTCACCAGCTCGCCCCATCCACTGGCTCGTCCTCCCCTTGGGCCTGCACAGCATGGTGCCAGCTGCGGAGGTCTCGCCAGTGCACGGCGCGCCGGTGTCCATCATGCACTCACGCGTGCAGCCGAAGATGCAAAGCAGTTAACATCAGTGAGGATGCGTCTGGCCACCCACTTGTCTTAGAGGAAGAGTCTCGAGGTGCAGGCCATAAGAGCCACCAGTCCCCGGTAGGATGGCCAACTTCATCACATGTCCTTGGATCCTGCTGTGCCTCCCTCCCCTCTCTCCTTCCTGGTCCTCCCCCTCCCTGTCCCTCACCCCTCCTCCATGGGCTCACCTGCTCAAATGAGTCCTCGGGCTCTCCTTTTTGGGGAACCCAGGCTAAGAATGAGGACCCCAAGCATGGCTGTGGGAAGTGAGTCCTCAGGATGGGCCCCCATGACTGACTGTCCACGGAGAGGTGACAGCTGTGACACGGGCAGCGACAGAACAGTCATGAAGACCCCACCCGTGGCTGGCAGGAGCAGAGTTCAGGAAAAGACTTGAAGCCGCAGCCGTGGTGCTGGAATGGTCTGGAGGCAGTGATAATGGCCATGATTAGAACCTTGGATGGATGCTGTTACCTGCTTTGGAGACCCTCAAGAAGCATGGCAGGCCCAGGTCAGCCGCTTGTCAAGGAAGCTGTGCCATCTGGAAGCCTTGATCGTCCAGGGCAGGGCGTGAGGAGGCCTGGTTTCCCACAGTCCGGACCAGGACTTGATGGCAGAGTGACAGGAGCTGCAGAGGAGACAGAATGTCAACCTCAGAGGGGCCTCCCAGAGCGGGGTTGGGGAGCAGGGTTCTGGTGGGAACAGGCGCACCTCTGAATCCTGGGAGGGAGATGTCTCGGGCAAGCCTGGGAATTTTGGAAATCTCCCGTATCTCTCTGAACCCCCCCATGGCAGCAGCCCCTCTGTCTTTTTGGAAGGGAGCAGCCAGCCTCCCACAGTCTGGAGTCCCTGCGCAGACTCTGCCCGAGGCAGCTGTCTCACAAGACAGACACATCCTCCTCGACGACGCTCAGTCCTGCCACCCTTTATTGGGTCCCTGCTCACAACCGGGGCCAGGTGCCAGTGTGGTGTGAGGGGACGCAGACCCCGCTCCGGGAAGAAAGAGCCCCCACACTGATGGGATCGGGGACTGAGCAGCGTGACCAGCAGGGACTTGGGGAACAGAGGTGGGGTTGGGTCAGCTGGAGAGGAGAGGTTGAGTGACACAGAGATACACATCTGTGACTGGGGATCCCTGTTACAAGAAAGTCCTTTGGAGCCCGTTCTCCTACCCTGCGGGGATGTCTCTAGTCATAGCCGACAGGAAATAAAGCCCAGATTCCAGAACCGCCTTGGCACAGGATTGAGGAAGGGCCTTTGAAGGTCAGGGTCATGGGTATATGAACATGGATATATTCGGTGAGACCAGAGCTCCCATCCCCTGACTATGGTCCTCAGGAGGACCCAGGGGATACCACCTTCCCTAATGCAAAAGGGTGAGGGGGTGCCCACACCTTGTTTATTTTTTTTAAATTTTCAAAGATTTTATTTGTTTATTTATTTATTTATTTATTTGACACAGAGAGAGAGAGTGCGAGCACAGGCAGGCAGATCAGTAGGCAGAGGGAGAGAGAGAAGCAGACTCCCTGCTGAGCAGGAAGCCAGATGTGGATCCCAGAATCCCGGGATCATGACCTGAGCCAAAGGCAGACAAACGCTTAACTGACTGAGCCCCCCAGGTGCCCTTGCACCTGCATTTTTGAGAAGCTCATGGCAGCTGTCCTCTCTAAGCTTGGACTGATGTGGTGAGTTGCTGCTGTGAACTTGGGCTTCTGGGTATCCATGAGGATCATGGGGTAGAGACCAGGAGGCAGCCCTTCCCTGTCAGGCAAGGAGGATGGCATTCTACAGTCAGTGACAAGGCTGGAATGGCAATGGCGGGATATGTGATGGAGGCCTCTTGAGTGGGGTTCTCCAAGGACAAGGTTGAGGGAAGCCGCACAGGTGTTATTTGACTTGTATAATTAAAAAAATAAATGAATAATTAAAACAAGAAGAAAGAGGAGCGCCTAGGGGGCTCAGCTGGTTAAGTCTCTGCCTTCTGCTCAGGCTCTGATCCCCGGAGCCTTGGGTGGAGCCCCAAGTGGGGGGTCCTTGCTCAGCGGGGAACCTGCTTCTCCCTCTCCCCTGTCCCCCCATCCCCCGCTTGTGCTCTAGCTCTCTTTAACTCTCTCTCAAATAAATAAAATCTTTAAAGATTTCTTAAAAAGGAAGGATAATGGCTGTGAGGGATGGGGGGGGGCAACTTTAAAGCAGCAAGTTTTTTTTTTTTCCAATTATCAAAAACATTAAAGCAGTGAGTTCATATGTGGAAAGGATTTTGTTAGTAAATGTTCATGCTAACTCAAATTGAGATAAAATAACTTAATAGAACCCCAAACAGATGTGATTTAAATGCGAGGACAGGAAATTCCTTGAGCTAATTTATGCCAGGAGACCGCACAGAAGGAAAAGTTATTTCTAATTCCAAAGCAATTTATGTAAATTTCTCTTTGGTTGTTCCATGCAGTAAGAGAACATAGAGTGTTTAGAGTAAATCTTTGAACTTTGTGAGTGTAAGTTGGAAAGACTCGCTTGGAAATCATCTTAATAATATATTTATATTATTTTAGAGTTCGCGGTGAGCTTCCTATTAACCAGTATTGGCCCATGTGTACTTGTCTCATAATTCCTCCCTTTCTCTCTCTGACAACGATTTCTGTCCAGCCTATACACTGTCTTCTGTCCCGTGGTACCGAGTGCAGGTTTGTATACAGGGTGGGCGGGGCGCCTGAGTAACTTTCACTGAACAAATGATGTCCTTTCATCTTCACACATGATACTGTCTCTTCGTAGACAGCCGCACTCTCCCACAAAAATTTTTATTTTTTCCGTCTTCAAGTATCACATATACACGGAAAGGTGATAAGACCTGAGGTGTACAGCTTGGTCAGTTTTCACTTGGCGAACACACCCAGGTACCTGACACCTCGATCAAGAAACAGAACTTGGTGAGCATCTGAGAAGCCTTTCACGTCTCCGTCCAGTCACTCTTGTCCCCGTCCTCCTGACCTCTGACACCATCCTAGATCAGTTTTGTCTGCTTCTGAACTTTAAATAAATGGAATCCTACAGCAGGCACTTTTTTCTAGCTTCTTTGGTTACATTTTGTTTGTGAGAAGTACCCCCTATTGGGACAAGGGGTTATAATTTTCATTGATGTAAAGTCATTCTACTAGGATGGACGTTTAGGAAGTTTTAAGGTTTGGGGCTAGAGAGTGCTACTGTGAACCGTCTTACAGATGGCTTTGGGTGCCCCTTTGTAGGCCTGGGAATGTGGTCCCCGGGGCCCCGCACTTTGCATGTGCTCAGTATTTGTAGATATGGCCGAACAACTTCCCAGTTTGGTTATTCCAACTTAACACGTCAGCCGTGTATGAGAGTTGGCCTGTGTTTCTCATGCTAGCCGTTTTGGAGGTATGTATTTTGCGTTGCCTTCCACAACCTTTTACAAGACAAATTGGGTAAGAAGAGAAAGTGTTATGGTAGTTGGTGATTTCCGAACTTGGTTGCCACAATCTCTTTTGTCCCAGAGTTGTTATTGTGACTTTGACCCACCTCCCATCAAGAGATGAGATCTGTGCTCCCTCCCATAAGCCTGGGTGGGCTCAGGATTCTGGCTTACATGACACTGTGTAGCCCCTCAGACTGTTGTAAATGTGAGACAGCCCTCATGTATATTGTCACGTGGTCTTGGATAGGATGACAAGACCATTCAAATGAAAAAAGAGGGTCTCTTCAGCACATGGTATTAGGAAAACTGGATATTTACATGCAAAGAATGAAGTTGAACCCTCTTCTTACATCATCTACAAAAAATACCTCCAAAAGGAGTAAAGACCTACACATAAGACCTATGACTATGGAAGGAATTTCGGAGAAAACATAGGAAAACCTCCTGACCTTGGATTTGGCATAACTTCTTGAATAGGACACCAGATGCACAGGCAGCAAACACAAAAACACACAAATAAGACTATGCCAAACTTATATTTTTGTGCATTGATTTTTGCGCATTTGTGCAAAGGACACAATCAACAGAATGAAACATCCGTAAAAAAGGAAAATGGTTGCATATCTTATGTCAGATTTGGGTTTAATATCTAGAATACATAAAAAGCTTGTATAAATCAACAACAAATAAGTCGATTAACAAATAGACAAAGGGCTCAAATACACATTTCTCCAAAGATGATATGCAAACGGCCAACAAGCATATGAAATAGTGTTCAGCATCGCCAGTCATCAGAGGAATGCAAAATACAACACCCACTAGGACGAGTATTGCTTTTTTAAAAACTTGGAGGGCATTTGGGTGGCTCAGTTGGTTAAGCGTCTGCCTTTGGCTCAGGTGATTATCTCGGGGTCCTGGGATCAAGCCCCATGTTGGGCTCCCTGCTCAGTGGGGAGCCTGATTCTCGCTCTGCCTCTGTCCACCCCCACCCCGTGCCACTTGTGGTCTCTCTCTCTCAAATGAATAAATAAAGTCTTTAGTGGCACCTGGGTGGCTCAGTGGGTTAAGCCTCTGCCTTTGGCTCAGGTCATGATCTCGGGGTCCTGGGATGGAGCCCTGCATCAGGCTCTCTGCTGAGTGGGGAGCCTGCTTTCCCCTCTCTCTCTCTCTGCCTGCTGCTCTGCCTACTTGTGATCTCTCTTTCTCTGTCAAATAGAAAAAATAAAATCTTTCAAAAATGAATAAATAGGGGCGCCTGGGTGGCTCAGTGGGTTAAGCCGCTGCCTTCGGCTCAGGTCATGATCTCAGGGTCCTGGGATCGAGTCCTGCGTCGGGTTCTCTGCTCGGCAGAGATCCTGCTTCCCTCTCTCTCTCTCTGCCTGCCTCTCCATCTACTTGTGATCTCTCTCTGTCAAATAAATAAATAAAATCTTAAAAAAAAATGAATAAATAAAGTCTTTAAAAAAAACTTGAAAGTAAGAGTTGGCAAGGATGTAGAGAAATTGGAACCCCTGTGTGCTGTGGGTGGGATTGTAAAATTGGGCAGCCGCTATGGAAAACAGTACCATGCAAGGCTACTTGAAAAAAAAAAATTAGAAATTGAACTACCATATGATGTAGCAATTCCACTTACGGGTATATATCCAAAATAATTGAAAACAGAGTGTTGAAGAAATATTTGCCCACCTCTGTTTATTATTAATATTATTATCATTATTATTATAGCTGCATTATTCAAAATAGTCAAGAGGCAGAAGCAGCCCAAAGGTCCATTCACGGATGAGTACTTAAACAAAACTATACAAACAATGGAATATTATTCAGCCTTAAAGAGGAGAGAAATCACATGGAGGAACTTCAAATGAATGTTACCAAGTGAAAGAAACCAATCTGAAAACACACTACCTACTGTATGATTCCAGCTATGGGACATTCACTATGGAGATAGTACTAAGACCAGTGGTTGCGGGGGGTGGGAGGGGAGAGGGAGAAGGATGTGTCGGTGGATTATGGAAGATCTTCAGGGCAAGAAAAATACTCCGTATGATACCGTAATGATAGCTACATGTCACTATACATTTGTCCAAACACAAAAAATATACAACACCAAGAGTGAGTTGTAATATCAACTCTGTATTTGGGGAGATCATGGTGTGTCAGTGCAGGGGGTCAGCAGTAACAAATGTAGCACTCTCCTGAAGGATGTTAATTGTTGGGGGGGCTGGGCATGTGTGAGAGAGTAGGGGGTATTTGGGAAATCTCTGTACTTTCCACTTAACATTGCTGCGAGCCTAAAATCACTCCCCCCAAATCTTAATTAAAAAAAAAAAAAGAAATAGGGGCAACTGGTTGACTCAGTGGGTTAAAGCCTCTGCCTTCAGCTCAGGTCATGATCTTGGGGTCCTGGGCTCGAGCCCCGAATTGGGCTCTCTGCTCAGTGGGGAGCCTGCTTCTCTCTCTCTCTCTGCCTACTTGTGATCTCTCTCTCTGTGCAAAAAACAAAACAAAACAAAACAAAAAAAAACACAAAAACTGTCACATGCTACAACACATATAAACTTGAAGGCAATACTATATGGTTCCGCTTATATGCAGTAGTATCCAGAGAAGTCAAATTCGTAGGAACAGAAAATAGAATGGTGGTCACTGGGGGCTGCAGGGAGGTGGGGACAAGGAAGCTGTTATTCAATGGGCAGAGAGTTTCAGATTTGTGAGTTATAGAACTTCTGGAGATATAGTCCACATGGATGTAAAGATCCTGAACTCCAGTGAATGGTACACTTAAAAATGGTTACAATAGGCAATTTTATGTTATGTGGGGCTTCCCCTGCCCCACGATTTAAAAAAATGATACAGCTTCTGCCTCATTCTCTCGGGACCCTAACTCTCAAAATCCAGCAGTCCTGTTGTGAAGAAGCCCAGACTAGTGCTGGCCTCCAGATGTGGGCTCCTGCTGAGGTCCCAGCCACTGACCAGTGTCAACCACCAGACTGTGAGTCAAGGCAACAGGAAGTCCTGACATCGGGGCTCCCCAGCTGAGGCCCCAACATGATGGAGCAGAAATGAGCCAATCCTCTGTACATACCCTAATTCAGCACCTGACCCACAGAATCCACGAGCACAACAAAAGGATTATTCCGTGCCATGAAACTTGGTGGTGGTCTGTTTCCAGCAACAGTAGCTGAAACAGGTGTCTTAGAAATCCCTTTTTCCTAGGAGGTTCTTCCCTAATTCTTTGCAGGGTTTTCTGAAAGTGAATTTGAAGGGGAGCACGCGTAGGTTATGGAAAACTTTAAAGCCTCATTCCCTTCTGGTTCTTTATAGTCACTTTCTGAGGACAAGTCCTGGGTCAAGTTCCTCAGCTTTGTTCCTCCCAGTCCAGACAGCCGTCTGAGGTTTTTCCCGCTGGCGACATTGATATTGTCCCAAGGTGTTTCGAGTTCTCCAGGTCAGGAGGCGCTCACCAGCACAATAACCTGTTCGTGCTATGGTGACCCTGAGTGCGTCTGGTGGATCTTAGCATTCCCTTTCAGCCCTTCCAAGGACGGAGGAGGCTTTCTGGGTTTCCTTGTCTGGAGGGAGCAGGAACAGGAGGGAGAGAGGCCAGGGGTAGCTGCTAAAGGAGGTAACACAGGTGATAGCCAGATCTCAAACATCATAGGGATTGGGAGGGAAGGAGGCTCATTCATTCAGCAAATGCTCCAATGTTCACCACTTCTGCAGCCCTGTAAGGCTTAACCTCGAAGACAGTCACACCCACCAATAAGAACCAAGTACTCAGACATCTATGCCGTCCACTTAATCACTGATCTTTCCCCTTCCCCTTTTAAAATTGGTTATTGCCAGTAGTCTTTGTAAATGTTTCCTTTTAAGTCTGATTTTCTATGAATCTTTAGTTGATTCATTTGAATTTTCTAGATAGTCAACCCTATTACCAACAACTGATGATGGTTTGGCCTCTTGTTTTCTAAATTTTTTTAAAAGATTTTATTTATTTATTTGGTAGACAGAGATCACAAGTAGGCAGAGAGGCAGGCAGAGAGAGAGAGAGGGAAGCAGGCTCCCCGCTGAGCAGAGAGCCCGATGCGGGGCTCGATCCTAGGACCCTGAGATCATGACCTGACAAGAAGGCAGAGGCTTTAACCCACTGAGCCACCCAGGTGCCCCTTGTTTTCTAATCTTTTTAATGCTTGCTTCCTTTTCTTGTTGTGGGGTTGGCTGGGACTCCCTGCACAATGGTGGGTGATTCCTTAGCTCTTGCCCTGTTCTTGACTCATTGGGAACATAGCAAGTGTTTTGCTGTTAAATATGATATTTGCTGTAGGTTTTGGGTAACAACTCTCAGTGAAAGACATTTCAAATTCTAGTGATTTCCTTGTTCATGATTTTCCTAATAAATTTCATTCTTTAAGTTTGACTTCAGTCCAACAGACAGACTTTAAGACTAAAATGACCAAAACTCTATCTGTTGGTGAGTGGGTAAAGAAAGAATGGTTTGCCCAGGCAACATATTCTCCCTGAGACTGGGGAATGCCTAGAGAATGTGAGCAGTGGCTAGACGGCCCATCAGGGAATCACGCCTATTCCCTCGTGTAAAATCCTATCACAAAACTCCAGGAACATCACTCCCTTCCTCAGTAAATTGAGAGAGCTAGGTTAAATATCTGGCCCTAAGATCCTATGGTTGGGAGTCTCTGAGGCTTCAGAAGGGACAGTAAGCTGAAAGGTAATAAATATTTAAACCCCAAAGTAATCATTCAGTGTGGGATTAAAGGTAGTCTTTATTTTCCAAAGCTCTTTAGTGTTGTCGTATGGTCTTTTTCATGAAGAAGGGTGTGGGGGGCTGTGTTTGCAGGACAAAAGGTACAATACAGCATCCTGGGTTTTGGCTGCAGAAAGAAGAATTGAGAAAGCTGGATTTAACAGTCTGAGTCTGAGGATTACTGAGGGGTAAGCATCCATGGCTGACCTTCCATGGCCCAGCTCAGGTTGTTTTTCCATCATGTTTCTGGGGCGTAAGCAAGCTGCTCTTTGACAGAACAGAAGCCGTGTGCATGGAGCTGTTGCAGAACTGGACCAAACTGAATGAAAAAGTCTGCTCCTGTCTGATTTACCAAAGTCTTTCATCCCGACCCAGCAGCTGCCAGATGGCAGCCTCCCTCCCTCCCTGCCCTGACTTCTTGAAGCCATGCTATGTGAGACCAAGTGCAGGGCAGCAGAAACTCATTCTGAAAACTCAGTC
Source organism: Enhydra lutris kenyoni (assembly GCF_002288905.1). Classification (NCBI taxonomy): domain Eukaryota; kingdom Metazoa; phylum Chordata; class Mammalia; order Carnivora; family Mustelidae; genus Enhydra; species Enhydra lutris. The sequence continues at coordinate 882,942 of NW_019154181.1, read as the reverse complement.
AAGACATATTTCCTTCAATCCTTCAGCTGCCTCTATTGCAAGGTCTTGGCCAAGTGGTCACAGTTCCTGAAGCTGGACAAACTGTGTTCAAATTCCAGCTGTACCACTTGCTAGCTATGCGCCCTTGGAATGTATGTAACCTCCATTTCCTCATGAGTCAATCTGGAATAATAATAAACATGTCTAGGCTTGTGAAGATTAGCTGGATTAAGCCATGGAAAGGGCTTAGCCGTGTGTCTGGTGCACAGCGAGTGCTCAGTAAGTGTTAGCAGTGGTGATGGTCATGAAGAGGATGATGAGGGTAGTGATGGCGTTTGGGGATGGGGATGTTGGTGATGATTGTGGAGACGATGATAATGACATTGATGGTGATGATGTTGTTGATGATCATGATGGTGATTATGGTGTTAGTGGTGATGGTAATGATGATGGTGGTGGTGGTATTAGTGATAAGCGGTGATGATGTGATGATGGGGTTGGTGATGATGGAGTTAGTGATGATGGTGATGGTGATGTTGATGGTGATGGTGGTGGTGGTAATGATCATGATGGTGATGATGGAGTTGGCGATGATGGTGA